>NC_037335.1:31992246-32305746 GCF_002263795.3 Bos taurus
TCTCCATCTCACCCCCAACTGAATAATCATGTGTTCTCTGATACATATTTAAAAGTCAACATGTAATATATTAAATGATAGCCATGCTTCTAAAGGGTCAGAAAACCAGCGCTGTACCAGTGACAGTGGAAAGGGGTTAACACAAAATAGAAATCAATCAGAAGAGTTGATTAATGAAGACTAAAAAAAAAAGAGAGAGAGATGCTAACAAATAAATGCTCATGCAAATATATGTATGTATGTATGTATATATATAAAACAAGAAAGCTGCATCTACAGACATGAGATATTACTACTTGTTTAATGATTCCATCCTAATTGTACAAGGTAGGTTTATGCATTTATCCATAGCATTTGAATTTTATGGACTCAATATCAAGAGACACCCAATTACGAATATGTATTTATGCTTTTATGTACATTAGGTACTTTAACCCTGTTGCTAGTAAATATCTGTTTATGTTATGACTCTTATACTGATTCTCATCAAACCATCTGCTAATTATGTACTTGCCTTTCCTTGTCACAGTGCATGCAGGAAGAGAATGCACTGGTTCTATAAATGCAAATATTTTGATTCACATGATAGTTCTCTTGCCCACATAAATCTATGCATTTTCATGATGTTTTTAGTTATCAGTGTTGGAAACATCATAGTTGACCTTTGAAGGAATCACTGAAATGTGTTTACCAGTCAAGTTTGTGAGCATGGAAAGGTGAGGCTAGCATTTGGGCTACACTTAATCTATCAAAATTAATCCTTTTGGTTTGTATTTGGAAAGTTTTCTGCTGGTAGTTCCACAGCCTTGCTGATTGTTGTCTACCAAGTATCTATATTAAAAATGAAAAACAAAACAAACACGTAGACTCAGTAGAGTAAGATAATTTGTCATTGGCCAAAAATTATTTTAATAAAAAACAAATCTATGATGCCTGTGAGAACAGTACCCCCATAGATATGCCATCAATGTGCAGAATACAACTTTAAAATCTTTGTAGTGGTCATGTGATTCTCTCCTGCCCTCCCTACTTGATGGACTTAATTCCTAGATATAAGAAACTTACACTGATCTGTTGTATGCTTGCAGCAATTAAGAGTGCTTTCACATAGAATTACTTAATATATAAATAAATTCATTAAGGCAAATTAAAAGTGAAAAGCACTATGGGTATGTGAATTCAAGAAGAAAATCTAACTTCAAAGGTGAATATTTCTTTTGCATACTTTGATCCTCACTAAAAGAACATCTAAAATGAATAACACTGTTTTTAACTTACTAGTATCTCTCTTAAACTACAAGATAGGTTTGTTTCAATGAAGGTTATTCTTTATTTCTTTCATGTTATACCTGCAGAACTTGGATTTTTTTTTCCATATCTGTACTTCTTTCTTCTTTCCTATAACTTCAAACCGGGAGTGATGGAGAAACTTTATTAATTAATTCCCTTTAGACACAGCAATAAACTGGCAAACTTCTGTTGCTTTTGAAAGGTAGAGATTTGTTTTGCGTTTTTCTCTTCTTGCACTTAAAGTGATCCTCTGTTTGCTAAGGTACAACTGAAGAGTACTGTTTGAAAATCGTTTAGGGGTACTTGTATAATTGGATCATAGCCAATTCTATCTTTTGTGCTTATTAATAGATTTTTTCAAGTTGTTTTCCTTTGAAATTTCTATGAAAATCTTTTTTCTTCTTAATCTTACATTTTAAAAGTTTTCTTTATGTATCATGATACTTAACTGAACCCTTGAAATAAAATAGTGTTTTTAAATCTGGTTTGAAAAGAAAGCTTGGGTTGTGATGCCTTAATGAGGGTGCTTAGTAACGCTTTAGCTTTAGCTGTTACAAAAGGCTTTGTTCAGTGTCCTTGTGCTGACGTTTCTTCATATTTTACTGATGATTCAAAATAATGCATTATTTCTGTGCTGTAGTTTTACAAGAGCAAGATTTTACTGCATCATTCAAATGCAGTGTTCAGCCTCATTCAGGTGCAGAAAAACTGCTCTGAGTACCACTGCTGTCTCAACAATGTAGTCACAACCCACTCAAATACTGCATGATCTGTAGTTCTCTTTTATGTTTGGCCTAGTGTGATATATCATTCTTATAAGGTTTCCCTTATCAAGAAAAGTTTTAATTTAAGTTTTATCTATTTAAAATTCATTTTTATTTAAAATTCTGAATTAATCCCTTATTTACATTACATTTGCATTATAGTTTCATGTATTTGAAAGTGCCTTGATGAGAATTTTATGGCATGTTAGATGCAAGTCATGCTACTAGAGAGAGGGAAGAATTTGAAACTTCAGAATATGAAAATCAGATGTAAGGTTAGTCATCCAGGAGAAGGAGGAACTAAACTGTCTGATATGAAGTATGCAAAATCCTGTCTTTGGCTTTAGTTCAGCCCATCTTGACATCGAGGAGTCTTGCTAGTGAAAGATGAAAACGGAATTTGTTTGATATAATGAAAATGATAAAAATTGGATGGATACCAGTGTCATGTTTCCAAACAATTAACCTAAATAATTTTTCCCTACAGAAATACTCTTGAGGCAAAGGAGAAAAGAACAAAATAAATGTAAATAATTCTTTAAATGTTTTCTTTTTGCATTTACAGAGAGAATCTTGCCCTCTTTCTAGGGACTTTGCATGGGTGTTAAATGTTGCTATGTATGGCTGTTGAAATAGTAGCACCAAGAAATTTGGTTAAGCTCATGAATGACTGTTTAGAGATATCCTTTCAGAACTGCACATTTTGTGCCAGACTGTGTTCCAATCTATGACACTAGTCAAAACAAAAATTGAAGTCATGATAAAAATACTCTTGAAGGGCTTATGTCTAGCCCAAACAACAGTTTCTTGCTTTAGCTCCTATAATAAAGATGTCTTACCACACCACCACAACAGCTTTGCAATGCACAGCTATGATTCCCAAGTAGATATTTCTTCAAGACTTCTTGCATGAATAGACTTTCAATTCTTTACTCATGTTATAAGGTTTGAATGGATGGAATTCCCTTCAGATCCTTCCACCCACATATGGCAAAACCATAGTCATTCTTCAAGATATGTGTTAAAATAAACTAATGAGATGTAAATTTGAACCTATACTTTCCAAGACTGAATACGTTATACAATCTTGAATTTATCCATCTTGTGTGTCTATACATTTTAATATAAATACATAATGACTTAAAAACCATTTAGTTAACTTGGGGTACTTTCACAGCCTGAATTCAAAGGCAACTGGATATAAGGAAAGCTCCTGCCAATAGAAATCTTAAAAACACATAAATTGGATAGGGCGTGGGATCAAGATGGTGAACTAAGAAGACCTTCAACTCATTTCCTCCTATAAATAACATCAGATCTTCAACTACACAGAGCCACTGTCATTGAGAAGGCCTGTACACTAGCAGAACAGCTCTTCTATAACCAAGACTTTAAGGAAAGAACAACAAGGAACCTGGCAGAAAGAGAGGTGATCTAATTGGGAACTACATCCCTAATGGGTGACCCAGAAGAGCAGGGGAATATCATTGGCTTGGGCAACCTCACTAAGGAGTGAGGGGTACAAGCCCCATATAAGTCACCCCATCTCTGGGGTCTGACACTAGAAAGATAAGTCCTCTTAGATGGTTTGAAAACCAGTAGGGCTTACAGAGGGCTGTAAGAAACAGACTTCACTGTTGAACAGCACACACACAGACTTGATTGCTCCCAGTTCCAGCGCCAAGACACCAAATTGAAAACTACTGATGTTTTGACCACCCTGCCAGGACCACCCCGGCATGCATCCCATTTCACACTGGACTCCTGTTCCAGCCTTTTCTGTTTCAGAATTACTCCCAGCTAAGGTGAAAACCACTATTGCCAATGCACAAAGAAAATGAAAATGTCAATTTGAAAACATATATGCACCTCAGTGTTTATAGGGGCATCATTTACAATTGCCAAAATATAAAAATAACCTGTCTCCATCAACAAATTAATGGGTAAAGAAGGTGTGGTATATATAAATACACAATAGAATATGATAAAACCATAAAATAATGAAATATTGTCATTTTTGACGTGATGGAAGAATCTAGTGTGTATTATGCTTAGTGAAATAAGTCGGAAAAAGACAAATGCTGGTATATTTTCAATTATATGTGGAATATAGAAAATAAATGAATGAATATAACAAAAAAGAAACATATGCAGAGAACAAACTGGTGATAACTAATGAGGAGTGGGCAAGAAAGGTTAAGGGCATTAAGGCATACAGACAACTAAGTATAAAATAAACAATATTCAAGGATGTAACGGAGAGCTGAGAGAATGTAGACAATATTTTATAGTAACTTTATATGGAGTATAATCCATAAAATGTCGATACTATGTTGTACAGCAGACACAATAGAATAATGTACATTACAATACAACATTACAAACATAAAAAACCCACATAATTTCAAATTAACTAATTTAACTCTATAGAGTAAAATCTACTCTGGTATGCCCTAACAGCGCTTAAAAGTAAGCATCAAAAATCAAGCTTAACTGCAAAGAAATCAACTTACTGTTGTAGGGAAAAAAATGTCTATTAAGAAAACATCAGAAAAATTTAGGTGCTCAAGAACTTAGCATCACAAGTACAAGAATACAATGAAAACATTATTAAATATGTGAAGAATCCAGAAAATGTCACCAATAACTAGGAATAGAGTGAGTCAACAGAAACGGATTGAGAAATGACAAAGACAATAGAGTCAGCAGAAAAGAATGTCAACCAATTATTAGAATCTTGTTCATTAAAAACTCTAAACCTCACTGGAAGGCAATTCTTAGAAATATCTCAGTGCCTAGCTTAATCGTGGTTGTTAGGGACTTCCTGTTCTTTTTCTGTGTTTATACCCTGCAAGCATGAATTGTGGGAAAACTGGAGTATGTCTGTAAATACTGTGCGTAGTAGACGTCAGGATAAAGAATATTTATATATACCAGGGATAGAGAGACATTTGGTAATGATAATGGAGTCAGCTCATAGTTGGAGATGTGAACACTTCTCATTCTGCAATTGACAAAACAATTAGACAATCAGAAGAAGACTTGAAAATATTATACCAACAGCTTGTGAACCTAATCAACAGAAATAAATCACTATTAAGCAACAAACTGATAATACACATATTTTTCAAGTTCACAAAAAGGTACCATATATTATTTCATAAAATGAGATAATACATTTAAAAGAGTTAAATCATCCACAATACATTCTCTGGCCATAACAGAATTAAATTAGTCATCAATTTTAAAGCAGACACTTGAAAAATCCCCAATTATCTGAGGATTAAGTAACATACTTCCTAATAACTGAGAGGAGAAATCAAATAATATTTCGAGATTAATTATAATGAAAACATAACATTAAAATACCTATAAAAATGTTAGCAAGTTAAATCTTAAGTAATAAGTATACGGATGAAAATATTAAGGAGCAGAAATCAATGGAATAGAAAATGGAAAAACAGAGATGAACAATAAAACCAAAGGACATGTCTTTTAAAATATTTAAAGTTGATAACCCTGTATTGTCAAAATACAGACCAAGAAAAAAAAAAAAAAGAAAACATGAAATACCAATATAAGGAAATACAGAGGAACACGATAGTAAAACCATCAAACAATAAGCCACATACACAACAGAACTAGGTAGTAAGTCCTAATGCACTCTAACATATAAGCAGATGGAGACAAACCAGTAAGAATTAAAGTTCCACATTGTATTAATTCTGTGTGGGGAGAAGAAGGAATGAACTGAAAGAATATCTGAGATCCAAGAACAGAAGAACCATGATAGTCAGGAAGTATTTCCCAGAGAGTAGGTTTCTCCAACCTGAGTAAAACAGCTGAAACCTGGAGGGGTTTTGCCCTTTTTAATACTGGGTAATTGTAAGTGACCTCATGTTAGAAAGACTGAGTAAGCCCTCCTGCCAAAAAATTTCATGTGTTGAAGTCTTAATCCTTAATATCTGAGGATGTGACTGTATCAGGAGAGAAGAGCTTTAGAGGGGTAATTAAGTTAGAATAAAGTTATATGAGTGAGCCCTAATACAGTCTGATTGTTGTCCTCATAAGAAGAGAAGAAACCAAACCTACTGAAATGTTGATCTTGGACTTGTAGCCTTCAAACTGAGAAATAAACTTCTGTTATTTAAGCCACTTGTATTCATGGTATTTTGTTATAAGTAACAGATAAGAATGCTCAGGGATGTTAAGAAGCCTTCCTGAAACTCATGTGATTCCAAAAGTTCAGGAAAACAAATTTTACCTAAGAATCAGCAATAGAAATAGGTCAAAATTAAGTCCTATACAAAATCATAAAGGAAAAGAGAACAAGTTGCAGAGTAACATTCTTATTGATGGTGAAAACAGGCCAGAAACATGTCCTTAGAAAACTGGCCCATAACAATTAAACTACAAAGAACACAAGAGCAAATGAAGATAACAGGTGATACCTCAAGATAAACAGAAGATTAAAAATGTGGAGGACAGAAACTTAAAAATCAGAAGTAAAGTGTAAAATATATAGCAATCCTGGAAGAAGAACCAAAGTAAGGACACAGAATAAAAGTGAAAGGGATAGTCGCTCAGTCATGTTTGAACCTATGGACTATAGCCCTCCAGGTTCCTCTGTCCATGGACTTCTCCAGGCAAGAATACTGAAATGGGTTATTATTTCCTTCTCCTGGGGATCTTCCCAACCCAAGGATTGAACCTGGGTCTCCCACATTGCAGGCAGATTCTTTACCATCTAAGCCATCAGGGAAGCCTCATGGAAACAGAATAAATATATTAAAATTCTGCAATTCAAGAAAATTTTCCTAAAATTAAAATTATACAGTCACACACATACACACAGGACTATCTATTGAAATGTCATTTGCCTGAGAAATTGATCAAGAGGTACCACAATCAGGACATATTCTAGAAAAGTTACTGTATTATATTTAAGGATGCTGCTCTGGGAATATATACCTACTTTTTCCTATTCCTGTTCAAAAGAAAACACCATACAAGTTCAAATTGAGAGACATTTTATAAAATACCTGACTAATATTTTTCAAATGTGTTAAGGATATGAAAAAGAAAACCAGGGATCTCTCATAGATTGGAAGAGACTAAAAAGACATGATGACTAACTGTAATGTATTGTCTTGTAATACATTCTAGAATAGTAAGAATATTAGTGGAAAAAGGTAAAATCTACGTAAAACCTATAGTTTAGTTACTAGTATTGAAGCAGTGTTTATGTCTTAGTCTTCATGGATGTGCCATGGCTAAGTAAGACATCAATAGGGAAAACTGGTTGGAATTTATATGAGAATGTTCTGTCCTGTATTTGCTACTCTTCTGTATATCTAAAATTATTTCAAAATAAATACTTAAAAAACTTAAGATAAATTTTTAATAGTGAAAGTCTAAATTCTTCCCAACATGAGGAAATAACCACTTATATTTAACTTTGTGCTATAGATTCTATCACAAGCAAAGAAACAGAAATACAAGGTATCCAAATTCGGTAGGAAAAAGTAAAACTCACTTTATTCACCAGCACATCTACAACATTTAGAAAATATAAAGGAAGCTAAAAACCAAAACCAACAAAAGAAAATCCCAACCCTGCTGGAACTTTAAAGATCTCAAAAGGTCAGATATAGTCAAGGATCACAAAATTCCACAGAGTTTCTTCCTGTTAGGCTTTTACTAAAATGCAAATATTTTAGGGCAGAGAAAGTGTGTAAGCAAGTACAAGAAACACCCAGGGGCAAGCCTCCCTAGGTCTTTATTCACACACAGATAGGCTTTGTCTCCGATTGACCCGTCTACAGCTGTTTGAAGTTGAGGCAGATGATCTCAGTGGTGATTTTTATGCATCTCTGTTGTGGAGATCAGCTGTCTAGCCAGCTATGTCCATTTAAAACTGTTGATAAACAAAGTGATATCCTACCAGTGTGCTGGTGGTGTTATTCAGTTGCCCAGTTGGGTCCAACTCTTTGTAACTCCATGGACTGCAGCACACCAGGCCTCCCTGTCTTTTACCCTGGTGGCTCAGATGGTAAAGAATCCTACCAGTAGACAGAGACAATTAAAAATTTATAATATGAAACTTAGAGATGTATTTGACAAAAGATGTATGAAATGATTCCAAACATGTTTTAGTGTAAGCATATCTAATCTATGAATAAGTAGAGCAGTTATTGCCTCTATGAGTATGGGTAGTCATTGACTGGGAAGAAGCACAAGGGATCTTTCTGGGTTGATGAAAATACTCTGTTTCTTGATTTGGGTGTGGGTTACCTGAGTCTTAACATTTGGTGAAAATCATCCAACCTTACAGTTTGGATCTGTGTGTTTCACTGTGTGAATTATACCTCAACCAAAAGAGAAGGCAAAAAATATTGTGAACAGAGATGCTAAGGCAATGATTTAAAGTTTTTTTTAACTACAATGAACCTAGTTTTGTGCTTAGTTTTGTTGTTTCAAATTTCAGATCAGTGAAAACAAAAACAATTCATTATTAAAAATTGCAGGACTTCATCCAGCTAGGTGAACTGCTCAGAGGTAGAAAATACAGTGTGAAAGGATACTTGGGACATGTGTTGTAGGCAGAATTCTAAGATGCTCTTAAAAATCCTTGTTACCTGTTGTATACACTCCATAGAAGTCCCTCCCCTTGAGTGGAGTGGGACTTAAGAACATATTCACATTGTATGATGAAAGTGAGGAAATTTGGCAAGTTTAATTCAGGTCTCTGTCAGTTCCTTCTAAGTTAAATAAAAGGAAGTGATTAATCTGGTATGTCTGATCTAATTATGTGATTTTTCTAAAAGACGGTCAGGCAATCTTTGAAGTTAGAGACGTGAAGAGACAAAGATTCCCTTTGTTGTTGACTTTCAAGGAGCAAGTTGCCTGAATCACAGCTACTAGGAAATTATTCTTAACAGCCTGGAAGAGTTTAGGGGGAATACTTCTCTAGTCCAGCTTCCATATTAGAATGCAGTCTAACACTTTGATTTCTTCCTTGTGGGACCCTGAATGGAGAATCCAGTTAAGACATGCCTAGATCTCTGACATCTAGAAACTGTAATATAAATCATTTACTTCTAGCCACTAAAATTGTAGTAATCTGTGACACAGCAATAGAAAACAAATAGAACAAAAATTGGAAAAGATCCTGACGCTGGGCAAGATTGAAGGCAGGAGGAGAATGGGACGACAGAGGATGAGATGGTTGGGTGGCATCACCGACTTGATAGACATGAGTTTGAGCAAGCTCTGGGAATTGGTATTGGACTGGGAAGCCTGACATGCTGCAGTCTATGGGGTCGAAAAGAGTCAGACACGACTGCACAACTGAACTGAAAACCACTTGGTACATTTGTGGAAAACATGATCAGTTATTCAAAATTCACTTCCAAATTTTTAAATAATTTATACAGTAATAATAATTTTGTTCTCCTATTTTCTTATTTTTTGGTTAAATACTTTTCTTAATATTTAAACTGATGTCATGAAGCAGTGATATTTTGGGAAAAGTAGAGCAATATATGTCATTTGACAGTTAGTTCTGGACACTTCAGCAATCTGTTCTTAGAATGATATGCACATTTTAGTTGACCATTTATCTAAACTATAGCCTTACCATATGACAAGGATACTTCAGAATATAGACACAAGACTGACTAAAGTCCTCCCAGAGTTTTATGAAGTATTATTTAGATGGGTCAACATTTCATATATGATTTTCACGTCTCTATTGCCGCATATAGTGATAAAGTTTGTAATTATACATTTTAAAACAGTCCCCATGTGGTATGATGCCTTAATAATCGATTTTGAAAAAATATTTTTTCTCAATCCTTGCTAATTTTTCACCATTGATTTTATTTAGCTATGATGTATTTTACTTTTATGATTTTTATGAAGAATTATATATTTAGAATTACAAGTATAAAATTTCAGATATTAGGAGTGTCATCTACAATGAAAATTTTGCTCTTAAGTATCCACTAGATACTGATACACAAGAATCAGACAACATTATTTTTTTCTTTCTGTGCTAAATAGTTATTAATATATTTAAAGTCCCAGTTTTAATTTTCACTCTATACCATGTGTCTAGCTCATAGATCTTAGAAGTCAAGCAAGGAAACTTTATTTATGGAAGGGAATCCAAACTACACTAAGCCTTTCCCTGTGATTACAGAGGAAAATTTAGAGCAGTAAAAGTCCCACACCATTTCCTTAACACAATTGGCTAATTTATTGGTTGGCCTCCTGTATTAATTACCTCTTTTTTCATTTATGCCAGAACTGTATTGATCTAATCTTCGATACTCTTTCAGGGGCTGCTGAACTCATCCTTGATTCTGTCAAGCTATTCCTCAATCTGTATAATTGGTCCCCGTGTGGTTGTAGGTAGGGAAACCGACTGCAGGGTGTTACAGGTATTTTTCACCCTTCTTCAGGGACCTGTAGTCATGTAAGCCTATATTACATTCTGTCATTTTCATGCTGCATGAAATAGCTCATATTTTTTCAGGTCAGTTTTGAAATGAGACACTTTATAATGAAGCAAATGAAAATATTCACCTGCATTATTGTTATCACTTTACAGAGAAAGGGAGAAATCAGGAGAATGAATGAATATACTAGTAATATTTGAAATATGTTGTGAAAACACAATAATAAAAAATCTCTAAGAAATCTATGTAAAATATAACAAATCAGTTATGTAGTTCACTAAATGTGGTACTAGAAGCGTAATCCATATGACTATATAATAGTCATGTTACTGATATTTGTTTGAGAAGCTATATTAGAAAATGACTCTTGCTCCTGACTCCAAATGACTAATATTTTGGGCAAATTAATTTTTCTCACTGAGAATGTCTGAACTTACAGGCCAAATCATCTGTTTACACAAAGGAAAATTAAATTTGATTGTCAGAATGAGGAACACACTTTAGTGATTTGACCAGTGGCTTTATTCACAAAAGTACCAAATTAGCTAAATGATATTCATTGGCTAATAAATAATCACCTCCAACAAAGAAGGGTTTTGTTCCTGCCACTGTTGCTGTGCCGAATCTTATTCAAGTTCAATTTTGTCCTTGAGCTTCAGAGCCAAAAATCATGTAATAAGGTGCAATGAATTTAAACATAGTTAGAACCTTTGGGGGGAAAAATGTCAGTACAGAATGTGCAAATAGTATATACATAGTCAATACAGAAATAGTTTAAAGATTAACCTAAATAAACAACTTTTGGTGGAAAATTATAACTTTACTTCAGTGTATTGTACCTCACCCTTTGGCAGTACAGAACAAAACAGAAAGAAAATCAGACCCTCACTTTACTCACACGAGTTCACATTTAAAACTTATCCTTTGACTTTACTAAATCCTGTCTTGAGGCATAAACTTAACGGATACACAGTGAGCCCCTATAGCCAAGAATATTTTTAAACCTATTTCCTGAGAAACTTCAAGTATTGCATTTTCTATTATTTTCTA
Organism: Bos taurus; assembly: GCF_002263795.3. Taxonomy (NCBI): domain Eukaryota; kingdom Metazoa; phylum Chordata; class Mammalia; order Artiodactyla; family Bovidae; genus Bos; species Bos taurus. The sequence goes on from NC_037335.1 coordinate 32,003,813, forward strand.
GAGAGAGGTATTTATGAAATGTTCCATCTAAAAATATTAATTCATATATACATAAAGTACATGAGTCAATAAGAATAAAAATATAGGGGCAATGGGCCAATGGACAGAGGTTGAATGTTTCACTGACTACCATCCAGTGTCCCTCGCCTCCATGCCTGCAGCTGATCCTACACATACTCGCATGATACAGAGGTACCAACCAGAGCTTGTCATAATGGCTTTTTTTTATTTTGTGCACTAATCACTTGCTAACATAGTTAAAGACATAATTTTCATCCTCTTGATTGTGTCTGGCTAAAAGACCATTTAGTGAATTGAGTGAAAAATCAGTTCATTAAAGCAAACCTGAATATTCTACTTTACTCAGAAGTGACCCATTCCGAGGTTAGTGAAGCTGGAGACTTATGTTTGGAAACAGTCCACAAATTTGATTTTCAGAATTCTGAAATAAAAAGCCCAAGCATCTTATTTTAGATTTTTTGCTGACTTGAGTACTCTCAATTATAGACCTCCAGGGACCAGCCAGGTGCTGGTCAGCAAAAGTGCTAATCTGTGTGAGAATGTACATGTATGGAGACGAGCTATGTGTATGTAAATTATTTTGGTTTGGTTCTGTTTGATGAGGGTGGTAGTGGTATTGCAGTGAAAAGACGGTAAACAATCCATTCTTTCTCTTCATTTCCTTTCTTGTATACCAAAAAAATGCTGTTTTTGTTTTTTCACATGTTGTCTTTCTGAAAACAGTATTGTTTTCTAATACAGTGTTTCTTTCTCGCTTTGGAAAACTTAAAAATGATTGTTGTGGAATAGATCGATTTGTATCTCAATGTTGAGGACAGTAGTATTCTTATTGACATTCCTATCTGTTACCTAAAATATCTAATTGTAAATTACTTATTAGGCCTATTTTTATTATATTTTATAAAGTAAAATGGTCACTGTACATAAACGAATAAAAATACCCCTACTGTAGTAGCTGGTCTCAGATTGGTGGGTGCTCAACAAGGGAAATAGCTTACGATTTGCAGTGAGCCAAATTTGAGTTGAATGTATGTTCATACAAACACTATAACATAACTTTGGGAAAGTTATTTATTCTGTGATCCTGAGGGTTTTCATCTGAAAAATTGAGATAATAATAGTAATACCACATTAATCTTCACAATATTTTAAACATAGCAAGGAAACGGAAGGTATTCCTTTAAAATAAGATATGCAAATGCATTGCCTAAAACATGATCAGATTAACTATGTACTTGCCATGTGTTGATATAACCTACTTGAAAAAAATGGAGAAATGTTCTTAATACCAACACCCTTTTAAGACAAAAAGGTATCAAAATGTAGAAAGGAGGTCTTTCAGCAATATTATCTATAGTACAACTTTCATGTTTTCAAATTGTTAACCGAATTAAATCAGACTGTTTCAAATGCAAGCACTCTGAAATTCTTATAGTCATTGTGCTAACTTAGGTTACTTTCATTAGCATTATTATTTGCAAAATTGTGTGACCACATCTTCTGTGATTTATATATAAAACTAATTAATTTTTTACCTCAAAATTAAAAAAAATAATTTGTATCCTCCAATTATTATAAAGCAGTGAAAGTTTCACACAATCCTCTCTAGTTTAACTCATTGCAGTTATTTATCTGAACCCCAAGAATCCTGAAATGCTAAATTTATTCGTAATCGAACTAGAAATTATTTAGCACTTGATACTGGACAAGAAGCCTTGACCTTTGCTTCAGTTTTACTGAAAACTAGATAGGCTGCTTCTTGCCTGTGGGCTCCTAACTTCCCTCTCACCCTGACCCTTAAGGAGTCAAGATGGTCTAGTCAGACAGATTCCCTCCCCTCCATTTTGCTAGAACATTTGCTTTAGAAACCTTGTAATTGTGAATTCTTTCTCTGTCCCTTTGAGAATTTAAATATTTCGAGAAGCTTCTTGTATGAGCTAGCAACTTCACTTCTGGGATTTACCTGAAGGAAACAAAAACACTCATTCAAAAAGATCCTTGCACCCTCATGTTGATTGTAACATTACTTAGAATAGCCAAGACATGGAAACAATCTAAATATCCATTAATGGATAAATGGATAATAAATGTGATATATAAATATATATACATATATACACACACAAAATAAAATTCAGCCTATAAAAATATAATGAAATCTTGCCATTTGAGACAACACGGATGGACCTTGAAGGCATTACCTAAGTAGAATGTCAGACCGAAAAAGATAACTGCCATGTGAACTCACTTATATTTAGAATCTTAAACAAATAAACAAAGCCAACCTCATGCACAGAGAGGACAGACTGGTGATTGCCTGAGGCAGAGGGTTGTGTGTAGATAAAATGAGGGAAGGGGGTCAAAAGATGCCTATTTCCACTTATAAAATGAGTAAATAATATAATGTACAGCATAGTGACTGTGACTATAGTTAATAATAATGTATTTGATACTTAATAGTAACTGTGAGAATGGATCTTAAAAATTCTCATCACAATAAAAAAAGTATGGTGATAGATGTTAAGTGGATGTAGGGTATACAACATACACAAATATAAAACCATTTCATCATACACCTGGAATAAATATACTGTTATGTCCTTTATATCTGAAATACACACATACATACATGAATTCCTCTTGCTAGTTTGACCACCAGAGGCTGTCTTTCTCAAGGACCTGGGAGCCATTTCTTTGCAATGTATTAATAAGCATCAAGGAAGAGACTGTTGCCCAGTCTCTGTGGGAGGGTAGGAGCCTGACTGCGATGGGAGACTTGCTCTAAGTTGTAAAACTACCACCTGTCATGAAGATACAAAAAATGTTTACTCTTCCTTTGGCTAAAGCCTGTAGGCAAACACTGAAGAACTACAGTGCCCATCACACAGCCCTTACAAACTCTTCTCTTTTGTTTCCGTGGAGCTAAACAAACTTTGTTCTGGTCTCTTGGCCTTGTTGCCCCGAATGAATTTGATGTTGTCTGTTCAATACTGCCCAGTGTAATTTTTGCTTTGAGAATACTCAAATAATCTGGCTTAAAATTTTTTATTATAAAATATGTGCATAGTAACACATGCCCAGAGTGAAAATCACTTGGATAAACTTTTGCATAAATAATTATACTTGTATTGCCATACTTATAAGGAAAAACAAAAGAAAAAGCATGGTGAGTATAAAATAGCAAGGATTTTCCAAGAAAGGTTGGAAATAATAAAATAACAAGCATATAAAAGTTAAAAAATATTCACAAAAATAAATTTTGTATGTGTGTTCATAAGACTTTTTTTTCTAATAATTAAAATCTAGAAACCATTTAAAGATCTGGTATTGAGCATTCGGGTCTTCCCTGATAGCTCAGTTGGTAAAGAATCTGCCTGCAATGTAGGAGACCCAGTTTGATTCCTGGGTCGGGAAGATCCCCTGGAGAAGGGATAGGCTACCCACTCCAGTCTTCTTGGGCTTCCCTTGTGGCTCAGCTGGTAAAGAATCTGCCTGCAATGAGGGAGACCTGGGTTCGATTCCTGAGTTGGGAAGATCCCATGCAGAAGGGAACGGCTACCCATTCCAGTACTCTGGCCTAGAGGATTCCATGGACAGCCCATGGAATTGCAAAGAGGTTTATTTTGGTTTGTTTTCAAACCAAAAGTGGGGCTTACAACTAAAATTAGGATCTAATAATGCTATGAGGGAGAATGTGGAACTTTCTCTTTTATCTCCCAGAAGCTGACTCTGAGGTCCAAAATTTAGACCACTTAGAATAAGTAACTATATCATGTATCTACATTATTCTCCACTTATTTTAGATATAGTAGTTTTAACACTAGGCCCCTTTGCTTGTATTTCCTGGGTATAAGCTGGGATACATTAGAATATAATTTGTACAAAAATTACACAAATAAGCAACGCTAGAGTTGACACAACAAAATAGGATAATTGTTATCTAATGCAAATTTTCATTCTGTACTTGGTGCCTATAGTATTAAACAAAATTTCATTCCCATGAATTTGATGGAATAAAAAATCTTTATATAATTGTTATTTATTCTGTTTTTTTCCCAGCTTTGTTGAGATATAATTGACATATAATCTTGTGTAAGTTTAAGGTGTACAAATTGTTGATTTGATACATTTATATATTGCAAAATGATTACCAACATAGTAATCATAGTGTTAGCACTTTAATACCCCCATCCTGTCACATAACTACCATTTCCTTTTTGGGTGAGAACATTTAAGATTTACTCTTACCAGTTTTCAAGTACACAGTTGACCCTTTGGAGAAACACAGGTTTGAACTACATGGGTCTACTTGTATGTGGTTTTTTTTTTTTTTTTTTCAGTAGTGATTATTGTAGCACTATAGCATCCGAGATTGATTAAATCTGAGGAAGTGGATTTGTGAATATGGAGGAAACACCTATATGAAGGAACCGAGTATATGGAGGGCCACCTATAAATTACATGCAGTTTTTGGATGCATGGAGGGCTTATGATCCTAATCTCTGTGTTGTTTGAAGGTCAACTGTGTAATACAGTGTTATTAGCTACCATCACCATGCTGAACTATAGCTCCCAGAACTTGTTCATCTTATAACTGGAAGTTTGTACTGTTTGACCAATATTTTCCCATTTCCCCTCTGTCCTGGTTGTTAATACACTATATGATTTTATATCTATTTACATTTTATTGAGTTGTTTATAATCCTGCATGTTGTATATCTAATTGACTGTAGCATATAAACTTAAAAATAATGTGTATTCTTCATTTGTAGTTTGTAGTGTCCTATAACGGAGAAGGCAATGGCGCCCCACTCCAGTACTCTTGCCTGGAAAATCCCATGGACGGAGGAGCGTGGTAGGCTGCAGTCCATGGGGTCGCTAATAGTCGGACACGACTAAGCGACTTCCCTTTAACTTTTCACTTTCATGCACTGGAGAAGGCAATGGCAACCCACTCCAGTGTTCTTGCCTGGAGAATCCCAGGGATGGGGGGGAGCCTGGTGGGCTTCCGTCTATGGGGTCACACAGAGTCAGACACGACTGAAGTGACTTATCAGTAGCAGTAGTGTCCTGTAAATGCAAATTAGATTCAGCTGGTGGATTCAAAGCATCTGTGTCTTTACTGATATTTTATCTAGGTGTTAAACCAGCTACTGAGACACAGGTCTTAATAACTTACATTGTATTTGTGGAATCGTCTATTTCTTCCCTTAATGTTTTCAGTTTTCCTCATGTATTTTTGAGGCACTGTTTCTAGATGTGTATATATTTATGATTGTTATGTCTTCCTAATGAATTGTCCCTTTAATACTTATGTAAGATCGGTATTTATCCCTGGTAATAAGCTTTGTCATGAACTCATCTGATACTGAAACTGTTAGCTCAGTCTCCTTATCCTGTTTTCATGGCATTTATTTGTCCATCCATTTACTTTCATCCTGCTTGTGCCTTATTAAATTTTTTCTTCTAAGGGCAGCATTTGATTGGTCATGATTTTTATCCATTCTTTCAATTATCTCTTTATAATTGTATTATTCAGGCTATTAACATTTAACGTAATGTTCCATATGGTTGGATTGGTCTACCAATTTATTATTTGTTTTATGCTTGTTACTTTTCCTTTTATTCTTCTGTTCCCTCCTTGGATGCCCTCTTATGCATTATCTGTTGTTAACCCATTTAAATTTATCTTCACTTTTGGCTGTTTGTAACATGTTTCTGTGGGAGCATTGCACATCAGTGTGTATGTATTTGCTCTAGGAAGTATACTATAACAAATAAACTTTCATGATTAGAATTAATACTGTTACACTGGATATAAAATATAGAAATCTTTCAAGTTAAATGTACCTTTAACAACTTCTCCAATGATCTTTATGCTACAGGAGTGATATACATTACATTCCTATATATTCAAGAATCATACCAGACACTGTTATGATATTTGATTTAAGCAGTCACATGTATTTTACAGAACTTAAGAGGAAAATAGTTTTTTAATGGGTTTACTCAGGTATTTACCAGTGTTATTAGTATTATTACTGCATCCTTAAAGATCCATATTTCATCTGTTGTCATCTCTCTTCAGAGTGAAGGAATTTCTTTAGCAATGCCTATGGAGCAGTTAGGCTATTGCTGAATTCTTTATTTTCCTTCATTTGGAAATGTTTTTATTCTTGAAGGGTATTTTCACTGGTTATTTTTTATGTCTTAATCTCTTTCTTCTTTTGTTCTAGTATTCCAGTACATTCTTTTGGTAACATTTTACTCCACTAGCTGTGTTCATTTTATGGAAATTGTATCTCTGTTTTATTCAGATTGTGTAATTTCTATTGACCTATTTTCGAGGTCACTAGTTATTTTTTTGTGATACCTATATTCTACTATTGATATCATCTTGTATTTTATTTAAATTTTAGAAACTATAGTTTTCAGTTATAGAATTTCCATTTGGTTCATTTCTATAGTTTCTATTTCTCTCCTGAATATTACAGTAATTTTAAGCGCTTCATGTAATTCCCTTTGGTTTATATTAGTGAGTTATAATAACTGATTTAAATGTTTATCTGATAATTCCAACATTTAGATGATCTTGGAGATCACATCGTAGTTCAAGATGCTATATAACAAATATCATAGATTGGATTGTTTAAGCAATAAAAATTTCTTGTAATTCTGGAAGCTAAGAGTTCAAAGATCAAGGCACTAGAATACTTGGTGTCTGGTGAGAGCCCACTTCCTTGTTTGTAGAAGCCCATCTTACACTGCAGCTTCACATGGTGAAGAAAGAGAGGAAACAAACTCACCTGTGACTCTTATAAGGGCACTAATCCCATTCATGGGGGCTCCATCCTCAAACTCTCATCTAAGTCTAATTACCTCCCAAAGAGCTGACTTTACAACCATCACATTGGGAATAGGGTTTCAACATGTGAATTTTGAAGGAACACATTAGCAATATATCTTAATTTTCTTTCTACTTGAGAAATGGCCACATTTTTTGTGGATTATTGTACATTGTGTAATTTGGGGTTGTATCCTGGAAATTTTGAACCCTTTCTTGTGTAAACTCTGGTTCCAGTTATAATCTTCTGGAGAATCTTGTTTTTGTTTTAGCAGTTTATCAATCCAGGTAGTTTTGGACTATAAGTTTTGTCTCACCTCTTGTAGGCAGCAGTTCAAATAGTACATCAACTCTCTAAGTCTTTAGTACATTGGTTGAAATATGGCAAAACATTCTATCTGAGCATACATGGTTCACAGGCTAGTCTGAAGTTTGAGCAGTGCTTCAAGTTGCTGTATAGCAGTCATTGCCTTTACGCTGCTGACTTGGATTTATTCCGTCTATATGTAGTTGAAGGGTGAATAAAGCTGCTATAAACATCTGTTTGTAGGTTTTTGTGTGGACAAAACCTCATTTTAAACTCATTTAGGTAAATACTAAGGACTGTGATTATTGGATCATATGGTAAGAGTATTTTTATTTATCTAAGAAACTGCCAAACTATCTTCCAAAATGGCTAAGGGTGGTGCATTCTCACCATCTGTGAATGAGAATTCCTTTTGCTCCACAGCTTTGTCAGCATTTGGTGTTGTCAGTGCCCTGGATTTTGGCCATTTTAATACTTGTGTTGTGGTTTCATGTTGTTTCAATTAACAATTCCTTAATGGAGAAGGCAATGGCACCCCACTCCAGTACTCTTGCCTGGAAAATCCCATGGACGGAGGAGCCTGGTGGGCTGCAGTCCATGGGGTCGCTAAGAGTCCGACATGACTGAGCAACTTCACTTTCACTTTTCACTTTCATGCATTGGAGAAGGAAATGGCAACTCACTCCAGTGTTCTTGCCTGGAGAATCCCAGGGACGGGGGAGCCTGGTGGGCTGCTGTCTATAGGATCTCACAGAGTGGGACACGACTGAAGCGACTTAGCAGCAGCAGCAGCAATGACATATGAAATTGAATATCTTTTCATACATTCATTTGCAGGTTGTGTATCTTTTCTGGTGAGGTATATGTCCAGGACTTTTGTTTATGTTTAAATTGGGTTTGTCATTCTCCTATTGTTGGATTTATGTGTTTTTTTTTTTAATATTTTCTTCCTGAATTCCTTCTTACTCTCCTTAAAAATGAAACACAATATTTCATTTTATAATAATTTCTGAAAACTATTTACAGACTAAAGTTAGAAGTATGAGTAATTAAAACCAAAAGAAAAATAGTCTTCAAATCATTGTATATAATGCAACTATTCTGTTTATGCAATTCTGAAATGAGTGAAAAATAACATTTCATTTGCTTTAGATGCCTGCCAGCCCCAGAATAGTCATTGTTTTAAAAGTTAAAGGCAAGCATAATGCATTCTTATTGGTAACAGAAATGTTTTCCTTTTTTATTCTCTGTTCTAACCCAATAGATTGTTGAGTGACACAGTAAAGCAATAAGAGAGAAAATAATTCATTTATTTTTATTTATACATTTGGGATTAATGAGATAATGTGGTTATGGAGATTGAAAAACAAAATCACCACCATTAAAATCACAGGAATGTATGGGAAAGAAAATCTAGGTACAATATGTCATGAATACCCAGTGAGTCCCATGAGAGACTGGGAGAGTCAAGAAAGATTTAATAAAAAGAGGATCATCGAACCATTTATTAAAAGCAGGCATAGGCAAAAAGGTAAAGAGGAACAGAAGAATATTGTTCTGGTAAGAATGAAAAAATAATAAAACAGAGGTACAAAAATCCAGGGATGTTTAAGAACCTGTCAAATTAGGGGATGTTAGGAATGAGCTACCATGTAAAGTAGTGAGAATGAAAAAGTTGTGAACTGTGGAAGGTCTAAAAATGAGAGGTCTGAGTCTCCTGTTAAAACATAACTTCACATATATACACAACATTAGAGTTATCAAAGGCTTTCTGAAAATGGCAAAGTATCTAAGAGTTTAATTGGATAATTTTTTACTTAATTTTTATCTCTGTTGCTTAAAATCTATAAGCTTCAGTTTGTTCTTTTCTAACAACGGAGAAAATAAGAACTACCATTCCTCTAAATTCTTGTGTAAGTTAAAATGGAGTAATTTTTTTTATTTCTCATTTTTTTAAATTGAGGTAGAATTGATATAAAACATTGTACTAGTTTTAGGTATAAAACATAATGATTTGATATTTGTATATATGGCAAATAATAGAGGAAAATGATAGAATGGGAAAGACTAGAGATCTCTTAAAGAAAAGAGAGATACCAAGGAAACATTTCATGCAAAGTTGGGCACAATAGAGGACAGAAATGGTATGGACCTAACAGAAGCAGAAAATATTAAGAAGAGGTGGCAAGAATACACAGAACTATACAGAAAAGACAATGACCCAGATAACCATGATGGTATGATCACTTAACTACAGCCAGATAGCCTGGAATGCGAAGTCAAGTGGGCCTTAGGATGCATCACTGCGAACAAAGCTAATGGAGGTGATGGAATTCCAGTTGAGCTATTTCAAATCCTAAAAGATGATGTGGTGATAGTGCTTCACTCAGTATGCCAGCAAATTTGGAACACTCAGCAGTGGCCACAGGACTGAAAAGGTCAGTTTTCATTCCAATCCCAAAGAAGGGCAATGCCAAAGAATGCTCAAACTACTACACAAGTGTGCTCGTCTCACATGATAGAAAAGTAATGCTCAAAATCCTCTGAGCAAGGCTTCAATAGTACATGAACTATGAACTTTCAGATGTTCAAGCTGGATTTAGAAAAGGCAGAGGAACCAGAGATCAAATTGGTAACATCTGATGGATCATTGAAAAAAGCAGAGAGTTCCAGAAAAACATCTACTCTGCTTTATTGACTACACCAAAGCCTTTGACTGTGTACGTCACAACAAACTGTGGAAAATTCTGAAAGAGATGGGAATACCAGGCCACCTTACCTGCTTCCTGAGAAATCTATATGTAGGTCAAGAAGCAACAATTAGAATCAGACATGGAACACCAGACTGGTTTCAAATCAGGAAAGAAGTACATCAAGGCTGTATATTGTCACCCTGCTTATTTAACTTCTATGCAGAGTACATCATGCGAAATGCCGAGCTGGATGAAGCATAAGCTGGAACCAAGATTGCTGGGAGAAATATCAATAACCTCAGATATGCAGATGACACCACCCTTATGGCAGAAAGCGAAGAACTAAAGAGCCTCTTGATGAAAGTGAAAGAGGAGAGCTTAAGACTCAACATTCAGAAAACTAAGATATTGGCATTCAGTCCCATCACTTCATGCAAATAGATGGATAAACAATGGAAACGCTGACAGACTTCATTTTTTTGTGCTCCAAAGGCACTTCAGATGATTTCTGCAGCCATGAAATTAAAAGATGCTTGCTCCTTGGAAGAAAAGCTATGACCAACTTAGATGGAATATTAAAAAGCAGAGACTTTGTTGATAATGGTCCGTCTAGTCAAAGCTGTGGTTTTTCCAGTAGTCATGTATGGATGTGAGAGTTGGATCATAAAGAAAGCTGAACACTGAATAATTGATGGTTTTGAATTGTTGTTGGAGAAAGACTCTTGAGAGTCCCTTGAACTGCAAGGTGATCCAACCAGTTAATCGTAAAGGAAATCAGTCCTGTACATTCATTGGAAGGGCTGATGGTGAAGCTAAAACTCCAATACCTTGGCCTCCTGATGCGAAGAACTGACTCATTGGAAAAGACCCTGATGCTGGGCAAAATTGAAGGTGGGAGGAGATGGGGACAGCAGAAGATGAGATGGTTGGATGGCATCACCGACTTGATGGACATGAGTTTGAATAGGATCTGGGAGTTGGTGATGGACAGAGAAGTCTGGCATGCTGCAGTCCATGGGGACACAAAGAGCTGGACATGACTGAGCGGCTGAACAAAGCTGAACTGGTATATGGCAAAGTGATCGCTTCAATAATTTATCCTAACATCTGTCACTATACATAGTTATAATTTTTTTTTCTTATTTGTGTTAAGATGAGGCCCTTTACAATCTACTGTCTTAGCAACTTTCAAATATGCAATATGGCATTATTAACTATAGTCACCATGCTGTAGATTGCATCACAATGGGGTAACATTTCTAATGTTATTCCTGCCATTTGGCAAACATAAAAAATGATAATTGTTATCATAACCATTACAGCAATTATAAATGTTATTTGAATAAAAACTTTGAAAACAATTTTACCATGGTTCATTCACATCCAGATGCTTAAACATATTTTGTTTTCCTTTAGAACACTAAAAAGACTCTCTTGTGTATCTCTGAAACATTTATTTCTAAAAATCTTTTCCTCAGGTGAAAGTGACATTTATTTGATGTGTTCAGAGAATCTCTGAATATATTTGAGGCTTCAACTACTTTTACATTTTCCTTCCCTTTATTTCTCTTTGGGAGGAGATAAATTGATCATCTTCCCTTGAACAAATTGGACCGGGGACACTTTCATTTGGTTCAGAGATTACATTATATTTTGGAATTGGAGAGGACCCAGAGGTTTTTCTGATTGTTGTTTTTGGAGTTCATTACATTATGCTCATCAGACCTCTCTTAGCACATGTGCACATTGATTAAAACAGCAAAATGATTAAAGCAATGTATCAAGTGACAATCTCCAAACAACTTGAAAACCCCAAAGAGCTTCCTTCCCCAAGCAAGACAGGCACAGATGATTAGTATTCATTTTATACCATTGGCAAGACTAAAACATCTAGGAAACATAGTTTCAAATGGCCAAGGCTGATGTACAATGGGCTATTTGAAAAATAGCTAACTTGTCCCTTTACCTCAAGGAGGATGTTGATGCAAACTGGGTACAAGTCCCAGTATGATTTGTAAAATTTAAACGCTCTACTTGTTCCCCCATCATATTTGGTGGTGACTGCAGTGTGTAGTTAGGGGCTCATAGGCTAAAATATATATATATATATACACACAAAATATTTAATTGTTATAACAATATATATGAATTTCATTCATTATTATTATTATAGATATATAAAATATACTAAATAAAATTTTAAAATATAGTTAGTGTTTAATGAGTATTGAGTTTCAGTATGGGATGATGAAAAAGTTCTGGAGATGGATGGTGATAATGGTTGCACAAAATGTGAATGTGAATTCACAAAAAATGTGAATGTACTTAATGTCACTGAACTGTACACTTAAAAATGGTTAAAATGGCAAACTTTATGTTTATCATAATAAAAATATCTGTCAATTCAAAAAAAAATAAAAGAAAATATAGTTTTATGTTGATATTATTATATAGTATGTATTCTAAAAATATTTAATGCCCCAGGATAAAAGGAAAAGAAGTAAAAATGAGTGCATGCATCAAGGTATTGATAAATATCAGTAGCAATCAAACTGAGATAAAATCATATTGAAGACAGCAAATCCAATTTTTGACACAGAATAAAAGGTGGATTTTGATGGCAAATCTGATTTAATAGTCATTTTTCAAGGAAAAACTAATCCTGAAAACAAACTCTATCTGGTCTTGATGTATCGTGTTTGAGTGTAATACTTCCAGAATTCTTGAACCCTTCAGTTCAGTTCAGTTCAGTCGCTCGGTTGTGTCTGACTCTTTGCGACCCCATGAATCGCAGCACGCCAGGCCTCCCTGTCCATCACAAACTCCCGGAGTTCACTCAGACTCACGTCCATCGAGTCAGTGATGCCATCCAGCCATCTCATCCTCTGTCGTCCCCTTCTCCTCTTGCCCTCAATCCCTCCCAGCATCAGAGTCTTTTCCAATGAGTCAACTCTTCGCGTGAGGTTTACATTGCCTTAATAAGGCAGAGCTGGGGTGTGAGGCTAGATTGGAAAGGCAGAATGAAGAGAGACAATAGTTTTTGATTAGTGGGTATCTCTGGATAGGATGGAGAAGGAAATGGCAACCCACTCCAGTATTCTTGCCTAGAAAATCCTTTGGACAGAGGAGTCTGGTGGGCTGCTGTCCATAGGGTCACATATAGTCGGACACGACTGAAGTGACTTAGCATGCATGCATGCATTGGAGAAGGAAATGGCAACCCACCCCAATATTCTTGCCTGGAGAATCCCAGGGACAGAGGAGCCTGGTGGGCTGCCCGTCTATGGGGTCGCACAGAGTCGGACACGACTGAAGCGACTAAGCAGCAGCAGCTGGATAAGAAAGATGATATTTAAAGATTGGGAAAGAATTCTAGTAACTCCTTAGAGTATGTGAATAAAAAATGAAATGATACTTTTTTTCTATTTGCTTACACACTCCCTGAGCAAACCAAAACTAAAAATGAATGAAGAGGTATCAAATAATCATGCAAAAGAGGTTAATGGTGAGGCTAATTTAGACTAATAGTCTAAAGGTAGCAATGATCACTGTCAAAATACCTAGCCTTCTCCTTTGGTGACAATTACCTCCTGACCACAGATTCTTTCTAATCTTTTTGCAATATGCTACCCAGATCTTTGCCTGGCTGATTGCCTCTTACCTATCTCAACTTCTGGTTTTATTATTTAACTCTTGCTACTAATATGTTTCTTTTCACTTTCATGCATTGGAGAAGGAAATGGCACCCCACTCCAGTGTTCTTGCCTGGAGAATCCCAGGGATGGGGGGCCTTGTGGGCTACTGCCTCTGGGGTCACACAGAGTCAGACACGACTGAAGTGACTTAGCAGCAGCAGCAGCAGCAGCAGCAGCTGCAATATGTTTGACACATATGCTTTTTTTTTTTTTCCTCTCTCACCCCTGGAATAAGCCTCCTGAAAGAGGGGTCTGAAGGTCACCCTTTTGCCAGTGTGTAGCACAGGAGAAGGCAATGGCACCCCACTCCAGTACTCTTGCCTGGAAAATCCCATGGGCGGAGGAGCCTGGTAGGCTGCAGCCCATGGGGTCTCAAAGAGTTGGACATGACTGAGCGGCTTGACTTTCACTTTTCACTTTCATGCATGGGAGAAGGAAATGGCAACCCACTCCAGTGTTCTTGCCTGGAGAATCCCAGGGACAGAGGAGCCTGGTTGGCTGCTGTCTATGGGGTTGCACAGAGTCGGACACGACTGAAGCGACTTAGCAGCAGCAGCAGCAGCAGCAGCAGCACAGTGGTGAGCACAAAGAAAGTAATTAATATACTTTCTTTTTAAAGACTGACTTTTTTTTGAGTTTGTGAAACAAATTAATTAGTGGAAACACCTGGTCCTCTTGGGGGCAGTGTTGATTAGAAAGCTGATAAAACACTTTATTTACATAAATAGATGATACAATATGTATTTATAGCTGGAAAAATCAAGTCCACCTCCCACTAAATGCCCTCAGTTCATAATGTAAAACAGAAAACCGTATCCAGTTTTATTTTTCTGTGACTTGCTTCATCATGTTCGCTGGCTCAGGTATGTCCTTCAGACTTCTGTACATCTACCCTAGTGTTCTGTCTCATTAGGTCTCAACTCTAAAGGTAACTCTACAGTGAAGGCTTCTGGACCACTTCAATGAGAGCTAATGGCATATTTTTATCCACCCCTCTGTACAAAAAACTCAGCTTGTATTGTAATTAACAAAATCTTTACTCTGCCTTATTCATTAGCAGTTTATGTGGGATAACTTCCCCTTACATAGCAAGCTAATTAATGAAACAAACAGGATTATTTATCTTTTGCGTTATTGACTGCATCTAGCAGAGTAGCCTGCTATATGCCTACTATGTTCTGAATTAATAAAATTAGTATAATTAAACTAAGATATATTTAAGATTTCATTTCAAAGTGCTAGGAAAAATAACTAGAAAATTATATCTGTGAAAATGTTTCTATATAGCATCTTCTTACTAAAATAAATTAATGTAGCTTATATTTTCAATAGGTGTTGTCTTGGTCTACATTGTCAGATACCGTGGGAGGGGGGGTAGAGTAGAAAACAGTCTATTGTGAGAAGGCAACAATGAAGTGACTCTTTCTTACCATAAAAATGGAATAACATTGGTAATAATTATTGAGGGAAATTTGAGAAATTTGTATCAGTTTCTAAAATAAGTATGCTCTTTGACTAAAATAAATCTTCAACAAATTTATCTCAGGGTGATAAGTGGAAAAGTATAGAAAAATGTGTAAGAAATTCACCATTAAATTCTATATAATAGTGAAAACTTTGGCAAACCATATTAATTTTCAAAGTAAGAGTTTGGTAATAGACATTATAATGTATGAAAACATGGGCCATTAAACCATATTGACTAACTATTGATACAATCAGGCTTGATAACTTACTAACTCTCTGAACTTGAGCAAATCACTTAACCTTTCTGTGCCTGTTTTCCTTGGTGGTAAAACCTGGTTAAAAATAGTGCCCTCTTTATAGGGCTATTCTGAGTATTAAATATGATAATATTGGTATAGTAGTTACAATAATCCCCAGTTTATAGTATGAGCTAAAATGTTAAACTATACTAAATATTCTATACATACATGGAAGTAAAATTTGCTGAGATGTTTATAAGTTGCTATCACTAAATTGTGGGTGTAAAGATGATTTTCGGAGAAGGCAATAGCACCCCACTCCAGTACTCTTGTCTGGAAAATCCCATGGATGGCAGAGCCTGGTAGGCTGTAGTCCATGGGGTCACTAGAAGTCGGACACAACTGAACGACTTCACTTTCACTTTTCACTTTCATGCATTGGAGAAGGCAATGGCAACCCACTCCAGTGTTCTTGCCTGGAGAATCCCAGGGACGGGGAAGCCTGGTTGGCTTCCGTCTATGGGGTCACACAGAGTCGGACACAACTGAAGCGACTTAACAACAGCAGCAGCAGCAGCAGAGATGACTTTAGATTCCTCCTTTTCGTTCTTTTTCTGTTACATATAAGCATTAATTTTACAATAATTATAGCCAAACTTGTTTTTAATAAGCTTCTTAATGTCAGTTTCTCAAACAGTGCCAATGTTTGGGAAGCAGGACATAATTATACATATGAATATTTATAGTGAGAAGATTCTTCTTAGTCAGCCTTCTTTCAAGCTGCAATAACTTTGTAGCATGACTTAAAAGTAACTACCCTTTCCAGAGGTTATTAATTCTTGGCATCCTCTGTATAATTCTTCAGCTTGCTTGACTTTGCTGAAAATAGGTAACTGAGTATGGGGACCATCATAATGTTAATTTATCACTAGAAATATGAAGGAGTCCCTCCAATTCTTTACACAGTATTTTTAGTGTGTTTTGACAGAAGAAATGATGATTCTGCCTGGGTTAGACAGCAAGGCACAATAACACTCAGGAAGGTGGCTATATTTTTTGATATTTGTACAATTTGGGGGGGAATAGTACCTCCTTTTCATTATTTATTTTTCTAAATATGTCTGGAGAAAAAATATGACCATTGGAATTGTATGTATTCTCAATCTAAGCTTTTAGAAAAACATTGAGGTTTCCTGAGATACTATAATTTCTGAGAGTGCTTTCACCTCTCCATCTCTGTAACTTCATGGGTAACAGCTAGTATTTAATGAAAACATTTTTCAATGAGTTTCTACCTGCTTTTAAGGCTGCCATTTGATTCTTCCACTACATACTTTATCCTTCTAATTTTTTTCCATACACATATTAAAACATTTCAGAAAGGACAACTTTTGGAAATAAACTTTAGTTCTCACTGTCAAAGTACAATGTTTTACCAGCCAAGGTTAAACCGGGAAGGAATACTTTATTCAGGGCTATTTGAATAGGAGAGAGAGGCCACACATTGGTCTTAATGGAACAACATAGAAAGCCCAGAGATAAACCCACACACCTATGGACACCTTATCTTTGAAAAGGAGGCAAGAATATACAGTGGAGAAAAGTCTCTTTAACAAGTGGTGCTGGGAAAACTGGTCAACCACTTTTAAAAGAATGAAACTAGAACACTTTCTAACACCATACACAAAAATAAACTCAAAATGGATTAAAGATCTAAACATAAGGCCAGAAACTATAAAACTCCTGGAGGAGAACACGCAAAACACTCTCTGACATACATCACAGCAGGATCCTCTATGACCCACCTCCCAGAATATTGGAAATAAAAGCAAAAATAAACAAATGGGATATAATTAAACTTAAAAGCTTCTGCACAACAAAGGAAACTATAAGCAAGGTGAAAATACAGCCTTCAGAATGGGAGAAAATAATAGCAAATGAAGCAACTGACAAACAACTAATCTCAAAAATATACAAGCAACTCCTACAGCTCAATTCCAGAAAAATAAACGACCCAATCAAAAAAAGGGGCCAAAGAACTAAATAGACATTTCTCTAAAGAAGACATACAGATGGCTAACAAACACATGAAAAGATGCTCAACATCACTCATTATCAGAGAAATGCAAATCAAAACCACAATGAGGTACCATTTCACGCCAGTCAGAATGGCTGTGATCCAAAAGTCTACAAGCAATAAATGCTGGAAAGGGTATGGAGAAAAGGGAACCCTCTTACACTGTTGGTGGGAATGCAAACTAGTACAGCCAGTTATGGAGAGCAGTGTGGAGATACCTTAAAAAATTGGAAATAGAACTGCCATATGACCCAGAAATCACACTGAGGAAACCAGAATTGAAAGAGACACGTGTACCCCAATGTTCATCTCAGCACTGTTAATAATAGCCAGGACATGGAAGCAACCTAGATGTCCATCAGCAGATGAATGGATAAGAAAGCTGTGGTACATATACACAATGGAGTATTACTCAGCCATTAAAAAGAATACATTTGAATCAGTTCTAATGAGGTGGATGAAACTGGAGCCTATTATACAGAGTGAAGTAAGCCAGAATGAAAAACACCAATACAGTATACTAAAGCATATATATGTAATTTAGAAAGATGGTAACCATAACCCTGTATACGAGACAGCAAAAGAGACACAGATGTATAGAACAGTCTTTTGGACTCTGTGTGGGGGGGCGGATGATTTGGGAGAATGACATTAAAACATGTATAATATCATATAAGAAACAAATTGCAAGTCCAGGTTCAATTCAGGATACAGGAAGCTTGGGGCTTGTGCACTGGGATGACCCAGAGTTATGGTATGGGGAGGGAGGTGGGAGGGGGGTTCAGGTAGAGGAACACGTGTACACCTGTGGTGGATGCATGTTGATGTATGGCAAAACCAATACAATATTGTAAAGTAAAATAAATAAATAAATAAAATAAATTAAAAAAAACCAAAGCTGTGAAACTTTTTAAACAGTGGGGTGAGACAGAGGTCAAGGGACATCTGTGTTTACTATTGACTTTCAAAAGGAAAACTAATCTTGCTCATATCTTCATAACAGGAGGTAGTACTTCCACTTGGAGTAAGGCACCCAACTCAGGCTCCTACCCTCCCACAGAGACTAGGGGATAGGAGCCCTATATTCCTTGATGACATTTCAATGAAATGGTTCCTTTACACTTGAAAATGATAGCCCTGGAGCACAAAACTGGCAAGAGAAATGTTTGAAAGATTTATATCTTAAAGAGGATGAAAAAGAGTTTACAAGATTTTCTTAAGTAAATTTCCTAAGAAAAGGGAGGAAAGGGGCCTAGAGTCAGGAAGAAGCCTATTTATAATATAGTCCAGCTGAGGGGAACATTAAGATCATCTTGATAAACATTAAATAATGAGCAGTTTAGGCTTATTGGTGGCTCAGTGGTAAAGAATCCACCTGCCATTCTTTGATGCAGGTTCAATCCCTGAGTGAGGAAGATCCCCTGGAGAAGGAAAAGGCAACCTACTCCAGTATTCTTGCCTAGGAAATCCCATAGGCAGAGGAGCCCGGCGGGCTGAAGTTCATAGGGTTGCAAAAAAGGCAGACATGACTTTGAGACTAAACAACAATGACATGTGCAATTTAGTATTTTACTTTACATCAGATGAATAAGATAAGAATGGATAAAGAATTTGTATTGTTTCTTATTATTTATATCCTTTTGTGCATAAACTATTTCACTGAAATCTCATGACACATGTTGTGATATAGCTATTACTATTTTCAGTCTTAATTTACAGCTAAGCATCCTTCAGAACAGAAAGGTTAAGAGAAATTTCCACAACTCCTACACATGACAGAACTGGCAATTAAGTTCAGATGTCATGTTCCCAGGTGCTGTCATTACTCACTTATAAATGAAAAAATAGTTTTCAACAGCTTGAATGATCTTTGAGGCACCAGATTAACTCTTGGGGATTGACAATCATGAACAAAAACAGTGTTAAGTGCAGGGCCCAGCACAAGTAAGATCTTCAAACAACCTTTGTAACAAGATGAAAAATAACCCTTTCTTTTAAAAAAAACTCAAAGTAACTTTGGTGTATACTTTTGACAATGCCAGTGAAATAACTTTGGAATTTATTAAAATATTATAAAGTATAAGATAGCTTATTAATATAACTATTGTCCTATGTTTTATTTTAAAATCCACATTTCTGTTTTATTTTTCTTGAACAGAATTTAGTTGATTTTTATTGTCTTAGATTTTTTTTTTTTTCTGGAGAAATCACTCTATGAAACTGTAGCCAAATTTCCCAGAAGAATTCTTGTGTTTACTACTTGGGAGGGCCATTGACTTCCTTAAAATTTTGCTAAAATAAAAGTTAATCATGACCGACTAAAAATGATTTTATTTTGAAAACATGCCTCCATTACTGTGAGGGGAATAAATATGTACTTCCTTAATCTGTCTGATTCATTAATGCTTTTAGCATTGCTACAAAAAGTATTAGTTACTCTTTCATGTGAGGTGTCCTAGGGTGCTCTTGGGAAGGCAAAGAAAGGGAATCAGATTCAGCAGAGTGATAAGCTGAGAAGGAGAAGCTCTGAAGCTGCACTGGCTCTTAAAGTCACCCTGCACTGTGTCCAGGGAATTGACATTTATACATAAGAGTGGATCAGTCACTGGATGCAAGCTTTCCTGGGGGCAGAGGGTATGACACTGGGCTCTCTCCAATCAAGGGCCATTTTTGAAGAAGGATGACAGCTGGAAGCTGTCAGTTTGAAACAGTCAGCAGTTTGAAGAACATATATTTTAATCATGAATAGGGACTAGAGTGATGTATCACAGCATCCAGTACAGTTGAATTTCTTAGATATAGAGATACTGATACATATATATGAAAAGAAATTCTCCTGAAATAGGAGAGATATATTGTTTCAACTCTTGGATTCATTTTAGAATTCATCACAAATTTTTGAAATATTATGCCCAGTTTTATAGTCATGTAATTGTTTATGAATTTCAATTGTATAAATATTAACATGGATACTAGTAAACATATTAATCTTAATTGTTGTAGTTTTACTTAGTGAATATATATGGGAAATGTACATTTTAGGAAAAATTAGGGAAAATATAATTTAAGTAAATTCTTTGTTTTTCCTAGAAATCTAAGTCTGGGTATTTTCCTTGTAATGAATGTTCTACTATTTAAAAGATTATTAATTTGGATTAACAGGATATGACAGTGTTATGGACTAAATTGCATGTCTCTAAAACGTATATGTTAAGGCCATAATCACCTATGTCATTGTATTTGTATTAATTACCTCTTTTAATTAAAGGGTAATTAATGTTAAATGAGGTCATAATGCTAGGGTTCTAATTTAAAAAACTGATGTTTTTATACGACAAAGAATAGACAACAAAAGCACAGGCGCAAGAAGTGGCCACGTGAGAACACGGTGAGAAGGTGGCCATCTGCAAGCTGAGGACAAGCCTCAAGGTAAACCCGCTTAGCACCATGATCTTGGACTTTCAACCTCTAGAGCTGTGAAAAAATCAATGTCTGTTGTTTACACTACCTGTGCTGCTGTGCTGTGCTCAATTAGGTCCAACTCTTTGTGATCCCACGGATGGTAGCCTTCCAGGCTCCACTGTCCATGGAATTTCCAGGGCAGGAATACTGGAGTGGGTTGCCATTTCCTTTCCTAAGGGATCTTCTCAAGCTAGAGATGGAACTCGTGTCTTTTGCGTCTCCGGATCTGGCAGGCAGATTCTTTACCACTTAGGGAAGGTGGGAAGCCCTTAAACCACCTAGCCTGTGATACTCTATTGTGACAACTCAAATAGAATAGTAGAGACAATGTATCAATGCTATGTTGATATCATAATATTACTTGTCAGCTTGTATCACTGGAATTTTAAGAACTTCTGCTTCAGAGATAGCCCTCAATTTAGGTCAAGTACAGATATATACAGATGTATCTGTATATACCTGTATATATACAGATGCATATGTATATAATTTGTAGAGTTTTGTAGTCCACTTTATACTTTAGATTTATGTATATAGAAGGTTAAAGCAAACCAGAAGGCATAAGTGATCATATATTTCTAGAACCTTCCATTATTTCCTAAAGAATCTAAAAATTGTTTTGCCATCTTAGCTTTTCATGTAGAAAATAGAAATCAAGAAGTGGCTTTAAAGCTTATTATCTCTGTCTGTCTGTATCCTTCTTTGGCTAGCAGTTATAAATAATAGGGGGAAATAATCAACATGGAAAATAATAGGATTTGAAATCACAAGGGCTAGGATTAAATCTGGACTTTGCCATGCTATTCCTGAGCTAGTCATCAAAGATTAGAAAGCTATATTTTTTTTTCTCACAAACCTGGAGGACTTTTGAGGGCTTATGTTAAATGCAATGAGCAAATTGAGGTAAATGAGTTAGACTTAGTATGTTTATAAAATGAACAAGGTACTCTGAAGATTCCCTAATATGTGTCTTCATTCGATTATTAAAATTCTGTGTTGTAAATTTTTTTAGAGAAGAAATTAATTGAGACTTAGAAAGTTTAAATAACATTATTAATATTATATAGCAAATACCTGATGGAGCCAGTCTTAAATTCTAGGAAGTTTATTTCTTTACACTGTGCTGTTAACCTTTCTTCCATGCTATGTAGCTGACAACAATCATGATAGTAAAGTTAACAATAGCAAAAGTGAGTGAAGTCACTCAGTTGTGTATGACCCTTTGCAACCCCATGGACTGTAGCTTACCAGGCTCTTCCATCCATGGGGTTTTCCAGGCAATAATTCTGGAGTAGTTTGCCATTTCCTTCTCCAGGAGATATTCCCGATCCAGGGGTTGAACCCTGGTCTCCCACATTGTAGGCAGATGCTTTACTGTCTGAGCCACCAGGGAATTCAATAGCAAATTTTACTCTTATTACAGTGATCATTTGCAAAGGCAATTTTAAATTATCTAAATAAAGTAGGAAGGATAATTAAAGAGGTGAGACCAATCTGGTTTGACCAGATAGATAAAGTATTCTAGAAGTATGACAATTACAGGTACAAAGAAAGGATCCTGGAACATGAGTCACAGGTATCTGAGAAAGTGGCTTAAGGTCAAAGATGTCTACTTCCAATGTAGAGTAGTCAAGAGGAGCAGACAGAGCTGTGAAGAAGAGGTTTTGGTTATGTGAGTTTCCATGGTACCAGAAAGATGACAAGGTCACTGACAATGGTGTTGGCCCTGTAGGGAGTTGGGCATCATTATTTGCATTCAGTAAAAGTGTCCCTCACAAATGCACAACTCACCTTCTCAGGTTCAAGAGGGATATTCTTTACAATTGAAACTTGGTAGGTTTTTTGCATATAAATCAAAGATGTTGTTTTAGGGTTCATGTTATAGTTTATTGCAGGATGTGAACTGGAAACACATGGCTAAACTCACTAAAAGAGCAAAGCTAGAAAAAGAGCTTCTTTAAAATTAAATTAAAACAAAAACCCCAGTTGGTGTTTTATCATTTCACAATGGATTTATTAAGATATCATTGTTCAGTCACTCACCGGTGTCCGATTCTGTGACCCCATGGACTGCAACACTCCAGGCCTCCCTATCCTTTACCACCCCCTGGAGTTTTCTCAAACTCATATCTTTGAGTTGGTGATGTCATCCAACCATCTTGTCCTCGGTTGTCCCCTTTGCCTCCTACTTTCAATCTTTCCTAGCACTAGGGTCTTTTCTAATGAGTCAGGTCTTTGCATCAGATAGCCAAAGTATTGGAGTTTCAGCATCAGTCCTTCCAACAAATATTTAGGACCGATTTCCTTTAGGATTGACTGGTTTGATCTCCTCACTGTCCAAGGGACTCTAAAGAGTCTTTTCCAACACCACAGTTCAAAAGCATCAATTCTTTGGCGTTCAGCTTTCGTTTTGGTCCAGCTCTCACATCCGTACATGACTACTGTGAAATCTATAGCTCTCACTAGATGGACTTTTGTCTGCAAAGTAATGTCTCTACTTTTTATTATGCTGTCTCAGTTGGTCAAAGTTTTTCTTACAAGGAGCAAGTGTCTTTTAATTTCATGGCTGCAGTCACCATCTGCAGTGATTTTGGGGCCCAGGAAAATAAAGTCTCTCACTGTTTCCACTGTTTCCCCATCTATTTGCCATGAAGTGATGGGACCAGATGCCATGATCTTGGATTTTTGAATGTTGAGTTTTAAGCCAGCTTTTTCACTCTCCACTTTCACCTTCATCAAGAGGCTCTTTAGTTCCTCTTTGCTAAGGTGGTGTCATTTGCATATCTGAGGTTATTGATATTTCTCCCAGCAATATTGATTCCAGCTTGTGCGTCAACAAGCCTGGCATTTCACATGATGTACTCTGCATATAAGTTAAATAAGCAAGGTGACAATATACACACTTGCCATACTCCTTTCCCAATTTTGAAACAGTCCATTATTTAGGTATATTTGATCAATACTATAAGATAATTCAGAGCTTGCTGAAGAGGCTTGATCAAACTGTACATGGCTTTTAGTGGATATATACCTATTTAAATGGATAGCACAGTATGGTAACATTGAATTTGGAAGAATACTTTTCTGGTAAAGAATAAAAACTTAATTCCATATAGTAAATTATTTTAGTATATGTCCTGCTGAAGTGAGTATATCCATATAGGAAATTAAAACACAACAATGAATGTTGATGTGAGATGGCATCATATTTTTTGATTAGAAACCTCTGGTACTTATATTAACCTACAGTTATTTTTGGCTCTTTGGACACAACATTCTGCATTCACAAAATGTATTTAGTCTGAGGAGTTGAAAGTTCTTAGCACTGAGAAATTCAACAGTACAACATCAAACAATATGCATAGCTACACTCTTATTTGTCCTCACTACAAAGCATTGAAAGGTCAAGAGTCTTGTTAAAAGTCACTTAAAGCTTCTTTGTTTTAAATTGTATTAGAGAAGAAGCAGCTTCACAGAAAAGCCACAAGTGGAAGCTTGAAGTTGTGATCAGATACTGGACAATTAAGGCCACATTATGAAAGGATCTAAATGATAATCTAATTTAAGTAGACTATAATAGTAAATGAGAATCCCTTGAAAATTTAAACATGTTGCCCTTGAGAGTGACATGTTTAAAATGGTGCTTTAGGAAGGGTATGATCATACAAATGCACAGTAGGACAAAGTGTCCAGAAAACCTGTCAGTGGAATAGCATAATATTCCTGGTGAATTAGGGAACCTGGAGTAGGAAAATGAGAATGGAAAAAAGCAATACATTGCTAATTAAACATATTTCTACAAATGTTATAAAATAATATATAATTTACAAATATAATATATATCATATGTAAGGTATATATTTTAATGAATATAGTTATAAATCATTAGTTCCAGGCATCATGATATCTTTAAAGGTATGAGACATGTATGTGAATGAAAGCAGATCATTGAGACTGTAATGGAAATTTGGTGGAGTAATGGAGAAGCTCTTTTGTTCTGGAATTGCTGTGAAGATAAAGCATGAGAGAGGAGCTGCTGCTAGACAAATGACCACTACAAGGGAATATCTTGCTTGAATGAAACCAATGTAAAGAGCAAAAGAGACACTGATGTATAGAACAGTCTTATGGACTCTGTGGGAGAGGGAAAGGGTGGGAAGATTTGGGAGAATGACATTGAAACATGTAAAATATCATGTAAGAAACGAGAGTTGCCAGTCCAGGTTCGATACATGATACTGGATGCTTGGGGCTAGTGCACTGGGACGACCCAGAGGGATGGTATGGGGAGGGAGGAGGGAGGAGGGTTCAGGATGGGGAACACATGTATACCTGTGGCGGATTCATTTTGATATTTGGCAAAACTAATACAATTATGTAAAGTTTAAAAAAAAAAAAAAGAGTGAGAAGAAGTTTCCTGTTAACTCGAGTACTGTGTTCAGCAGTACCTAAAGCTATATAATATAGACATTTACATTATGTGAACAGATTCTTGTCACATTTTAGTCTTCATTGGAGACTACACAGTCTTCAGTGGAGTTTTCAGTCACTGATAAGTGAAAAAAAAATTATTTTTTTTAAAAGTTATAAAATACTAGGGAATGGAATTTTGAGAGAGACGTCAGTTCGGTTCAGTTCAGTCACTCAGTCGTGTCCGACTCTTTGCGACCCCATGAATTGCAGCACGCCAGGCCTCCCCGTCCATCACCAACTCCCTGAGTTCACTCAGACTCATGTCCATCAAGTCAGTGATGCCATCCAGCCATCTCATCCTCTGCCATCCCCTTCTCCTCCTGCCCCCAATCCCTCCCAGCATCAGAGTCTTTTCCAATGAGTCAACTCTTCGCATGAGGTGGCCAAAGTACTGGAGTTTCAGCTTTAGCATCATTCCTTCCAAAGAAATCCCAGGGCTGATCTCCTTCAGAATGGACTGGTTGGATCTCCTTGCAGTCCAAGGGACTCTCAAGAGTCTTCTCCAACACCACAGTTCAAAAGCATCAATTCTTCAGCGCTCAGCCTTCTTCACAGTCCAACTCTCACATCCATACATGACCACAGGAAAAACCATAGCCTTGACTAGACGGACCTTTGTTGGCAAAGCATTGTCTCTGTTTTTGAATATGCTATTTAGGTTGGTCATAACTTTCCTTCCAAGGAGTAAGTGTCTTTTAATTTCATGGCTGCAGGCACCATCTATAGTAGTGGGGTTTTAATTAGCAATTTTATATGCTACTGAGTTGAAAATTTCATCAGTTTGTTATTTACAATGTTTTACAGCACAGTTTCAGTAAAATAGCAGTGGTTATAATAAAATTTTAGTTTGTTAGAGTCTGTGAAGCAGGTAAGTGATGAAGAAGAAAAAGCAGCATTCAAGCATAGGCAATCTTGTTGCAATATTATTAGATGAAGATCAAAATAAAAAGTAGCCAGAAAAGTAACCATGGCTGAAAAAAGGTTTACTCAGGAAGCAGGGCAGTTGGAGGCATTTGGAATTGAAGACAGTGCTGAAGCCAGAATCAGACAAAATAGAGAAAGGCCTTTGGGCAAAAAAAGAAGGCATACACTTATATCATAAGGACATTTAATATTGCATTATTTATGATAGAAAAATCTCATAAGAAGCAAGGTACTATTAAATAATTAATACAAAATAAATTAGAAATATTTAATAGTACACAAAATGCTCATATTAAAAGGTCAAGTGAAAAGTCATGTGTATCATCATGTATAAAATGGAAAAGTCTTATAACAGTAAGAATATATTTTCTGAATTTTTATGATAATTTATAGTAAAATGCTTTTTAAAAGCTTAAGGATGTGTAGAATGCATAAAAGGGCAATGAGATAAAAATTTATAAAAGAGTTAACATTCAAGAGGGAAAAAGCCACTTGTCATTTGTGAAAACTATGTAGTGGTTAAAATGATCCCAAAACTGTTCTGTTTTATAAACATTAATTCTAATGTTTATTCAATAAGGTAGACAACATATTATCTATTTGAAGAAGAGGAAACTAAACAGAAAGTAGAATTAACTTAGTTAACATCATGTCTGAGATATGAATTAAGACCAATCTGACTTCAGAATCTACAAAGCTAAAAACTCTTCTATGTGGCTGCCATGTTTTGTTTTGTCTGTCTTTTGAATGGTGCAGGCTATCAATATAAAACCATGCATCGCTGTCATAATATTTGCTTGTCACTTACACTCTTTTATAGGAAAAAATCCTATAGATTTCTTTAATTCATTATCATTTTTCACATAAAGCTACCAACCTAGACTCTTAACTTTTTCTAAATATTATTTTATTGAAATATGGTTGTTTTATAGTATTGTATTAGTTTGTAGTTACAGCAAGGTAATTCAATCCTGTGTGTGTGTGTGTGTGTGTGTGTGTGTGTATATATATATATATATATATATATTTATTTACATCTGCTAATCCTAAACTTCCAATCCATTCTTCCCTCACACCCCTTTCCCCTTACAACCACAAGTCTGTTCTCTATGTATGTGAGTTTGTATCTGTTCTGTAGATACGTTCATTTGTATCATATTTTAGATTCTACATATAAGTGATATCATATTGTATTTTTCTTTCTTTTTCTGACTTATTTCACTTAGTATGATAATCTCTTGGGCTATCCATATTGCTGCAAAGGCATTATATCATTCTTTTTATGGCTGATTAATATTACACACACACACACACACACAGCCATATGCACACGCATATAGATAGATATATAGATATCACATCTTCTTTATGCATTTTGTCTGTCAGTGGATATTTAGGTTTTTTCCCTGGCTTAGCTATTGTAAATAGTGCTGCTGTGAACATAAGGGTACATGTATTCTTTCTAATAATAGTTTTATCTGGGTATATGCCCAGATATGGGACACCAGGTCATGTGGTAACTCTATCTTTAGTTTTTTGAACTTCCGTACTGTCATTTATAATGCTTACATCAGTTTGCATTTCCACCTACACGATGCGAGAGGGTTCCCTTTTCTCCACACCCTCTCCAGTATTTGTTATTCATGGGCTATTAATGATGGCTATTCTGACCAATGTGGGTGTGAAGTGGTACTGCATTATAATTTTGATTTACATTTATCAAGTAATGAAAAATCTTCAGCATTTTTTCATATGCCTATTGGCCATTTGAAATATACTCTTTATGTTTAAATTAGGAAGATGAAGTAAAAAATATACAAGGTTTAAATGTCTCATAATTCCATGAATCACAATACTACTATTAAAGAATAGGTGATATGGTGTGACGGAAATTCCCTGGATTAGTAGACATGTTTCTGAATTTTATCCTTTATATACTACTGACCATAAGTGACATTAATCAATGAGTCTCTTAATATCTTCAAACCTCCAAAAGAAGGGGTTTAATCTTTTCTCAGTTCAATTTAGTTGCTCAGTTGTGTCTGACTCTTTGCGACCCCATGGACTGCAGCAGCGAGGCCTCCCTATCCATCACCAACTCCTAGAGTTTACTCAAACTTATATCCATTGAGTCAGTGAAGCCATCCAACCATCTCATCCTCTGTTGTATCCTTCTCCCACCTTCAATCTTTCCCAGCATCAGAGTCTTTTCTAGAGTCAGTTCTTCACATCAGGTGGCCAAAGTATTGGACTTTCAGCTTTGGCATCAGTCCTTCCATTGAACACCCAGGACTGATCTCCTTTAGGATGGACTGGTTGGATCTCCTTGCAGTCCAAGGGACTCTCAAGAGTCTACTCCAACATCACAGTTCAAAAGCATCAATTCTTTGGTGCTTAGCTTTCTTTATAGTCTAACTCTCACATACATGACCACTGGAAAAACCATAGCCTTGATTAGACGGACCTTTGTTGGCAAAGTACCGTCTCTGCTTTTTAATATTCTCTCTAGGTTGGTCATAACTTTTCATCCAAGGAGCAAGCGTCTTTTAATTTCATGGCTGCAGTAACCTTCTGCAGTGATATTGGAGGCACCCAAAATAAAATCTGTCACTGTCTCATCTCCACTGTTTCCCCATCTATTTGCATGAAGTGTTGGGAACGGATGCCATGATCTTAGTTTTCTGAATGTTGAGCTTTTATTTTTTATTTTTTAATTTTATTTTATTTTTAAACTTTACAATATTGTATTAGTTTTGCCAAACATCGAAATGAATCCACCACAGGTATACCCGTGCTCCCCATTCTGAACCCTCCTCCCTCCTCCCTCCCCATTCCCTCCCTCTGGGTCGTCCCAGAATGTTGAGTTTTTACCTAACTTTTTCACTCTCCTCTTTCACTTTCGTCGAGAGGCTCTTTAGTTCTTCACTTTCTGCCATAAGGGTGGTGTCATCTGCATGTCTGAGGTTATTGATATTTCTTCTGGCAATCTTAATTCCAGCTTGTGCTTCATCCAGCACAGCATTTCTCATGATATACTCTGCATATAGGTTAAATAAGCAGGGTGACAGTATACAGCCTTGATGTATTCCTTTCCCTATTTGGAACCAGTCATTGTTCCATGTCCAGTTCTAACTGTTGCTTCCTGACCTGCATACAGATTTCTTAAGAGGAAAATCAAATAGTCTGGTATTCCCATCTCGTTAAGTAGTTTCCTCAGTTTGTTGTGATCCACATGGTCAAAGGCTTTGGCATATTCAATAAAGCAGAAATAGATGTTTTTCTGGAACTCTCTTGCTTTTTCAATGATCCAACGGATGTTGAATTTCTGGTCAAACATCCAATTTGATCTCTGGTTCCAACATTCTAATTTGATCTCTGGTTCCTCTGTCTTTTCTAAAACCAGCTTGAACATCTAGGAGTTCATTGCTCACATACTGTTGAAGCCTGGCTTGGAGAATTTTGAACATTACTAGCGTGTGAGATGAGCGCAACTGTGCGGTAGTTTCAGCATTCTTTGGCATTGCTTTTCTTTGGGATTGGAATGAAAACTGACCTTTTCCAGTCCTGTGGCCACTGCTAAGTTTTCCAAATTTGATGGCATATTGAGTGAAGCACTTTCATAGCATCTTCTTTTAGGATTTGAAATAGCTCAACTGGAATTCCATCACCTCCACTAACTTTGTTCCTAGTGATACTTCCTAAGGCCCACTTGACTTCACAATCCAGGATGTCTGGCTCTAGGTGAGTGATCACACCATGGTGATTATTTGGGTCATGAACATCTTTTTTTATACAGTTCTTATGTGTATTCTTGCCTCCTCTTCTTAATATCTTCTGCTTCTGTTATGTCCATACCATTTCTGTCCTTTATTGTGCCTATCTTTGCATGAAATGGTCCTTTGGTATCTCTAATTTTCTTGAAGAGAAAGTCTTTCCCATTCTATTGTTTTCCTCTATTTTTTTTTTTTGCATTAATCACTGATGAAGTTATGACCAACCTAGATTGCATATTAAAAAGGAGAGACATTACTTTGCCAACAAAGGTCCCACTAATCAAAGCTATAGTTTTTCCAGTAGTCACGTATGGATGTGAGAGTTGGACTGTGAAGAAAGCTGAGTGGTGAAGAATTGATGCTTTTGAACTGTGGAGTTGGAGAAGACTCTTGAGAATCCTTTAGACAGCAAGGTGATCCAACCAGTCCATCCTAAAGGAAATCAGTCCTGAGTGTTCATTGGAAGGACTGATATTGAAGCTGAAACTCCAATACTTTGGCTACCTGATGTGAAGAACTGACTCATTAGAAAAGACCCTAATGCTGGGAAAGTCTGAAGGCTGGAGGAGAAGGAATGACAGAGGATGAGATGGCTGGATGGCATCACTGACTCGATGGACATGAGTCTGAGTGAACTCCGGGAGTTGGTGATGGACGGGAAGGCCTGGTGTGCTGCAGTCCATGGGGTTTCAAAGAGTCGGACAAGACTGAGTGACTGAACTGACTGATGATTTAAAAATATAAAATGTGATTATAAAGCTATTGATTATAAAAAAAAATTTCATTATTTTGCAATAGTACAATCATCACCTATTTTTTCAATAGCACATACCTACATTTTCATATCCAGACATTGAATTAATTTTGTTTTCCTTCTGAATTGTTTTCTTTCCCCTTGGTGACAAAGTTTGATAGAATAATTTTTGTTTCAAATATATATACGTAAGTTTAGTGGGACTAAAATTCTAGCTTCACTTTTTATTACAGTAAGCTCTTAAAACAGAAACTTGACACATGAAGTTTTGTCAGGTTTTCTGGGATTGAGTTTAGAGTTAGCTTTGATGTCTTATACTGTGCTTTTCTTCCTTTACCATTTTCTGGTGAGTTTCTATATTTTCTGTCTTGTTATATAGCCTATTTTCATGTATACTTGTCAGCTGCTTTTTTTTCTGAGCACATATCAATATGAAGGACATAGCAAAGTGAAAGAGAGTTTCCATAAAGACATAAAGGTATATTATGAAAATGTAATTGGAAATTTCAATGCTGTTTTTAAAATAACTATTAAAAGTTAATATTTCTTAAATATACCCTTCACTCCATTGCCTATTGCATTTATTTTTTCCTCAAATGGAAAGTAAAAGCCCACTGTTATAAATGGCAGACTAAACTCTTATTTTTATAGGAAAAGAAAACTGAAAAACTCTTTTTTTTTTTTTATGACTTCCACTTCAAGTAATTCACTAGTCCCAGAAATGCTTTGACAAAATGTTGAATTCTGCTCAGAAATGGAAACTCGTATAATGAATGAACACTTTATGTAAAAGGAAGAAGGACAGGAAACAAATTCTGATAGAAAAGAAATTCAAAATATAGATATTTATGATATTAAATCACCTACTGAAAACAAATTACAGACTGTAGAAGGTTAGTGTTCCTCCTCTGAGAAAGATTGGAAGAAGGTGTCAAATGTCTATCCTATCTTTACTTATGGAATAAAGCTATTCAAAATTTTCTTAATTTACTTTTGTCTATGTGGCCTTAAACTTGGGGAAAAGACATAAGATTAATCCATTAATTTCAAGCATGATGCTTTTAAAATATACAAGGTAGACAATTGAATAAGAGCATTTCAAGTGATCTGCTATAGTTTCAAACCTGCATAAAACAAAACAGAATAGGAAAATAAAATACTAGTGTAAGGATTATGGTTCATAACCACACTCCTGTGTCTGGCCTTTCTTAAGAGGAAATACAGTTTACTGTGTAGAGAACAAGGGAAAACATCTGGAGAGAACAACCAGAATGATATTAAAAAAAAAAAAAGAAAAAGAAAAACACACCTCAGAGCCATATTTTTTTTTTTTTTTTTTGTTTTAATTTTATTTTAAAAAAATAGATTAGTATGATATTTGTCAAAATTTTCTGGTATATATGTATTCACCCATATTAAGAGAAAAAATATTTTAATTATTTTAGTTAAACTTTAAACTTTTATTTATTTAAACTTTTATTTCCACTATGTTACCTGAATAAAGTGTAAACCTATGATTTATCATTTACATGTAGCTGAATCCTCAGGATTGGCAGGAAAATAATATATTTATTATCCTGAAACAACCTTTTTTAATTTAAATCTCAAACATTTGTTTCTGAGAAATAACTGAAAACTTAATTTAGCCAATTCAGAAATAACTTGATCAATTTATTTATTAACCAATAATCTCATGCTTAAACATAACCTGAAATTCTTGTTCCCCTACTATATTCCAGAGAAGACTTCAGGTCAGAATTTTCATGTCTTTTAGTGGTAATGTTTCTATCCCAAGATTCTGACAATTAAAGAATTTTTGCCTTATTGCATTGTTATTCTCAAATTCTAAGAACCATCACTAGCAGGATAGTCGGCAGGTTTGGGGTGGGAAAAGAGGCATGTTAAAAATATTACCCAATTTTCTTTGATATAGAACTCGTATTTACTCTACTACACAGCTGCTTCAGAAAAGATACTTATCGATCACTCACTATCATCATCTGTTTATCAATGAATCTGTCTATGTATCTATATCTGTGCATGCTTTATAAGTGGTATTTGGAAGAAATCCAATGTTTCAAAAGATTTATTTGGTGTTTAAAATTATGCTAATGGATTCTTTGAATTTTATGGCTATACTTAAGCTTTCTATCTTTATACATTATTTTCCAGACAATTCAATAACTTCTGTTAATAAACTATCATATTTTTTATTATTTATACTAATATATTATTATTGTGTAATATATATATCAGTAGAAAATTCCATTTTTTAAAGTTTAAACAGGTTCTTTTTTTAAAAGTGCTTTTCAGAATTTTAGAAAAGATTTATTTATGTTATTTTTGGTTGCTCTGGCAACCCACTCCAGTACTCTAGCCTCGAAAATCCCATGGACGGAGGGTCCTGGTGGGCTGCAGTCCATGGGGTCGCTAGGAGTTGGACACGACTGAGCGACTTCACTTTATTTTTTCACTTTCATGCATTGGAGAAGGAAATGGCAACCCACTCCAGGGTTCTTGCCTGGAGAATCCCAGGGACGGGGGAACCTGGTAGGCTGCTATCTATGGGGTTGCACAGCGTTGGACACGACTGAAGCGATTTAACAGCAGCAGCAGGTCACCATTGCTGTGTGGGCTTTCTCTATTTGTGAAAAGTGGGGGATTAGTCTTCTTTGCAGGGCACAGACTTTTCATTGCAGTGGCTTCTTTCTGCAGAGCATGGGTTCTAGGTGCGTGGGCTTCCCGTAGTTGCAGTGTGTGGGCTCAGTAGTCGTGATATG
Source organism: Bos taurus (assembly GCF_002263795.3). Lineage (NCBI taxonomy): Eukaryota > Metazoa > Chordata > Mammalia > Artiodactyla > Bovidae > Bos > Bos taurus. The sequence continues at coordinate 32,037,322 of NC_037335.1, forward strand.
CGGATTTAGTTGTTCTGTGGCATGTGGGATCTCTCTAGATCACATATTGAAGTAGTCGTGGTATGTGGATTTAGTTGTTCTGTGACATGTGGGATCTCTCTAGATCACATATTGAAGTAGTCGTGATATGCGGATTTAGTTGTTCTGTGACATGTGGGATCTCTCTAGATCACATATTGAAGTAGTCGTGATATGCGGATTTAGTTGTTCTGTGACATGTGGGATCTCTCTAGATCACATATTGAAGTAGTCGTGATATGCGGATTTAGTTGTTCTGTGACATGTGGGATCTCTCTAGATCACATATTGAAACCATCTCCCTCTCATTGGCAGGTGGATCTCTTACCACTAGACCACCAGAGAAGCCCCCAAATTCCACTTCTATTTTATATTCAACCATGAATATCAACACCTGGGCTTGCCTTGTGGCTTAGCTGGTAAAGAATACCACTGCGATACGGGAGACCTGGGTTTGACCCCTGGATTGGAAAGATCTGCTGGAGAAGGGAATGGCTACCTGCTCCAGTACTCTAGCCTGGAGAATCCCATAGAGTCCATGGGGTCACAAAGAGTTGGACACAACTGAGCAGCTTTCACTTTCACTTTCATTTATATCAACAGCTATTTAGATTTAACTCAGATGTTTAACTGAAACATTTCTAACCACAGTCCTGTTTAGTTGATTCCCAAATGTCCTTGATATTCCCTTATGGTGTGTATGAATACAACCTCAGTTTTCGGCACACAAGTTGGTCTAGGGTCATCTTGTATATTTACTGTTACAGTCCTAGAATTAGCCACACTCCCAGAAACCCCAATTCCTCTTATTTGAGAAGAGTGTTTGAAAACAAGTTATGCACACTAGGTTGCTCATTATTACTGAGATACTCTTGCTGCTAGGCATTCTCTGCTGATGGAACAAGGAAATAGATGGCCCATAAAGAAGGCTGAGCACAGAAGAATTGATGCTTTTGAACTGTGGTGTTGGAGAAGACTCTTGAGAGTCCCTTGGAATGCAAGGAGATCTAACCAGCCAATCTTAAAGGAAAACAATCCTGAATATTCACTGGAAGGACTGATGCTGAAGCTCCAGTACCTTGGCTCACTTGTGAAGAACTGACTCATGGGAAGAAAAGATGCTGATGCTGGCAAAGATTGATGGCTGGAAGAGAAGAGAATGACAGAGGACAAGATGGTTGGATGGCATCACCGACTCAATGGACATGAGTTTGAGTATGCTCCAGGAGATGATGAAGGACAGGGAAGCCTGGCATGCTGCAGTCCATGCGGTCACAAAGAGTCAGACATGACTGAGCAACTGAACAACAATGAATATTTATATGTATGCCCATCTGTAAGTTAATCATGAGTTCATACGGATGTCTCAGATTATAATCCATTATCATGTGGATAATTCTGTCTTCCTCTTGGTAGAACCTTCTACTCCAATAGTACAAAATCTGACTCCAAACATCTGGCATTTATTTACCTAATTGTTCACTTCTGCTATGCATCTATATTGGTTTCAGAATTGTCAACCCTTACCTCCAAGAGAAACAACTCAGCGAGAATACAGTGCTTATATACTGTTCTTTTTGCTTTTAATATTATAGGCTCCACTCATTTCTGTAGTTACTTAGGTAAGCTTCTTTCCCCTTACATCATTCACTGAGGCTGTGTCTCACATTTGTAATACAGTTAAATATTTTGCCACATCCTGCATTCCATCCTGTGACCCACTGACCTCTAACAAAAGTAAATCTTCCAATAAATGAGTATAAATTATCTCCCCATTTATCCTTAGAAAATGTTTGATTTCTTTCACCAGTATTGTATAGTTTTCTGCAGGTGTATTCTGAACATATTTTGTTAGATTTGTATCTGACTGTTTCATTATTTTGTTTCTAAGTAGTATTTTAAAATTTCAAATCTCAAAGTTTCATTATTGATTGTTACAAACTGAGTGTTTATGTCTTCCAAAATGTGTATGTTAAAGCACCAAATCCCATGAAGACTTTATTCGGAGATAGAACTTCTATGGAGACAAATAAGGTCAAATGATAGATCCTTTGGGATTTTCTATGTATTCAAGCATGGCTTTTGGAAATAAATACAATTTCATTTCTCTATTTCCAAACTGTATGCTCAATTTCTTTAATTGCACTAGAATTTCAGTATATTGTCAACATAAAAATGAGAGCAGACATTCTTATCTTGTTCCTAATCTCAGAGGAAAGCATCCAGTTTCTCACCACTGAGTATGATGTTAGCTATAGGGTTTTCTGGTACATGTTCACTATCAAGTTGAGGAAGTTCTTTTACATCCAAGTTGGCTGAAGGTTTTTATCATGAAAGCTGTTGGGTTTTGTCAGGTGGTTACTGTCTCAAGTAATATAGTTAAAGAGTTCTTTTTAGCCTGTTGATGTGCTGGAAAACACTGGGTGATTCTCATGTGAAACCAGCATTGCATGCATATGATAAACATGCTTGTGATGTGGAATTCTTCTTATATATTGTTGGTTTGAATTTTATAATATTCTGCTGATATTTGCATATGTTATTCCCAAGAGATACCGGTCTGTAGTTTCTTTTCTTGTAATTTCTTTATTGGCTTTAATATTAGGGTAATGCTGCCCTAGAATCTCCTTGGAGAACTGATATATTTATCACTATGTAATGTCCTTCTCTGACTGATAATCTTCTTATTCTGGTCTGCTTTGTGTGAACTTAAAGCCATACCAGCTTTCTTTTGAAGAGTTAGTATGTATTCCTTCTGTTTCTAATTTCTGAAAGAAATCGCAGAAAATTGCTATTATTTTTGCCTATAATATTTGGTAGAATTCATCAAGGAAACCATCTGTACTTGCTGCCTTTTATTAGGAAGGTTATTCATTGTTAGTATCATTTATTTATTAAATTATGCGTATGGTTATCTATTTTTTTGGTGTGACTTTTTGGTAGTTTCTGGCTTCCTAGTAATTGGTCCACTTCATATAAATTATCAAATTGGTGGGCATTTAGTTAATAATTTTCCAAAGTTCTGTTAAAGATATATAGCTTTTATTCCATTGTGGGCAAAAACTGATTTCCCTGAATATTCCATGGAAGCTTGGGAAGGATGGATACTTCGATGTTGGATGAATATATAAATATCAGTTCACTCATTTTTTATAAACCTGTTCAGGCCATCTATATCTTTGATTTCTTTCTGCTTGATTCATCAGTTACTCACAAAGGGATGCAATTAAGTATAATAGGGTGTTTGTTTTATTTTTTCCCTGCTTTCTTTCGGTTTTTGGGTCACATGTTTAGATGCTCTGTTGTTAGATGCATACACATTTAAGATTGCTATGTTTTCTTGGGGAACTGACACTTTTATCATTAACTATGCTCCTTTTATCTCTGTCAGGCTTCCTGTTTCTGAAGTCACCTTTATGCAAACTTAATATAGCCACTCCAGCTTTCTTTTGGTTAGTATTGGCCTGGTATAACTTTCTCTATCTCTTCTCTGTAACTTACTTGGCCATTTATATTTAAAACTGATTATTTTAATTAATATAGAGTTGATAACTTAAAAATATTTTTTAGAATATCAGGCTTTAGTAGCTGTATTTATGTTATTCACATTTAAATTGATTATTGGTATAGTTAATGTCTACCATGTCTTTCTGTTGTCTACTTATTTCATTTGTTTTCTTGGTATCTTTTTTCGCACTCTTTTTCTGCCAAACTGGTTTTAATTGAAACTTTGATATGATTCAATTCTGTCTCACTCTTAATATATAAATTTTTACTTATTTTTAATTTGTTCAGAAGTTAACTTAGAGTTATCAATACATATTTTAAACTACTGGAAATCTGTCTTCAAATATAATAATATTATATGTGTAATGCAGATGACTTATAACACTATTTCAATTTTCTACCTCATACCATTTGTGACATTACTTCACTATTTTCACTTATAAATATATGTGTGTATATATATATATATATATATATATATATAATTCAACTATTATTATTTTTTCCAATTAATTGTTATTTTAATTCCGTAAGAATGATAAATATATTTTCCTTGTTTATTTTTTTTTCTGGTGCTCTCTCATTCTCTGATTTCCAGGTAGTTGTATGTTTCTGACCTGTATCATTTTCTCCTGCCTGAAGAACTTTGTTTAACATAGCTCACATCAGCTGACAATGAATTCCCTCAGTATTTTTTGGGGGCAGAGGGGGTCTGAGAATATCTTTAATTCTCCTTTACTTTTGAAGGATAATTTTCCTGGAAATAGAATTCAAATTTTGTAGTTTTTCTTTCAGTAATTTAAATGTTTTGCTTTATTTTCTTTGTCCTTGAATGATTTTTGAGTAGAAGTCTACTGAACTTATAATATTTGCTCCTCCATAGATATGGTGTTTTTCTCGCTCTCTTCTTTCAATAATTTTTGCTGTGTCTTTGATATCTTGTAGTTTGACTATCGGAGAAGGCAATGGCACCCCACTCCAGTACTCTTGCCTGGAAAATCCCATGGATGGAGGAGCCTGGTAGGCTGCCGTCCATGGGATCACTGGAGTCGGACACGACTGAGAGACTTCACTTTCACTTTTCACTTTCATGCACTGGAAGGAAATGGCAACCCACTCCAGTGTTCTTGCCTGGAGAATCCCAGGGACGGGGGAGTCTGGTGGGCTGCCATCTATGGGGTCGCACAGAGTCAGACACGACTAAAGTGACTTAGCAGCAGCAGCAGCAGTTTGACTATATTATACATATGTGTAAGATTAGAAAAAAATTAGTATTCATCCTGAAGGGTGTTCTCTGAGCTCCTAAATCTGTGGTTTGAGGCCCTTAATTTTAGGCTCTTGGATATTTCATGATGATTCTTCTTCCTCTTCCCCTGCCAGAGATATGAGGGAATTTTAAAAAATTTGTTATAATCTTCAGTGAAGATTATATTCAGGAAACTGGTAGGTTTCCTAAGGTGAATCCCATCAGAGTGTAGTGGCCTTTCTGATATTTTGATCCATGGGCATTTCTCACTTTCATTCTAATTTGTATTCAACTTCAATAATTCATTGAACATAATGTATAAATGTTCCTTCCTCTTTTGGTGTATTGGTTTCTTCTCCAGGCTTACATATTTTGGCTGTGATTCTCTGAATACACTTATGTCACTAGATTTTAGTTGGCAGTTTGGCCTGAAACCTTAGTACCTCAATGGATCTCAAAACATCATTGTATTACAGTTTGTCCACTTGAATGGCTGTAGGTGATAACTTCCAAGGTCTGAACTGAACCGGAAGTCCTCTGCTCATAATTGTCCATATTTACTTTGCAAAAAGATATTGGTAGACCACTTTGCAATTGTAGCTATCAGGCTTAATGACCCAAAAGACTTTAAAAAAAATAAATAATAATACATTAAAAAATTTGAAGTTGCACAAGTATGTATTTAGTATCTATCAATTCAAAAAGTCCACTTTAAGGTAGAATGTTCTATGTATCTTTCATTTTGTCTATAACAGTTCTTATATAAAAACAATAATTTGCAATCATTATTTATTGTGATGAGCAGATTGATAGAAGATGTTGAAGCTATAGAGGGAAACATTCATGGATTGAGGGAAATATACATGGATTGGGGCCATATTAAGAAAATTTAACATTTAAGATATCTTAATTGTCAATTAATATCTAGATTTCAAATATTTTCATATAAAACTTATTTCTTATCAAATTAATTTCCATCGTTTATAGTAACTTTGAAATCAATGGAATTTCTACTAAAGAAATTTGAAACAGCAGCCAAACATTCTGTAATTTAGCTATTCATTTAAAGAGGATTATCTTGAACTGATAGAATCTTCAAGTTTTAATGTTTATTTAAAAAGTGTTAGAGGAGAAGATAGGAAAGAACTGTTTGGGTTACCTTCCTCTGTTCTTTTCAAGCAGTTTCTTAATTAAAGATCTCCATTTTTACTTAGATTTGAAAGAAAAAGTAGAGCTGTGGAAGTTTAAGTTTATTACATCCCAAGGGAATTTGGAATAACTTAAATAATAAGTTCATCTCTTTCCCAATTCCTAAGGACATGTATAATGGACTTTCAGTAGAAGATTCGTAACACTTCACAGTGGGGTATCAGTTTTCATCTGAATTCAAAGAAGAAAATGACGCTTTGATCCCAAAGAGGTTAAAGTGCCCTTCGCTTTACCATTACAGAGAGAAAAGAAATCTATAAATGAGTGAAAAGTGATTGTGGAAGAGAAAATAAATTTGTAAAACCACATAGAACTACATAGAAGTAAACTGCATGAAAGCCTGAAGTTGAGAGACCATATGATTAATTTCTAACATATAAGAATTTACTGTTTGTATAATTGTATCACTATCAAAGTGGCTCTACTTCAGTTAATTTTATTATGGCTCCTATATTAAACACACAAACTGAGCAAAGATATGAACTTGTTAGTAAGTAGTCCTGTAATCTATTATTAGCTTATGAGGAAAAGGTGCCCATTTGAGAGACACATTTTTAAAAACCTTACCTTGTTAAATAATGAAAAAGTCCATTTTCTATGAATATGACTATAATCAACAAAGATAAAATTACTTTGCGTGTATGCTAGATCTCTTCAGTCATGTCCAACTCTTTGCGACCATATGGACTGTAGCCTGCCAGGCTCCTTTGTCTATGGAATTCTCCAGGCAAGAATATTGGAGTGGGTTGCCATGCCCTCCTTCAAGGGATCTTCCCAATCCATGAATCGAACCCATGTCTCCTGTGGCTCCTGCATTGCAGGGAGATTCTTTACCACTGAGCCACCAGGGAAGCCCCAAATTAACTAAGCACAGCAAGCAGATGAATTATCAAACAGACCAAAATTTAGAAACATCAGAAATGGGTCAATCAAAGTAGAAAAAGTGTTCTCTAAAACAAATGCAAACATTAAAACTGCTGAGATTTGGAGGGAAAACAATGAGTCGTCTCCTGAGTTATCAAGTCCCTATTTCCTCTGAAGTACAGAATTTGAGACAAACTTCGAGAAAATGGCACAATCCAGTTAGCCATATTAAGTTTAAAATCATTTTACAAAAAAATTCTTAAATATTTCAATGATAACTGAGATGTATCTGTGATGTTCCATAGAATAAATTGATACTCTTAAGTAAATTGTGTTCAGAAGTCTTACTTTGGTGTGTGCTATATATGATCATTATAAAACTCTGGCACTTTAAATTACTGTTTCAGAATAATAAGCATTGTGTACCCAAAAGGCAACAGTTAAATAGTGGGTGTTTGAAAACAATTATTTGCTGTACATGCTCAACTACCCAATTTAAAGTGACATTTTTGAGAAGCTGAGTAACGTTTCAATGTTATTGAGTTAGCTGTAGTATCATTCAGTCAGTTCAGTCGCTCAGTCGTGTCTGACTCTTTGGGACCCCATGAATTGCAGCATGCCAGGCTATCCAGTCATAAATATAGTATTAGTAGTTTATGTGATACTGATATTAAACACTATACAAACTCAGACTATACTAGCAGCTAAAAAGATTATGGCCCTTATGCCATTTAGATTGATATTTAGTTTATATATAGGTTTTCAATTAAATCAAAACAGATGATAAGCAGTTTACATTAAGTAAATTTTTATTTATTTATGAATATCTAATTAGGCAATAACTAACTGACATTAAGAGGAGACCAATAATTTGCATTTTGAATCTTTACAAATATTAATAAACATTTGACTGCATTCATTGGGGTTAAACTTTTCTAGGCTAACTTAGCATATACTTTCCCTGGTGGCTCAAATAGTAAAGAATCCACCTGCAATGCCCGAGACCTGAATTTGATCCCTGGGTTGGGAAGATCCCTGGAAGAAGTCATGGCAACCCACTCTAGTATTCTTGCCTGGAGAATCCCCTTGGACAGAGGAGCCTGTTGAGTACTGTCCATGGGGTTGCAAAGAGTCAGAAATGCCTGAGTGATCAACACTTCCGCTTTCACTTCTTTCATTTTATAAGACTAGATGACTGAATAAGGATTAAGGTAGAGGAAATTCTAGAATGTGATCAGTGATGTGACAGAGGCACAAGACTGTTAGCTGTTTTCATATAAACTAAAATGCAGAGCACACGCTTCATAATAACATTTTTAGTTTAGGCCTCATCTACACCAAAATTTTGTTTCCAAAGTGTCTGCTCGTCCGTGTCCAGAGAGGAACACTCAGGAGAGAAATACTTGATTTATGTTTCCATCTGCCAATCACTACCCAGGTGTCTTTTTTAATAAATAAAAATTATATGTGTTTCAGGTGATCAATATGATGTTTTGACAAATATGCAGAGTGATATGATTACTGTTGTTCAGTCACCCTGTTGTATCTGACTAGGCAACCCTGTGGACTGCAGCACACCAGGCCTCCTGTCCCTCACCATATCCCAAACTTTGCCCAAGTTCATGTCTTTGCATTGGTAATGCCATCCAGCCATCTCATCCTCTGACGCCCTCTTTTCCTTCTGTCCTCAGTCTTTCCCAGCCTAAGGGACTTTTCCAATGAGCTGGCAATTTCCATCAGATGACCAAAATACTGGAGCTTCAGCTTCAGCATCGGTCCTTCCACTGAATATTCAGGGTTGATTTCCCTTTAGATTGACTGGTTTGATATCCTTGCTGTCCAAGGGACTCTCAGGAGTCTTCTCCAGCACCACAGTTTGAAAGCATCAGTTCTTTGGTGTTCTGCCTTCTTTGTGATCCAGCTCTCACAACCGTATGTGACCACTGGGAAGACCACAGACTTTACTATATGGACCTTTGCCAGCAGAGTAATGCCTCTGCTTTTCAACACACTGTCTAGGTTTGTTATAGCTTTCTTGCCAAGAAGCAATTGTTTTCTGATTTCATGGCTGCAGTCACTGTCTGCAGTGATTTTAGAGCCCAAGAAGAGGAAATCTGCCACTACTTCTACCTTTTCCCCTTCTATTTGCCGTGAAGTGATGGGGCTGGAATCCATGATCTTAGTTTTTGTTAATATTTAGTATTAAGCCATCTCTTTCACTCAACTGCTTCACCCTCATCAAGAGGCTCTTTAGTTCCTCTTCACTTGCTGCCATTAGGGTGGTATAATATGCATATCTACAGAGAAGGCAATGGCACCCCACTCCAGTACTCTTGCCTGGAAAATCCCATGGACAGAGGAGCCTGGTGGGCTGTGGTCCATGGGGTTGCTAGGAGTAGGACACAACTGAGCAACTTCACTTTCACTTTTTGCTTTCATGCATTGGAGAAGGAAATGGCAACCCACTCCAGTGTTCTTGCCTGGAGAGTCCCGGGGATGGCTGAGCCAGGTGAGCTGCTCTCTCTGGGGTCGCACAGAATCGGACACGACTGAAGCGACTTAGCAATCTGCATATCTAAGATTTTTGATGTTTCTCCTGCCTATCTTGATTCCAGCTTGTAATTCATCCAGCCTGGCATTTCTCATGATGTGCTCAGTGTATAGATTAGCAAACAAGGTAACAGCAGACAGCCCTATCATACTCCTTTCTCAATCTTGAACCAATCAGTTGTTCCATACAGGGTTCTGTTGTTTCTTGACCCAAATACAGGTTTCTCAGGAGACAGATAAGATGGTCTGATATTCCCATATCTTTCCACAGTTTGTTATGATCCACAGAGGCTTTGGCATAGTCAATGAAACAGAAGTAGATGTTTTTCTAGAATTCCTTAGCTTTCTCTATGATCCAGAGAATGTTGACAATTTGATCTCTGGTTCCTCTTCCTTTTCTAAATCCAACTTGGACATCTGGAAACTTTTGGTTCACATAATGCTGAAGCCTAGCATGAAGATTTTAAGCTTGTCCTTAGTAGCATGGGAAATGGTTACTGTTGCTGCTGCTGCTGCTGCTGCTAAGTCACTTCAGTCGTGTCTGACTCTGTGTGACCCCATAGACGGCAGCCCACCAGGCTCCCCCATCCCTGGGATTCTCCAGGCAAGAACACTGGAGTAGGTTATCATTGCCTTCTCCAGTGTATGAAAGTGAAAAGTGAAAATGAAGTTGCTCAGTCATTCCAACTCGGGACCCCATGGACTGCAGCCCGCCAGGCTCCTCCGTCCATGGGGTTTTCCAGGCAAGAGTACTGGAGTGGGGTGCCATTGCACTTACCTTTTTTGTGTGTACATGGCAAGAACACCTGAAATCCACTCTCTCAGCCAGTTTCCAGGATATAATACACTAGTACTAACTGAAGTCACCATCCTGCACATTAGATCTCTAGAATTAATTCATCCTTTATAGCTACAGCTTGAAGCTGCCTTGCCTAACATCTTTCTACTTCCTCCTCGGTACTTCCTTCCTCTGGTACAGGACTCGTAAACTAACAAATACTGTCTTCAAAGTGTACTATACTGCCTTTCGTTGAGCTAAAGATGCCACTGATTATAAAGGTACATTTTTATCTGTGTTCTACTTAATATGGAAAAAAAGCACTGGCCATGAAACTATGATGCAATATTTTCATCTCATTCTTTTGGTCAGAGCCCAAGACATACATTTATATTATTTATCATTTTTGTATACAGATAAAACAGAATGTGTAAATTAAGGAATTAGTTAAGGTCTTTATAAAGCTTCCTAGCAATCATATCAAGCATTTGTTTTCTGCTCAGGGTTGTTCATATTCATGTTTTTCCACATAGTATTATCTTCTCAAAAATGAAAGTTTTTGAAGCAACAATTTTAAGGTAGTTCTCTCTCTTGTCTCCAGGGTTTTATTCTAAGCCATCAATATTTTAATACTGGCACTTTTCTTTTTAATTGTGCATCACATAAATTGGCTATTTAAAGTGAGCAATTCCATGTTTGACATCTTGGCAATGTTGCATAACCACTACCCCTATCTAATTCCAAGATATTTTAATCACGCCCAAACAAAACTTGAACCCACTAAGCAGTTGCTCCCCATTTTTCCTCTGGCTTCTCTAGTCCCTGGTACTGCAACCTGCTTTCTGTTTCCATCGATTTAGCTAGTTTGGATATATGATATAAATTGAATCAGTGGAATAATATAATATGTGACCTTTTGTGTCTGTTGTCTTTAATTTCACATAGTGTTTTTGAGTTTTATCAAGATTGTAATATGTATCCAGACTTCATTCTTTTTCATGGCTGATATTATATTGTATGCATATCCCCTAGTTTGCTTATCTATTTATCAGTTAGATACTTAGGTTGTTTCTACCTTTGACTTTTTAGAGTGATCCTGCTATTATCATGCATTGTCAAGCTTTTTAAAAATCTCTTTTTATGTCCTGTGGATATATGTCTAGAATTCAGATAACTGGGTCATTTGATAATTCTTTGAGTAACTTTGTAAAGGAACCACTTAACTATTTTCCACATATATAAACACAACATTTAAAAATTATGCCAGAATATATTATGGAAGATTTTAAAAGAATACCTTGGAATTATAATCCTTCTTCAAATGATTCTTAAAACATCCATATACTGAAAACTCAAAGAGTTATTGGAGACAGCAATGGCAATCTACTCCAGTACTCTTGCCTGGGAAATCCCATGGACTGAGCAGCCTGGTAGGCTACAGTCCATGGGGTCGTGAAGAGCTGGACACGTCTGAGTGACTTCACTTTCACTTTTCACTTTCATGCAGTGGAGAAGAAAATGGCAACCCACTCAATATTCTTGCCTGGAGAATCCCAGGGATGGGAGCCTGGTGGGCTGCCGTCTATGGGGTCACACAGAGTCGGACACGACTGAAGTGACTCAGCCGCAGCAGCAAAGAGTTATACTTGTCTGTTCTGACATCTGATGTACTTGTCAAGTATTCACATGTATAAGTAAAGACAACTACATCGTTACTGCCAACTCACCATCAATTAGGAAATGTTAAATTGAGTGTAAAAACATGTCTCTTAGAATTAGTGAAATTAGAACTAAGCATCATCCTACTTTCAAATAGATTTAAGAGATGCTTTTGTTTACTTAGCAATTGAAAATAAACAATGTTTAATGATTACTATGGTAAAAAAGTTTTTAAAGATAAAATGTTATCTCAAACAAGACAAATCTCACCCTATCCTCTACAACTTAATGCAAAAATAGTTTAGTTTGTATATACAATATGTTTATTTCATTTTCTCTTAAATTTTAGTGTATATTTTAAGATAACTTAAACATATATGTATGGGATTTTATCTTCTATACTTATTTAATTTTCTAATGGGACATTTCAAGAAGGAATGTCAAGTTGCTAGGCAATAACAAGACAGGGCAAATCCAAATTCTGACGGTTCTCGATCTTTTAAATTTTGGATGGTTCTTTTAAAGAATAGTAAGAAATTATAATTAAAATTAGGTACATATGTTAATGTTTATCTAGAATTAAGAAGAAAACACACAATGAATTCCAAATTTTAATCTGTTGATTTCCACAAGCATTAAAATCTCCTAGGAACTTGGGAGGTATCCACATAAGTGAGAGATCTTGAAGTTTGAGCTTCTTTCACTTCTCAGAAAATCCACCTGTATATTATGCACCGTGTGTAAACTCATAATTTTTGTCTGTATATTTGCATGCAAGAAAAAAATGGACTGAATCTCAGAAACATGATAAATGATTTGATAAGGGCTTTGGACTGAAAGAGGCTCCATGTGTTTCATAATGAAATCATTTTGCTTGTGAGAAATACCTGTGAGGATGACATAGCATGCTGCTGCTTGAAGATGTAAAGGTATCTAATCTAATATTCTTTATTTATAGATGAAGATGAGTCATAGAGATAAGAACTGACTCAAACAATGTCATAATTCTAGCTAAAAGAAGACCAGATTGCAGCTTTTATCCAATTTCAGTATACTTATTTTTCTAATGTTGAAAAAATTACTCTAGAGTTATCCAAACTTTAGTAATACTAAATTCTGTAAATTGATGCAGGTACAGAGACATAGTTAGGGAGGAAGGTAATGGGGAAAACAAAGGAAACTAGGAGCCCATGGGAGTTACTATGCATTAGTATTAATAACTGTGCTGTTTTCTTTATAATATTGCCTCCTACTTAGCAATCACAAAATTGCTGTCTTCATTTTATACATGAGGACACTGAAACTCAAAGATGATATCTGACTTCATTCGGTTTTTCTTTCTACTGCAAGTTGCCTTGTAAAAACAAGGGGGTCCCACGTATTGCTGCATGTATGTGCCTTGTCATTTCTACCTCTACATCTTTCCTTGATCTTTTTCACCTGTCAAATGATTGACTGTCCTTTGAACACAAGATTAACTGTCATAGATTCTTCCCAAATAATCCACGGGAATGTATCACTGTATTCACACGCAGAGCTCCCAGAGAGCAAGCCCCCCAGAATCAGCGGAAGGCTGACTCACCTCTGAAAGAATGCCCACCTTTGGGTTCAAAAGAGCATAGACTATATAGGCTGAACCTGGATCAAATTTCTTTTCCTTCCCTTTCCGGCAGTGTGTCCTTGGCTTGTACCCCTCATCTGTGGATTGTGGATGACAGCATTTACTGTGAAATGTTGTTTACTGTGAAATGTTGCTGGGACGATTGTCCATCACCTTTGTTTTTCCTTGGACTGTTGGGCAACATCTGGAGCTTCTTTTTTTTCTTTTTTTCAATTTATTTCATGGAAGGATAGTTGATTTACAGTGTTGTGTTAATTTCTGCTATACAGAAAATTGTTTAAGTTGTATGATACATATATCAATATATACAATACACTTTTTCATATTATTTTCCATTATGGTTTGTCACAGGAAATTGCTATAGAGTAGGACCTTGTTATTTATCCATTTTATAATATATATAACAGTTTCCATCTGATAATCAACTCCTAATCCTTGGGACTTCCTGATTGCTCCTGGTGCTCAAAGTTATGGGCTTACTGGAATTCTACAGATTATGGCTTAAAGCAGACCTATATCATTTGGCTACAGTTTTCTTAAAGATTCATCACTGCTTGTCTATTCCAACTACTGTGAAAGTCTATTTGCTTTTGCAGAAATGATTTTACTTTGTGTTTGCCTTTTATAATCCCCATTTTCATTTAAAGTATTATTAGACCAGGGGAGGGAGAGGGTTGATTATATATTGATTATATATCTTAGATCAATTAAACTCAGGTTTTGTTTACAAAATTTCTGCTTATAAATATTTCCCTGAGAACATCAGTGTTGAGAAAACTAAATTGCCTTGTAGATTTTAAAATACTTTAAGACTGCATAGTATTTTAACTCTACTTTTTGATCTCCAACTTACAGTTCATGCTTTTCAAACGCAGTGTAGTCATTATATCATTGGGTCCTCAGGACAATGGGATATTATTTTATTTTCTCCCAGATTAGGGATATTTAGTTCAGGAGTATGTGATTCAGCAGCCACAGAATGACATTAGAATTTGGACTGCTCATTCCAAATGCTGTGTTCCCAGTACTTCAACTTTACCATATTCAGTTCAGTTCAGTTCAGTTGCTCAGTAGTGTCTGACTCTGCGACCCCATGAAAGGCAGCACGCCAGGCCTCCCTGTCCATAACCAACATCTGAAGCTTACCCCAACTCATGTCCATCGAGTCAGTGATGCTATCCAGCCATCTCATCCTCTGTCATCCCTTTCTCCTCCTGCCCCCAATCCCTCCCAGCATCAGGGTCTTTTCCAATGAGTCAACTCTTTGCATGAGGTGGCCAAAGTACTGGAGTTTCAGCCTCAGCATCAGTCCTTCCAATGAACACCCAGGACTGATGTCCTTCAGAATGGACTGGTTGGATCTCCTTGCAGTCCAAGGGACTCTCAAGAGTCTTCTCCAACACCACAGTTCAAAAGCATCAATTCTTTGGCACTCAGCATTCTTCACAGTCCAACTCTCACATCCATACATGACCACAGGAAAAACCATAGCCTTGACTAGACAAACCTTTGTTGGCAAAGTAATGTCTCTGCTTTTGAATATGCTATCTAGGTTGGTCATAACTTTTCTTCCAAGGAGTAAGCATCTTTTAATTTCATGGCAGCAATCACCATTTGCAGTGATTTTGGAGCCCCCAAAAGTAAAATCTGACACTGTATCCACTGTTTCCCCATCCATTTCCCATGAAGTGATGGGACCAGATGCCATGATCTTAGTTTTCTTAATGTTGAGCTTTAAGCCAACTTTTTCACTTTCCTCTCTCACTTTCATCAAGAGGCTTTTCAGTTCCTCTTCACTTTCTGCCATAAGGGTGGTGTCATCTGCATATCTGAGGTTATTGATATTTCTCCTGACAATCTTGATTCCAACTTGTGCTTCTTCCAGCCCAGGGTTTCTCATGATGTACTCTGCATTAAAGTTAAATAAGCAGGGTGACAATATATAGCCTTGACGTACTCCTTTTCCTGTTTGGAATCATATTATGTTCTATTAAAGATTATTCATGTGTGTATTAATAATAATATTGGCAAACATTATAATAAAATACTTTCCAAATACTTTGTACACTCCTCAAAAAAAGAGCTCCCATAAAGATGCCATGTGCCAAGTTATCAGTGTTAGAAAAAGTTTGCTTAAGATATTATCAAAGGGGTAAGTCTTTTCAGGATGGTCTGACCTAGAAAGCATCAGAAAAGCCATTGTGCTGAACTACATTTTGAGGAATTGGTGATAAAAAGACACAGTACTCCAAGTAAACCATGTGAAGTTTGACAGGTATATCCCAACTTGGCTAAAGCAGAAGGCTTTCCTTGAAAAGTGGTGCAAAGAAATACTGATTAACTGGTTAGAACCTATATAAGGAGAGGTCTCTTTTGTTGACTATGAGGGCTATTCCATTTCTTCTAAGGGATTCTTCCCCACATTAGTAGATATAATGGTCATCTGAACTATGAGGGATATTCCATTTCTTCTAAGGGATTCTTCCCCACATTAGTAGATATAATGGTCATCTGAATTAAATTCACCCATTACAGTCTTAGTTCACTGAATCCTAAAATGTTGATGTTGAATCTTGCCATCTTGTTTGATCACTTCCAGTTTACCTTGATTCGTGGACCTAACATTCCAGGTTCCTATGCAGTATTGTTCTTTACAGCATCGGACTTCACTTCCATCACCAGTCACATCCACGACTGGGTGTTGTTTACACTTTGGCTCAGTCTCTTCATTCTTTCTGGAGCTGTTTCTCCAATGATGTCCAGTAGCATATTGGGTACCTACTGACCTGGGGAGATTCATCTTTCAGTGTCACATCTTTTTACCTTTTCACACTGTTTATGGGGTTCTCAAGGAAAGAATACTGAAGTGGTTTGCCATTCCCTTTTCCAGGGGGCCACATTGTGTCAGAACTCTCCACCATGACCCATCCACTTTGGGAGGCCCTGCATGGCATGGCTCATAGTTTCATTGAGTTACACAAGGCTGTAATCCATGTGATCAGTTTGCTTAGTTTTCTGTGACTGTGATTTTCATTCTGTCTGCCCTCTGATGAATAAGGATAAGAGGCTTGTGGAAGCTTCCTGATGTGATTAAGTATTACTATTAAACACATTTTTTTAAAAACTGGTTAAAAAAGAGCAACACTCAGGAAAACTAAGCAACCTTCCTAAGTGACAGATCAGGAGTAGGATTTGAACTCTGCAGTCAGAATCTCAGTGATTAGAATCTTGAACTCACACTAGGACACAGAGTCACCTTGACACTGAACCTACTGCCTTCTTTTTTTTTTTTAATTATCTCACTTCTTACAATAATGTAGCCTTTTTAGTAGACTAACTCCTGAAGGGGTCAGACTCTGAGTTACCCACAAGTTTCAGGCCTGGTTCTGAAGATAAAGGGCCCCAGAGGGCTATCAGTATCAGAGTAATAAGTGTATGCCCCAACCACTAATGCCAGAGAAGCTGAAGTTGAATGGTTCTATGAAGACCTAAAAGACCTTCTAGAACTAACACGAAAAAAAGATGTCCTTTGCATCATAGGGCACTGGAATGCAAAAGTAGAAAGTCAAGACATGCCTGAAGTAACAGGCAAATTTGGCCTTGGAGTACAGAATAAAGCAGGGCAAAGGCTAACAGAGTTTTGGCAAAAGAATGCACTGGTCATAGCAAACACCCTCTTCCAACAAAAAAAGAGAAGATTCTACACATGGACATCACCAGATGGTCAATAGCAAAATCAGATTGATTATATTCTTTGCAGCCAAAGATGGAGAAGTTCGATACAGTCAGCAAAAACAAGACTGGAAGCTGACAGTGGCTCAGATCACAAACTCCTTATTGCAAAATTAAGATTTAAATTGAAGAAAATAGGGAAAATCATGAGAGCACTCAGGTGTGACCAAAATCAAATCCCTTATGATTATACAGTGGGAGTGACAAATAGTTCAAAGGATTAGATGTTATAGACAGAGTGCTGAAGAACTATGATCAGAGGTTCATGACTGACATTGTACAGGAGAAAAAGCATCACTACGAACAAAGCTAGTGGAGGTGATGATTTTCTAGCTGAGCTATTTCAAATCCTAAAAGATGATGCTGTAAAAGTGCTGCATTCAATATGCCAGCAAATTTGGAAAACTCACCAGTGACCACAGGACTGGAAAAGGTCAGTTTTCATTCCAATCCCAAAGCAGGGCAATGCCAAAGAATGTTCAAACTAATGCACAATTTCACTCATCTCACAGGCGCACACAGTAATGCACAAAATTCTCCAAGTGAGGCTTCAAAGTACCTGAACCATGAACTTCCAGATGTTCAAGCTAGTTTTAGAAAAGGCAGAGGAATCTGAGATGAAATTGCCAACATCCACTGGATCATTGAAAAAGCAACAGAGTTCCAGAAGATCACCTACTTCTGATTTATTGATTATGCCAAAGCCTTTGATTGTGTGGATCACTACACACTGTGGAAAATTCTAAAAGTAATGGGAATACCAGACCACCTAACCTGCCTCTTGAGAAATTTGTATACAGGTTAAAAAGCAAGTTAGAACCAGACATGGAACAATGGACCAGTTCCCATTAGAGGAAGGAGTACATCAGGGCTGTATATTGTCACCCTGCTTATTTAATTTATATGCAGAATACATCATGTGAAATGCTGGACTGGATGAAGCACAGGCTGGAATCAAGATTGCTGGGAGAAATATCAGTAACCTCAGATATGCAGATGACACCACCCTTATAGCAGAAAGTGAAGAGCCTCTTGATGAAAGTGAAAGAGGAGAGTGAAAAAGCTGGCTTGAAACTCAACATTCAAAAAAACAAAGATCATGACATCTGGTCCCATCACTACATGGCAAATAGATGGGGAAACAATGGAAACAGTGGCAGACTTTATTCTCTTGGGCTCCAAAATCACTGCAGACAGTGACTGCAGCCATGAAATTAAAAGATGCTTTCTCCTTGGAAGAAAAGCTATGACCAACCTAGACAACAACTAAAAAGAAGAGACATTACTTTGCCAGCAAAGGTCCATCTAGTCAAAGCTATGGTTTTTCCTGGTAGTCATGTATGGATGTGAGATTTGGACTATAAAGAAAGTTGAGCACTGAAGAATTGATGCTGTTGAACTGTGGTGTTGGAGAAGACACTTGACAGTCCCTTAGACTGCAAGAAGATCCAACTGATTTCCTAAAGGAAATCAGTCCTGAATCTTGGAAGAACTGTTGCTGAAGCTAAAACTTCACTATTTGATGAAGATCTGACTCACTGGAAAAGACCCTGAAACTG
The DNA here is from genome assembly GCF_002263795.3 of Bos taurus. Lineage (NCBI taxonomy): Eukaryota > Metazoa > Chordata > Mammalia > Artiodactyla > Bovidae > Bos > Bos taurus. The sequence goes on from NC_037335.1 coordinate 32,056,065, forward strand.
GGAAAGATTGAAGGCAGGAGGAGAAGGGGACAACAGAGGATGAAATGGTTGAATAGCATCACTGACTCAATGGTCATGAGTTTGGGCATGCTCTGAGAATTGGTGATGAACAGGGAATCCTTGCATGCTGCATTCCATGGGGTTGCAAACAGTTGGACACAGCTGAGTGACTGAACTGAACTGAACTGAAGGAGAGCTCTTACTTATTAGTGCAAGCAATTTAGTTTCAATTAATAGCTAGATGGAAACATGTTAGACATTTTTACTGTGTTGACACTAACAAAGAAATAGCTTTAAGAAGGTTGTCCTCAACAAGAAGGTTGTCTCTTCTCAGTGAATATGAGGAGAGAATAATAAGATGGCAGAAGGCAAATGAGAAAGTAATTAAAAGCAAGATAGCAATTAGAAATGGTGTGTGTATATATATATATATATATATATATATATATATATAATTTATAATGTTAACCCTACCATTAGCTTTTTTGAGCATGGAGTCATGCTTCTTTCTTCATGTTATGTACCCTATTTTTTGTGGCAGTTCTACAAATACAGAAACTGCTCCATTAGAATTCATGAGTGACAGTTTATTTTCTAAATCTCTTTCTTCTCACCAGTACATCACTCTCCCCTTCTGATCTGACCTCTAATCCTGAGTCAATAGACCATGAGACAGTGACATGTTCCTTTGACTCTTCAATCAATATGTAGGTGGCTTAGCAAAGATTAATAATGATCATCATCATTCTCAGTAAGTCTGACATTGTCATTCAGACATCCAAGAAGATGGATAATTAGACCACACTCTTATTTGAAATAGTGAAACCTGAGGAGTTTCATAAAAATAAGAACTTTTTGATTGTGCTCCAATAGTTGTATTTTATGGTCTATAACATACAGCTTGGAAACTATGAATTCAGTTGTACATTTATTTATCTGCTTATAAGCAAAACCCAAAAAAGACAAATGTAATTATTTTCTAGATATGATAATGTTAAATAATGTGAAAATAAGTGATTCATGTTTTGGTACATTATGAAGATTTATAGGAATTTCAGCTTGTTTTACAATGTTTAATAAAAATAATCTATATTTTTAATAGTTGGATTAATACATGTTTAGGTTCTCTAAGTATCCATCATTAAGAAGAATTCTATTGTAGAAATTATGAAGGAAGCAATTATTCAACCACATCCTGAAATTTTAGGAACAGATTAGATAAACCGAGTATATTAAAGCCAGCAGAAAGTTATATATTTGGCATCCTAACCTAGACTCCTAGGTCTCTGGGAATGGTTCTCAGGGTTTTGAAGATTTGAGCTGGGACACCTGTTGTATGGTTTCCTGGGCTTGTGTTCTATATGTTGCAAGAAGTAGTTTGAGAGGGCAATACTGATACTTAGAAAAGAATTTCTTTCTCAAAATTTGGTTAAAAGATCATGAACTTTACAATCTATTCAGGAGACTCCTAAAGGGATAGCATCAGAGAAGACATCTTGTTGATTGCATTTTGAGAACTGATGATATAAAGACATACCATTCCAAGTAAACTCTGAGCAGAGGCCCATTGAATTAGAATTGGTGGTAGGAGAATGTCAAATCTATGTGATTAACAATAGTATTCATGCACTTGGGTACTTGAACTGCTGTCTCCAAAGTTTTGCTCACGTTACTCCTAAAAGAAATTTGAAGAGACTGCATTCCTGCACATTTAATGTTTTTCTTCAAACCATTTAACTATTTTTTGTTGTTGTTGTTGTTATGTGACTAAGATCTACTCAGAAAATTTCAAGTCATGATGCAATAACTAACTATAGTGAGTCAGTGGAAGTCAGCAGATGTGCAAATTAATTTGATTGTGTTTATCATTTCATAATATATGCATCTATCAAATCATCACATCATACACTTCACATCATATTGTACACGTCCAGTAATTACCAGTAATTATTTTTAAAAGTGCCTCAAAACACTCCCAATTAGTTTTCCCAATTGTATTAATTTTAAAGCAGACCCAAAATATCAAACAATTTCATATATACACGAGTGTATTCATCTCTAAAAAGAAAATACTTTTTAAAAACATACCACAATTCATTTCAAAACATTGAAAATAACAGTAATTCCTTAATATAATTAAATATCAGGTTGTGGTAAAAAATTTCCTGCTTGTCACATAAATGTTATGTGGGTTTTAAGTTTATAGAAATAGGATCCTAATGACATCTATGCATTATATTTAGTTGATAAAGCTCTGAATTTCTTTCAGTTGGTAGCATTGATGAATAGAACTTTTTATTATGATGGAAAAGTTCTGTATTGATGATCTCCTTTTGTGGCTACTTGTGCCCTTAAAATGTGCTAGTGTGAATGAGGAAGGGAATTATTTATTTATTTATTTTTTAATGAATTTAAACTTAAACAGCCACATATAGCAAGTGGCTATAGTATTACATAGTGAAAATCAAATAAATTATCCTCCATCCCTCTTTTTTCTTTTACTTACAATGTATCTGTTAAAAACAATCAGATTTTTTTTGTCAAATCAGTATCCCAAATCTGGATTCTATTGACTCTAGCCTTGAGATTGTATTGAACATCTTCCTCTACTCAGATATTTCCTGTACATTAGTACTCAGACCTTGAAGTTTGATCAATTTAAGATTGAATTTTGGCAAGAATATGCTGTAGTTACTTGCTGTTGTATTTCTCCATCAGGAGGTCTCTACGTCTAATTGCTTCCTTTTAGTGATCTTTGCCTAAATCCATGATTTCACCAGCAGTTGCAGATGTGACTTTCTAATTCTGTTCTTTCTTTTCTTTAAGACCAGGATGCTCTTCTAAAAAGAAATTCTTTCTTTTTAGTTATCCAGAAATACAATTTGCACAGTAGGACAAAATAAACTTGTGTTTCATACCATTTCTTTCCAGTTTTCAAAATAATGACTAGTTTCTCTAGAATCGTATGTTAGCCAATTATTATTATTCTCTTTAACAACCTTTTGAACTCATGAATTTACATAAATGTGATTTATCTCAATCCATTGAGATATTCTTCTTCTTGATAACCAAGATTTTCTATCTTTGAATTGGTAAGATCGTCTTCAAATTGGCTCCTGATATTTTATATGATGCTAGGAGTCTGTGAAAACTTAGTATCTCTTCATGGTAAGATACTACAGGCTTATCTAGTGTATTTCCTGTCTTAGATCCAGAATCAGCCATATCTGAGAAACAAGGAATTATTTTAGTTGAAAACAATTTTAGAGACTACAACATGGTCACTAGGCTGGCTACTTTCTTTCCTCTTAAAAGCTAACAAAAAAGATTTTTAAAATGCCATTATGAGTTCACAACAATACTTCCCCCCAAATTCAATATTCTAAGATTGTTCCTTAACATCTTTGAATTTATGTCTCTCTACCCCTTGTCCAACATAGAAAATCCTAATTTTTAAAGTATATCAACATAAACTAGTCCAATTCTTTACCTCATGATACATTCATAATCTTTTCTGGATGAAAAATGAAATAGTCTGTAAAGTACTAGATTTTCAATAAAATAAAGGAAATCTTTACAGTAATATTGACAATGTTAAGCAAAATTCAACTGAGTAAATTAAATGAAAAACTTTTGTAGGCAGAAGGGAGTGGGAGCAAGGAAGGAATACGAGGCAAAAATGTGAATTGGTTATGGCAAGGTCACTTTCCTTTAGGGAATGGGAAGGGTTTATCTGGTGGCTTACCTACCTGTTTCTAATCAGGTGATTCCTTATTGACTGTTTTAATATTACTTTTATGGATGGGCCAAAATTGTAATTAAGTCTTGATTTGGTTATGTGGAGCTTAGCATAAGTGACTCCATTTTGAGACTGTTGTCTTGTTTATAACAACTGTAAAAAGCATTATCTTTTGATACCACTTCTTACAATGAAATGCATATTTCTTTTTGTAGTTGAGATATGTATCTGCAGTTAACTTGGAGAAGGCAATGGCACCCCAATCCTGTACTCTTGCCTGGAAAATCCCATGGATGGAGGAGCCTGGTGGGCTGCCATCTATGGGGTCGCACAGAGTCGGAAACGACTGAGTGACTTCACTTTCACTTTCACTCATTGGAGAAAGAAATGGCAACCCACTCCAGTGTTCTTGCCTGGAGAATCCCAGGGACAGGGGAGCCTGGTGAGCTGCCATCTATGGGGTCGCACAGAGTCGGACACGACTGACATGACTTAGCAGCTGCAGTAAACCCATTAGAATAATCTAGACCTTTCAACCAAGTATAGGAAAGAACATAGTTTTCCTTCTTCCCTTCTATATTCTTTGGTTGGCCTAGTAATAACACTGACATAAGACAGATTGATGGGATAAAAAACATTAAATTGCATTTTTACAGAAGCCCCACAAAAACATGAGACTCTAAATTAGTCAGGCAGTTAGGGCTTAAATACTTGAGTGAAACAGAAGGTGGTGGGGATCTGATTTCTCAAAGGAGAGGGAAACCACAAGCCTCTTATCCTCATCCATCAGAAAGTAGACAGAATGAAAACCACAAAATAAGAAAAATAAAATAAGAGTAAATATTTGGTAAACAAACATTCGATAGGTTGATCTCAGGTGACCTCCACCTGCAGTGGCTTGATGCAGGAATTTGGTTCCTGGCCAGAGACTGGAGTCAGGCTGCTGCATTGAGAGTGATGAATCCTATCCACCAGACCACCAGGGACCAGTGGCAAGGCCCTGGCCCATCAGCTGTGTAGAAAGGAATTTCCACATAGAGATGGAAAATAGTGAAGCTAACTGCTTATTAGGGAAAAGTACATGTGCACACAGACACATGAGCATGCTCAGAGAGTTGTGGCCTCCTAGTTTGAATCATTTTTATGGGGTGTGTTTTCCAGGTTTCCTTTGGCCAGTCATCTTGCTTTGCCTGGCCCTAAGTCTGTATTTGTTTTATCTTAGAGTCTTCCTTTGTGTGTGCAGTCATTTCTTAGCAAAGATGGATTCTAGCTAAGAGGCCTATGGGCAGGTTGGCATCACTTCCCATGGAGTGGAGTGCTCTACCTTTGACCTTCAAGGAGCCGTTCTGTGCATATATAGGTGGGAAGGTCTCCTTCACTTTGAGAATGAGGAATATGTGGTCTTTTATCTGGGCAGAACTCCGTTCCTCTCTCACTCCTGCTGCTTTGGGGTATCTATCCACAGGGGACTAGCTCTGGCTGTTCAGCCTGGGGACCATCTATCTCCTGTTTCAAGGTCATGCAGATAAATCTTTCCAGTATAAAAAAGGTATCTCTGGAATAGCTCTCTTCCTTGTACAGATCTTCCTGGTACAGGTTTCCCTCTATCTAAATTCTTTGAGGCTGTTAAGGGAAAGGTTCAAAGATTTTCCTGAGTCTTATGGTCCTTAATTGTGTCACTTCATTATAATCTACATTTGGTACATTATATGTACCAAAAAGGTATATATGAGCACGGTGTATTCTGCTTATCCCTCAATAGGATGGAAACCTTTTGTGATAAAGCATGAGTCTTTGAAGTTGGATTTTATATTCGTGAAAATAAAAACTATAGAGCGTAATTTATCAACACAAAAGGCCTGTGGTTTTAATCTAGGAAATTTAGAAAGAAAGTTCATATCTTTGCTCAGATCATGGATGTTTTTTGAGCTGAGATATTTAAAATATATTTTTAAGGTAAATAGTATAAATATTTACAAAATAGAATGTGAGATTTAAGTTTGCTTGTTTACAAATATTTATACACAATAAATCAGAATTCAGGTCTTTGTATATATTTGTTCATTGACTCAGAATCAGAGGAGTATTGCTATAAATACATTGAAAAGCAATTTTCAATCTCCCTTATAATAGAGATAGAATTAATAAGAGCAGAACTGGGGTGGCTCTGTTCTATTATACCTTTATTTTTGTCCATAGCACAACATGCTATTTCTGAATTAGATTTTAAAGAATAATATTAGATTTAAAAATTGTGTTTCTAGCTATCAGTGATTCCCAAGCCTCAAAAAGGTATGTTAGTACCACTGATAGAGGTGTAGGGGAGGAAAAATACTTTTCTTTCTACCCTTCTAAATTTTGGCTTAGAAACCCTGTAATAAGGGACAGATTAACAGGAGAAAAACAGAAATTTAATAACATGTATATATTGCCTATCTGTATGAAAGGTACTAAGGAAAACTAATTCCCCTTAATGGCTCAAGCCATTATTGTAAGTGCCTTCATAAACTAAAGACAAAGAAAACTGTTGGAGTGTTTGCAACCAGTTGTGGGAAATTATCAGGCAAAACACAGTAAATAAGGGAATGGTTGTTATGTAGATTCAAGTCTTGCCTACTCCACTGGTAAGAGTTTCTAGTGATTTAGAAGTTCTCCTCAGGGTACAGAAAGAAATTTGTTGTTCAGTCACTAAGTCATGTCTAGTTCTTTACGACCCCATGAGTTGCAAACCTGGCTTCCCTGTCCTTCACTATCTCCCGGAGGTTGCTCAAACTCATGTTCATTGAATTGGTGATGCCATCCAACCATCTCATCCTCTGTCACCTGTTTCTCCTCCTGGCCTCAAACTTTCCCAGCAGGGTCTTTTCCAATGAGTTGGCTCTTCACATTAGGTGGCCAAAGTATTGGAGATTCGGCTTCAGCATCAGTCCTTCCAATGAAAATTCAGAATTGATTCCCTTGAGGATTGACTGGTTTGATCTCCTCACTGACCAAGGGACTCTCAAGAGTCTTCTCCAACACAATTCAAAAGCATCAATTCTTCAGCGCTCAGCCTCCTCGATGGTACAACTCTCACATCTGTACATGACTACTGGAAAAACCGTAGGTTTGAGTAGATGGACTTTTGTAAGCAAAGTGATATCTCTGATTTTTAATATTCAGCCTAAGTTTATCATAGCTTTATTCCAAGGAGCAAGCATAGGTTAATTTCATTGCTGCAGTCACTGTTTGATTTAGGAGCTCAAGAAAATAAAGTCTCACTGTTTCCGCGTTTCCCCCATCTATTTGCATGAGGTAATAGGACCAGATGCCATGAATTTATTTTTTTGAGTGTTGAGTTTTAAGCCACCTTTTTCACTCTCCTCTTTCACCCTCTTGAAGAGACTGTTTAGTTCCTCTTCACTTTCTGCCATAAGAGTGGTATCATCTGCATATCTGAGGTTGTTGATAATTCTCCCAGCAATCTTGATTCCAGGTTGTGAGTCATCCAGCCCATCATTCCACATGTGTACACTGCATGTAAGTTAAATAAACAGGGTGACAATAAACAGCCTTCATGTACTCTTTTCCCATTTTGCACCAGTCCATTGTTCCACATACAGTTCTAACTGTTGTTTCTTGTCCTGCATACAGATTTCTCAAAAGACAGGTAAAATGGTCTGGTATTGCCATATCTTTAAAAATTTATCAAAATTTGTCGTGGTCTACGAAGATGGAGAAGCTCTATACAGTCAGAAAAAAAAAAAAAAAAACAAGACCAGGAACTGATTGTGGCTCAGATCATGAATACCTTATTGCCAAGTTCAGACTTAAACTGGGAAAATGACTGGACCTTTCAGGTATGACCTAAATCAAATTCCTTATGATTATACAGTAGAAGTGAGAAATAGATTTAAGGGACTAGATCTGATAGAGTGCCTGATGAACTATGGACAGAGGTTTGTGATATTGTACAGGAGACAGGGATCAAGACCATCCCCAAGAAAAATAAATGCAAAAAGGCAAAATGACATTGAGGAGGCCTTACAAATAGCTGTGAAAATAAGAGAAGCAAAAAGCAAAGGAGAAAAGGAAACATATAGCCATTTGAATGCAGAGTTCCAAAGAATAGCAAGGAGAGAAAAGAAAGCTTTCCTCAGTGATCAATGCAAAGAAATAGAGGAACACAACAGAATGGGAAAGACTACAGATCTCTTCAATAAAATTAGAGATACCAAGGGAACATTTCATGCAAAGATGGGCTTGATAAAGGACAGAAATGGGATGGACCTAACAGAAGCAGAAGATATTAAGAGGTGGCAAGAATGCACAGAAGAACGGTATAAAAAAGATCTTCACAACCCAGATAATCACGATGGTATGATCACTCACCTAGAGCCAGACATCCTGGAATGCAAAATCAAGTGGGCCTTAGGAAGCATCACTACGAACAAAGCTAGTGAAGGTTATGGAATTCCAGTTGAGCTATTTCAAATCCTGAAACATGATGCTGTGAAAGTGCTGCACTCAATATGCCAGCAAATTTGGAGAACTCAGCAGTGGCCACAATACTGAAAAGGTCAGTTTCATTCCAATGCCAAAGAACACTCAAACTACCACATAAGTGCACTCATCTCACACACTGGTAAGGTAATACTCAAAATTCTCCAAACCAGTCTTCAACAATACGTGAACCATGAACTTCCAGATGTTTAAGCTGGTTTTAGAAAAAGTAGAGGAACCAGAGATCAAATTGCCAACATCCGCTGGATCATGGAAAAAGCAAGAGAGTTCCAGAAAAACATCTATTTCTGTTTTATTGACTATGCCAAAGCCTTTGACTGTGAGGATCACAATAAACTATGGAAAATTCTGACAGAGTGGGACCTGCCTCTTGAGAAACCTGTATGCAGGTCAGGAAGCAACAGTTAGAACTGGATATGGAACAACAAACTGGTTCCAAATAGGAAAAGGAGTACGTCAAGGCTGTATATTGTCACCCTGCTTATTGAACTTATATGCAGAGTACATTATAAGAAATGCTGGGCTGGAGGAAGCACAAGCTGGAATCAAGATTGCTGTGAGAAATATCAATAACCTCGGATATGCAGATGACACCACCCTTATAGCAGAAACTGAAGAAGGACTAAAGAGCCTCTTGATGAAAGTGAAAGTGGAGAGTGAAAAAGTTCGCTTAAAGCTCAACATTCGGAAAACAAAGATCATGGCATCCGGTCCCATCACTTCATTGGAAATAGATGGGGAAACAGTGGCTGACTTTATTTTTTTAGGCTCCAAAATCACTGCAGGTGGTGATTGCAGCCATGAAATTAAAAGACGCTTACTCCTTGGAAGGAAAGTTATGACCAACCTAGACAGCATATTACAAAGCAGAGGCATTACTTTGTCAACAAAGTCCACCTAGTAAAGGCTATGGTTTTTCCAGTAGTCATGTATGGATGTGAGAACTGGACTATAAAGAAAGCTGAGCACGGAAGAATTGATGTTTTTGAACTGTGGTGTTGGAGAAGCCTCTTGAGAGTCTTTCGGACTGCAAGGAGATCCAATCACTCCCTTCCAAAGGAAATCAGTCCTGGGTGTTCATTGGAAGGACTGATGTTGAAGCTGAAACTCCAGTACTTTGGCCACCTGATGCAAAGAGCTGACTCATTTGAAAAGACCCTGATGCTGGGAAAGATTGAGGGCAGGAGGAGAAGGGGAAGACACAATATGAGATGGTTGGATGGCATCACAGACTAAATGGACGTTAGTTTGGGTAAACTCCAGGAGTTGGTGATGAACAGGGAGGCCTGGTGTGCTGCGGTTCATGGAGTAACAAAGAGTCGGACACACAGTCAAAGGCTTTACATACTGAATGAAGCATTTAAAATTTTTAATTCCCTTGCTTTTCCTATGATTCAACAGAACTTGGCGATTTGATCTCTGGCTCCTCTGCCTTTTCTGAATTGAGCTTGTACATCTGGACGTTCTTGGTTCACATACTGTTGTAGTCTAGCTTGAAGAAAGGAAGACACAAATGGAGATACACCTTACAAATGTGTATGTATCTTGCAAAAGAATACTGCCTACTAGGTTTTCAGAGCATGTCCTGTGTCTGCTGTTTCTTAAAAAAAAAATTTTTTTAATGATATGACCTGCCTTGAAGAGGTTTTTTTGGGGGTAGTAGATTCTGCTTGCCATCAAAGGTCCCATGTGTGATAATTCATATTACTCTGATTAAAAATATATGGAGTCCCACTTAGCCTTTTAAACTACAGGCTATCTGATGTCTAACCTAAATTTAGAATTCCAAAAGTAATTTTACACTGTTTTGGAATGTGAGGTTTTCTTGTTACTATACTTTTAAAAGAAAAAATATATATTTAGATTATATAATGGCATAGACGGGAGGAGTGTGGAGGAAACTTGTCCTAATGAGCTAGTTCAAATCTGTCTGCTGAAAAACATTAATTCATGGCGATTCCAAATACTCTAAAATGGAAATAATGAATATAGATTGCATTTGAGGTAAGAGATAAGCTCTTTTTAGGAAATTTGATTTCCTTTTGATGCTGAAAACTCCATTTCTCTGCACTGGTGCCAGATTGAATCTTTGAGACAGTTTTGGAAGAAGTAGAAAAGGATAGCTTTATTTGCCAGACAAAAGGGTGTACAACAGAAAAATAATTCTGTCCATATCCCAGAGGATTTGATGAGAGATTTTTATTAATAGTGGTTCTGAGAAATGGAGTATTTCCTGTCATGTCAGTAAATAAGGATGTCACAGTCATCAGAGATTGCATTCCTCCAATGTGAACTCCCGAGCCCTTAAGGGCACTCAGGAAGGAGATCTGGCAGCCATCAGACTCAGCCACCCCCTATGATGAACCTCAAAGAAACTTAAGGTGTGAAAAACACAAGACACTTTAAGAGGATTGCTGATATACACATGAAAGGAATGATTTCAGTGAGCCCAGACTCTTGTATCTTCCCATAAATAGAAACGTCCTAAATTGTTTTACTTGGGATATATGATTTTCTTCAATTAGCAGTAATCTTTTGATGTTCAGACTATGTGTCCTTTGTTACAAAGCTTCTATATAACTCATCTCCTCCCTTTGCTTCCTCTCTTCGGTTACTTGAGATGCTGTCTCCCGTTCTTAACGTTCTAAAAATTCCCACCAAATAAAACGTCAGTTCAGTTCAGTCACTCAGTCATGTCCGACTCTTTGCAACCCCATGAATCGCAGCACGCCAGGCCTCCCTGTCCTTCACCAACTCCCGGAGTTCACTCAGACTCACATCCATCAAGTCAGTGATGCCATCCAGCCATCTCATCCTCTGTCGTCCCCTTCTCCTCCTGCCCCCAATCCCTCCCAATATCAGAGTCTTTTCGAATAAGTCAACTCTACGCACGAGGTGGCCAAAGTACTGGAGTTTCAGCCTCAGCATCAGTCCTTCCAAAGAAATCCCAGGGCTGATCCCCTTCAGAATGGACTGGTTGGATCTCCTTGCAGTCCAAGGGACTCTCCAGAGTCTTCTCCAACACCACAGTTCAAAACAATCAATTCTTCGGCGCTCAGCTTTCTTCACAGTCCAACTCTCACATCCATACATGACCAAAGGAAAAACCATAGCCTTGACTAGATGGACCTTTGTTGGCAAAGTAATGTCTCTGCTTTTGAATATGCTATCTAGGTTGGTCATAACTTTCCTTCCAAGGAGTAAGCGTCTTTTAATTTCATGGCTATAGTCACCATCTGCGGTGATTTTGGAGCCCCCCCAAATAATGTCTGCCACTGTTTCCACTGTTTCCCCATCTATTTCCCATGAAGTGATGGGACCAGATGCCATGATCTTCATTTTCTGAAGGTTGAGCTTTAAGCCAACTTTTTCACTCTCCACTTTCACTTTCATCAAGAGGCTTTTCAGTTCCTCTTCATTTTCTGCCATAAGGGTGTCATCTGCATATCTGAGGTTATTGATATTTCTCCTGACAATCTTGATTCCAGCTTGTGCTTCTTCCAGCCCAGCGTTTCTCATGATGTACTCTGCATATAAGTTAAATAAGCAGGATGACAATATACAGCCTTGACGTACTCCTTTTCCTATTTGGAACCAGTTTGTTGTTACATGTCCAGTTCTAACTGATGCTTCCTGACCTGCATTTAGGTTTCTCAAGAGGCAGGTCAGGTGGTCCGGTATTCCCATCTGTGGAATTTTCCACAGTTTATTATGATCCACACAGTCAAAGGCTTTGGCATAGTCAATAAAGCAGAAATAGATGATTTTCTGGAACTCTCTTGCTTTTTCCATGATCCAGCGGATGTTGGCAATTTGATCTCTGGTTCCTCTGCCTTTTCTAAAACCAGCTTGAACATCTGGAAGTTCATGGTTCACATATTGCTGAGGCCGGGTTTGGAGAATTTTGAGCATTACTTTACTAGCATGTGAGATGAGTGCAATTGTGTGGTTTTGAGCATTCTTTGGCATTACCTTTCTTTGGGATTGGAATGAAAACGGACCTTTTCCAGTCCTGTGGCCACTGCTGAGTTTTCCAAATTTGCTGGCATATTGAGTGCAGCACTTTCACAGCATCATCTTTCAGGATTTGAAATAGCTTGACTGGAATTCCATCACCTCCACTAGCTTTGTTCCTAGTGATACTTTCTAAGGCCAACTTGACTTCACATTCCAGGATGTCTGTCTCTACGTGAGTGATCCCACCATTGTGATTATCTTGGTCGTAAAGATCTTCTTTATACAGTTCTTCTGTGTATTCCTGCCACCTCTTAATATCTTCTGCTTCTGTTAGGTCCATACCATTTCTGTCCTTTATCAAGCCCATCTTTGCATGAAATGTTCCCTTGGTATCTCTAATTTTCTTGAAGAGATCTCTAGTCTTTCCCATTCTGTTTTTTCCTCTATTTCTTTGCATTGATCACTGAGGAAGACTTTCTTAGTCTTCTTGCTATTCTTTGGAACTCTGCATTCAGATGCTTATATCTTTCCTTTTCTCCTTTGCTTATCACTTCTCTTCTTTTCACAGCTATTTGTAAGGCCTCCTCAGTCAGCCATTTTGCTTTTTTTGCATTTATTTTACTTGAGGATGGTCTTGATCCCTGTCTCCTGTACAATGTCATGAAACTCTGTCCATGCTTCATCAGGCACTCTGTCTATCAGATCTAGTCCCTTAAATCTATTTGTCACTTCCACTGTATAATCATAAGGAATTTGATTTAGGTCATACCTGAATGGGCTCAATAAAGGACAGAAATGGTATGGACCTAACAGAAGCAGAAGATATTAAGAAGAGGTGGCAAGAATACACAGAAGAACTGTACAAAAAAGATCTTCATGACCCAGATAATCACGATGGTGTGATCACTGACCTAGAGCCAGACATCCTGGAATGTGAAGTCAAGTGGGCCTTAGAAAGCATCACTACAAAAAAAGCTAGAGGAGGTGATGGAATTCCAGTCGAGCTATATCAAATCCTGAAATATGATGCTGTGAAAGTGTTGCACTCAATATGCCAGCAAATTTGGAAAACTAAGCAGTGGGCACAGAACTGGAAAATGTCAGCTTTCATTCCAATCCCAAAGAAAGGCAATGCCACGGAATGCTCAAACTACCACACAATTGCACTCATCTCACATGCTAGTAAAATAATGCTCAAAATTCTCCAAGCCAGGCTTCAGCAATACATGAACCGTGAACTTCCAGATGTTCAAGCTGGTTTTAGAAAAGGCAGAGGAACCAGAGATCAAATTGCCAACATCCGCTAGATCATCAAAAAGCAAGAGAGTTTCAGAAAATCATCTATTTCTGCTTTATTGACTACGCCAAAGCCTTTGTCTGTGTGGATCACAATAAACTGTGGAAAATTCTGAAAGAGATGGGAATACCAGACCACCTCACCTGCCTCTTGAGAAATCTGTATGCAGGTCAGGAAGCAACAGTTAGAACTGGACATGTAACAACAAACTGGTTCCAAATAGGAAACGGAGTATGTCAAGGCTGTATATTGTTACCCTGCTAATTTAACTTATATGCAGAGTACATCATGAGAAACGCTGGGCTGGAAGAAGCACAAGCTGGAATCAAGATTGCAGGTAGAAATACCAATAACCTCAGATATGCAGATGACACCACCCTTATGGCAGAAAATGAAGAGGAACTGAAAAGCCTCTTGATGAAAGTGAAAGTGGAGAGTGAAAAAGTTGGTTTAAAGTTCAACATTCAGAAAACAAAGATCATGGCATCTGGTCCCATCACTTCATGGGAAATAGATGGGGAAACAGTGGAAACAGTGGCAGACTTTATTTTTTGGGGGGCTCCAAAATCACCACAGATGGTGTCTGCAGCCAGGAAATTAAAAGACGCTTACTCCTTGGAAGGAAAGCTATGACCAACCTAGACAGCATATTGAAAAGCAGAGACATTACTTTGCCAACAAAGGTCCATCTAGTCAAGGCTATGGTTTTTCCTTTCGTCATGTATGGATGTGAGAGTTAGACTGTGAAGAAGGCTGAGCACCGAAGAATTGATGCTTTTGAACTGTGGTGTTGGAGAAGACTCTTGAGAGTCCCTTGGACTGCAAGGAGATCCAACCAGTCCATTCTGAAGGGGATCAGCCCTGGGATTTCTTTGGAAGGAATGATGCTAAAGCTGAAACTCCAGTACTTTGGCCACCTCATGCAAAGAGTTGACTCATTGGAAAAGACTCTGATGCTGAGAGGGATTGGGGGCAGGAGGAGAAGGGGATGACAGAGGATGAGATGGCTGGATGGCATCACTGACTCGATGGACGTGAGTCTGAGTGAACTCCGGTAGTTGGTGATGAACAGGGAGGCCTGGCGTGCTGCGATTCATGGGGTCGCAAAGAGTCGGACACGACTGAGTGAATGAACTGAACTGAACTGAGTGGTCAGTGGTTTTTCCTACTTTCTTCATTTTAAGTCTGAATTTAGCAATAAGGAGTTCATGATCTGAGCCACAGTCAGCTCCTGGTCTTATTTTTGTTGACTGTATAGAGTTTCCCCATCTTTGGCTGCAAAGAATATAATCAATCTGATTTTGCTATTGACCATCTGGCGATGCCCATGTGTAGAGTCTTCTCTGGTGTTGTTATAAGAGGGTGTTTGCTATGACCAGTGCGTTCTCTTGGCAAAACTCTATTAGTCTTCGCCCTGCTTCATTCCGTATTCCAAGGCCAAATTTGTGTGTTACTCCAGGTTTTCTTGACTTCCTACTTTTGCATTCCAGTCCCCTATAATGAAAAGGGCATCTTTTTTGGGTGTTAATTCTAAAGGGTCTTGTAGGTCTTCATAGAACCGTTCAACTTCAGCTTCTTCAGCGTTACTGGTTGGAGCACACACTTGGATTACTGTGATATTGAATGGTTTGCCTTGGAAACGAACAGAGATCATTCTGTCATTTTTGAGATTGCATCCAAGTACTGCATTTTGGACTCTTTTGTTGACCATGATGGCTACTCCATTTCTTCTAAGGGATTCCTGCCCACAGTTGTAGATATAATGGTCATCTGAGTTAAATTCACCCATTCCAGTCCATTTTAGTTTGCTGATTCCTAGAATGTCGACATTCACCCTTGCCATCTCCTGTTTGACCACTTCCAATTTGCCTTGATTCATTTATAGCTGTCAACTTAAAGGTTGGTAGTATTTTTTTAAAGTTAACTGTTCAGATGTGATGACTCTGACAAGTTTAGGATGTGTGAAGTGCTTTCAATCCCTTTACTTGTTTGAGGTATTTCTTGGCTGCTCCTCCCTTGATTAACAACTGTTGGAATCTGCCCTTTGGAACTCAGAGAAAGTCATAGATGCTGGAGACTTGCCTCCTAAAAATGGGGGACAAGAAAAAGGCCACCATTCCTGGGACTCCACAGGACCTAACTCAGTTTGACTCTTTAGATCAGATCAGATCAGATCAGTCACTCAGTCGTGTCCGACTCTTTGTGACCCCATGAATCGCAGCATGCCAGGCCTCCCTGTCCATCACCAACTCCCAGAGTTCACTCAGACTCACGTCCATTGAGTCAGTGATGCCATCCAGCCATCTCATCCTCTGTCATCCCCTTTTCCTCCTGCTGCCAATCCCTCCCAGCATCAGAGTCTTTTCCAATGAGTCAACTCTTTGCATGAGGTGGCCAAAGTACTGGAGTTTCAGCTTTAGCATCATTCCTTCCAAAGAAATCCCAGGGCTGATCTCCTTCAGAATGGACTGGTTGGATCTCCTTGCAGTCCAAGGGACTCTCAAGAGTCTTCTCCAACATTACAGTTCAAAAGCATCAATTCTTGGAGCTCAGCTTTCTTCCAAGTCCAACTCTCGCATCCATACATGACCACTGGAAAAACCATAGCCTTACTTTTTCCATTTTGGTTATCCATTACTATTATTTGGATTTGGCTTTTGAAAGCATTGTTAATTTACTATAAATATCAGCATAGATTGATTTAAGTGTACCTCCTCACTACTTATGTTCTGTTGTCTTATATGTTTTTTGTTGATGGTATTCTCAGTGTTGCCAGAGTACCATTGATGGGGCCAGCAACACTGGAGGCAAAAGAATTTACCCATGACTTATTCATGTCAGTGTATGGCAAAAACCACTACAATATTGTAAAGTATTTAGCCTCCAATTAAAATAAATAAATTAAAAAAAAAAAAAGAATTTGTGAGTTGGAAGAGTAGAAAGCAAGTTATATTGAGTACATTGTAAGGGAGCAGGGAGTGAGACCAAGAGGGAGTCTGTGCAGGGGGAGAGAAATTGGGCTTCTTTTCTTGTTCCCTCTGGTTACTGTTGGGTTAATGTTCCACCCATGTGGTGATTAGGGCAGGGCTCAGTCTTCCTGGGGAGAAGGCAATGGTACCCCACTCCAGTGCTCTTGTCTGGAAAATCCCATGGACAGAGAAGCCTGGTGGGATGCAGTCCATGAGGTTGCTAAAAGTCAGACAAGACTGAGCAACTTCACTTTCACTGTTCACTTTCATGCATTGGAGAAGTAAATGGCAACCCACTCCAGTGTTCTTGCCTGGAGAATCCCAGGGACAGGGGAGCCTGGTGGGCTGCCATCTATGGGGTCGCACAGAGTCGGACACGACTGAAGCAACACAGCAGCAGCAGCAGCAGCAGCAGTCTTCCTGGAATGCCAACTACTTATGATTGCTTTTAATGTTCCATGGGCAGAGGGTGTGATGGTCTTATCTTGAAGTGACCTCCCCTAAGATAGCTGTTCAGTTGTTCATCTCCACAACTTTCCTGCCTTCTCTTGAATAGAACATACTTTAATATGCTATTTCATCTTAACTATTTATCCTAATATTCTAATTCATCATCTCTCTTTAATTTTCTTTTTGGCACTTGTATTCATGTATATATCTTGCAAATTGATCTAGATTTTCCATAGGCAAACTGATTTTAAGGGTACAAAGAAAAAAAGGGCTCCAAATATCATGAAATAAATGATTAGGAAATAAAAACATTATGTCTAAATCTATTTCTGTAAACTTTCTATGATATATTTTTAAAAAATTATCCTAATTTAGAAATTTACTTATTTGGCACAGCTTTTAAATAGGGTAAAATATGATTTTATTAAAACAAGTACAACTATATGATAGCTTATTCTAATGTCATCATATTTTATCCAATAGAATCCATATGTTTTATTGAATAGTTTTATGTACCCTAACTCAAGAGTAAGAAAAAAGCTTTAGATTGTGAAAAGATTCACATACAAAAAATATGTAGCAATCAGAACAATCCTATATCTAGACAGAGCTAAGATAATCAGTTTCTTCTGTGAAACATATTCAAGAAGTTTTATACTGAACATGTAAGATGTATGAACCTGACAAAGACATAATAAGAAAATTTAACAAAGTAAAAACATAATACCAAATTTATGAAGCAAATATGAATTACACTTTAACACTCAAAGGCAAGAAATATTGTATTTCTTTAATACTCAAAATCATGTCAAATGTGGCCTAAATACCAATCAATAAGCCATGATTATATATATATATATATAAATGTCAGACATTATGGTGGCTCTTCTGACACACAAAGGACATTCAACACTCCCAGGCTCTTAGGGTTCTAGAAAAATTGGGAAGGGACCAGGGTTGTCAGTAGTTTTGCTTCTTCTGCAATAGTTATATGGCTATATGAATACTGTGTATTTCAACCTGTACTGGATGCAAATTCTCACCATGGTTTGGACATGTCTGTTCACCTCTTCCACCACACTGAGCCATGGAGATGTTCACTGTGAGTGGAAGGTTGTGTGTTTAGATGGCAGTTTTACCAGGTATCACAAGCCTAGTCCTATTCATCATATTCAGAGCATCCCATCTAAACTGACTTCCATCTTCTACCACTCAGAGGAACTTGCAGCTCCATTCTCATTCCCATTTTCAAAGAAAATACCTGAAATTAAAATCCTCTCCTTTTATTTCTCAAAGCGCACACCTTTTTTCCTTCCCTTCTCACACAATCCAGTTAATTATTCTAAGAGCCTAATCTTTGGCAAATAAAGTCCACTTTTCTCTCTTCTAGAAGTTAGTAAAATCTCTGTCTTCAAAATGAAAAGCCTCATGTCCCCTCTTCAGGTGGTATCTGACATTCTTTCATGACTAGACTACAGTTGAGAAAACAGTTAATTTCATAACTGGTAATTCTGCTGCATTAACTTTTAAAATATACTTCTTTCCTTTACATACTTATTTCTGTAGTGAAGGCTGTGTTTTTGTCTATGTAGGTGAAATGTTACATTACCATGCAATATTACATAACTATAGACACCATAAGGATTCAGAGTGAAAGGTACAATACTACTCCAGGTGGAGAATCTCCAAACCACATGTTTGTAAAGTGTTAAGCCTAGTGATCTTCAAAATTCACACAAAAAATATTAAAAGAAGGTAGTCATGAGGTTAATTTCCATGAAAAATAAATGTGCAAGCGTACATGCCTATCCTAATGCCTCTCAGCCAGTACAATTCTGCTCTTTAATACACCATGAGATAAAATGAAGGCTCCCCAAAATGATGAAGCAAAATAAACTCAGATAAATTTATTTTCAAATCAGATAGTTTCTGATATTTGCTGATTATAGTTATCACTAGTTACATTAAGCAATTAACTTGTAAGCTAAATATTTAATCAGCAAATGAAGTTGATTGGAGGAGAAAGAAATTTAGCTTTGATGTTAGTAAAAATTTGAATTTTAGGCAAGATGGAGGACTAGGGAGATGATTACAAAAGTCTAGAAAATAAATAATATTTTGAATAAAAGTGAAGAGGAAACTGAGAGACTGGAGAAAAAATACGGAGTGGAATGCAGTCATGGAATGTTATAAGGAAGTGTTGGTAAAGGTTAGAGAGGTACCTGGGCTGATGGCCCTATTATCTCAGAGAGCTTTTAATCCTTTTCAGATATCTAAGATTTTATATCATTGCTTATTTTTAGGTTTGAAAAATCAAAGCCCACACAAATATTGTGGCAGGACCAGTATCACACCTCAGTCTAATTCCAAGGTACATGTTCCTGATAATATGGCACCTGTTGGCCACATGTTTTGGGAGAGGCAGGGTGAGTGGGAAGAATCTATTTTGTATTTTTTGGTATTTTGATCTTAGGAAACAGATGTTAGGCTGTATTATTAAATGAACATTTTAAAATGATTCCAACATGGTGAATTTGTCTACCTTAATTATGTCAGTAAATGCAAGCTGAACGGTTGAAAATAATCATTTGAGGCCTAAGAAAATGTGAAATAAAATTAGCTTTAATGTCAAATGGTAACTGTTGCATAAGCATGGAGAATTCCAAACTAACAACATCAACAGGGTAAACCTACTAATAGCCAATTAAGCTGGTTATGACTATTGGCCTTTCAGTTAAATCTTTTGGTCTGCTCTTAAGTAAAACTATACCCTCATTAGAGTGCAACCTAGCTCCCATATTCAGAAGATGGTTTAGTCATTGCTCTAATACAGATTTATGTAGACTGTATCTGCTTAATTAGTGAAAAAAGAGAAACTCAAGGAAACCCTAACTGAATCTGTTATGAAATTTAAAAATGAAAACTGAAGAAAAAAAATTAATGTCTCTTAATTCTATCTTATTTTATGTAACTCTCAAGATTTTGAGAACTTTCAAAAGTTGAGGAGAAATCTTTTTAGAAATCCATTATCTCCTATGTATACATATGTATATATAAGTTCATTATATATATGTATACATTTATGAGTATTTGCTACAATATGTATATACACATATGTATTTAATCAAATACTTGTAAGTATGCATATATGTATAAGGTATGTATCTACATATATAATAGTAGTAGTGTTCAGTTGACATTAGTCATGTTCTACTCTTTGCCACCCCATGGACTACAGCCCGCCAGGCTTCTCTATCCATGGAATTTTCCAGAATTTTCCTAACCCAGGGATCAAACCCACATATGTATCTGCTGTACTGGCAGACAGATTCTTCACCACATGAGCCATCTGGGAAGCCCATCATCTACATACATACTTACGCATATATGCATACATATATTCACAAGCTTTATATATATATATATGGATATTAAATAATTTTGTGATTTGTTCTAGACATTCTTTTCAATAAACTTTAAATTTTAGAATCGTTTTATGTTTGCAAGAACACTGCAAAGATAGTTCAACGAGTTTCCATACTCTACACCCAGTTTGCTCTATTTAAGAAATCTTAAATTAGAAATCTTAAAGTAAATTGTTAAAATTCATTTGCCTATATTGGTATATCATTATTAACTAAAGTCTAACTTCTATTCAGATTTCCTTACTTTTTACCTAATGTCCTTCAACTGTTCCAGGATTCCATATGGGACTATATGACATTTTGTTGTCATATTTCCATGAGCTCCTACTGCTTGGCTCTGACTTCTTCTAAGCACTCTTTTTGTGGCTTAACCTTCACTGTAACTCCACAAGTTTGAGGCCCAATTTACAGATGAGAAAATCATGACTTTTAGGTATCCTAGCAAAGTAATGCTCAAAATGCTCCTAGCTAGGCTTCAACAGTATGTGAACCAAGAGCTTCCAGATGTTCAAGATGGATTTAGAAAAGGCAAAGGAACCAGAGATCAAATTGCCAACATCCGTTGGATCCTAGAAAAAGCAAAAGAATTCCAGAAAAGCATCTACTTCTGCTTCATTGACTATGCTAAATCCTTTGATTGTGTGAATCACAACAAACTGTGGAAAATTCTTAAAGAGATGGGCATATCAGACCACCTTACCTGTCTCCTGAGAAATCTGTATGTAAGTCAAGAACAAACAGAACCAGACATGTGACAGCAGACTGGTTCCAAATTGGGAAAGGAGTACGTCAGGGCTGAATATTGTCACCTTGCTAATTTAACTTATATGCAGAGTACATCATGCCAAATGCCAGACTGGATGAAGCACAAGCTGGAATCAAGATTGCTGGGAAAAATATCAGTGACCTCAGATATGCAGATGACACCAGTCTAATGGCAGAAAGTGAAGAGGAACTAAAGAGCCTCTTGATGAAAGTGAAAGAGGAGAGTGATACTGCTGGGTTAAAATTCAGCATTCAAAAAACTAAGATCATGGCATCTAGTTCCATCACTCCCTGGCAAATAGATGGGGAAATGCTGGAAACAGTGACAGACTATTTTCTTGGGTTCCCAAATCACTGCAGATGGTGACTGTAGTCTTGAAATTAAAAGACACTTGCTCCTTGGAAGAAAAGCTATGATAAAACTAGACAGCATATTAAAAAGCAGAGACATTACTTTGCCAACAAAGGTCCATCTAGTCAAGGCTGTGGTTTTGATGCTTTTGAACTGTAGTTTTGGAGAAGACTCTTTAAGAGTCCCTGGGACTACAAGGAGATCAAACCAGTCAATCCTAAAGGAAATCAGTCCTGAATATTCATTGGAAGGACTGATGCTGAAACTTCAATCCTTTGGCCACCTGATGCAAAGAACTGACTCATTGGAAAAAAATTTGATGATGGGAAAGATTGAGAGCAGGAGGAGAAAGGGAGGACAGAGGATAAGATGGTTGGATGACATCACTGATGCAAAGGACATGAGTTTGAGTAGGCTCTGGGAGTTGGTGATGGACAGGGAATACTGGCATGCTACAGTCCATGGGGTCGCAAAGAGTCGGACATGACTGAGAAACTGGACTGAACTGAACTGATGCATTTATTTATTATATAGCTCCCCTAATTATTAATAATATCTATGATAACAGGATTTATGTCTCTTGTTTACTATCTCAGTATTAATCATAGTACCTTACACATGCTGGGTGGTTTGTAAATGTTTGTTGAATGAATAGTGTCTGAATTGTTCCCTCACATACCCTTCAGATACATCTCAGTATTCTCTGGTGATGTGTCCACTGGCATCATCATATGTGTTTTTCTGTAGCAATTATGATGCACCTCTTTTCTTTTCTGAAGTTCTAATACTTTGGCCACCTGATGTGAAGAACTGACTCATTGGAAAAGACCCTGATGCTGGGAAAGATTGAAGGCAGGATGGGAAGGGGATGATAAAGGATGAGATGGTTGGATGGCAGCACCAACTCGATGGACATGAGTTTGAGCAAGCTCCAGGTGTTGGTGATGGACAGGGAAGAGTGGCATGCTGCAGTCAATGGGGTCACAAAGAGTCGGACATGGCTGAGCTACTGAACTGAACTGAGGTACGTTAAGGAAGAATACATGGGGATTTAAATCAGGACTCTCCCATTTTTGATATCAACTTTTTATACTATACCTCCGCCACTTTTATTTATATAATTTTACCCAAACTGGCTTAGAGTAAATAGAGTGAAGACATGTTGGACCACATGTAACACTTCAAAAAGCACACTGTAAAGTTATATATGAAAAACAGAGTAATGGGTTGACGCATTTCTCCATATTTCTCTACGATTTTATTTTGATTATACTTTTACTGTAATATACAAATTAGAGTTAGTAGCCAATATTGTGATGGTCAGTATTAAGTGAAAGTGAAAATGATAGTCGCTCAGTCATGTCAGACTTTTTGTGACTACATGGACTGTAGCCCACCAGACTCTTCTGTCCATGGAATTCTCCAGGTAAGAATACTGGGGTGGGTAGCTGTGCCCTTCTCCAGGCCAGTGATAATCGTTCCACAAAGTACTGAGATCTTCAGCTTTTCTTGTGAGTGGAGCTAGACACACAGACCTATGACCATGAACACTGAAATCAAAGACCCATTGTTTATTTTCAGTTTAGAGTTCATGGGGCTGCTCAGCTTAAGAGGACCCACAGGATCTTGGGCAATGAGCACTGCAACAGTGCCCCTGACACTGGTGACTGGGGTTCTTCCCTTGCCTTTCTCAATTTCTGGATGCTATGATCTAAATTTTTGTGTTGTCCCAACTTTATATATCAAAATCCTCATCCCCAAATATGATGATAAGTAGGTGGGCCTTTGGGGGATGCTCATGAGAATGGAGCTCTCAGGAATGTAAATAGCACTTTATAAAACACAAAGATATCCCTTGCCCCTCACATCATATGAGGACACATGGAGAAGTTGCTGGTTACAAATCAGGAAGGGGGCGTTCAGTGAAATGTGACCAGACTGCTGCCTTTATCTTTGACTTTCCAGCTTCTAGAACAGTGAGGTATAAATTCTGATGTTTATAAGCTAACCAACTTTATAATAGCAGCCTAAATGGACTAAGACACAATCCCATGGACAGAGGAGCCTGGCGGGCTATAGTCCATGGGGTTGCAAAAGAGTTGGAAGAAACTTAGTGACTGAACCATAAGACTTTTACTATATAACTGGGAAGAAATCTCTTCTCAGCTATATGAGTCATTTATAAGTCAGATTTAGTTTATCCAAGCAATAGATGTGTGAAGGTTCCCCTACGCCCAGTCATTTTGTTGTGTACTAATGTTTTATTTTAGTACAATTATAAGATTGAAAGAGATTTAAGGGGACATTTATTTATGGTTTTCAAAGTGTGCATTGTAAAACATTAATGACATGCAAAAATTAATCTTCAGGGTCATACACTAGTTTTTATTTTGAACATAGAGTAGAAAATTAGAATATATCAGGTATCAATCACATACATTCAATGCCTGTATAGTCTAGAAAATATTGAAATATATTAGTATCAGAGGTAAATATTGTTTCCTAAAGCCTGCATGTATTTGTTAAGGATCGTGTCAAAGGTATTTTTAACAGGGGGCATATTCAAAGCAAGATTGAAAAGCACTACTTGAACCCCATATGCTTCGCTTAAATATTTCCAGAGATTCACTACCTACTCTAACTAATTCAGTGTTGAACTAATTCTATATAACCATAAAAAACATTCCAATTTTTTAGTTGGAATAAAAATTACCATCATTTCTATCCTTCCTTTTATTTCCCTTTTAAGCACTATGTCCATTATGAAGGAGATCAGCCCTGGGATTTCTTTGGAAGGAATGATGCTGAAGCTGAAACTCCAGTACTTTGGCCACCTCATGCGAAGAGTTGACTCATTGGAAAAGACTCTGATGCTGGGAGGGATTGGGGGCAGGAGGAGAAGGGGACGACAGAGGATGAGATGGTGATGGCATCGCTGACTCGATGGACATGAGTCTGAGTGAACTCTGGGAGTTGGTGATGGACAGGGAGGCCTGGCGTGCTGCGATTCATGGGGTCGCAAAGAGTCGGACACGACTGAGCGACTGATCTGATCTGAAGCACTATGTGTGTGCGTGTGGTAAGTCGCTTCATTTGTGTCCAGCTCTTTGCTACCCCAAGGGCTGTAGCCCATTAGACTCCTCTGTCCATGGGATTCTCCAGGTAAGAATACTGGAGTGGGTTGCCACGCCCTCCTCCAAGGGATCTTACCAACCAAGGGGTTGAACACTTGTCTCTTCTATCTCCTGCACTGAGAGGCAGGTTCTTTACCACTAGCGCCACCTGGGCAGCCCTTTAAGCACTATGCAGTACGCCTAATCTTTCTATTGCATTTTAGCTTTTTAAGCCTTTTTATTTATTTGAAACATTATTTTCAGTATTATCTTACCTTGGCAAAGTGTTTGTATTCCTTTTGACACTTATAACAAAATATTCTCATTCTTCATGTTTCTAACTTGTCTTAGTTTCTTTGTAGTCCATTAATAAGTAATTGTAGAAAAAGTTACCATGATTCATAAACTAAAGGCTTTGTGATATCTATCAAAATCTTCTAGAATTGCAGATGCATGTACACAGTATTATAATGTGAGCTATTATCAAATTATTTGTAGCCAGTAATCTGTCCTGATCATTGAAGGAAAAATACATATCCTCTGGAAAGTGGCATGAATGTAGTGACCTGGGGAGATCACATTTGTCAGCATTTGCATTTGCTGTCTAGGCCAGGCATTTAGCCCTACAGAATTTGCAGCTTCTAGTGCTTTTTAATGAATTCACTGTAGATGGCTAAAGGCTGAGTAAAAAGAAAAACTGGTGCAAATAGAGAATTACCATACAAAACCTGACTGTCAGTTCTAATTTAGATCCTTCTACTCCTGTGACTTCAGGTTAAGCAGGCACACCTCTGAGCTGCTGCTACAGGCAAGCAATTCCAGGAGTGGTTAGTAGCTTGGCCACTTGATACCCCAAATATCTTTCTTTAACTGCTTAGAGGGCTTGGCCCGCTTTCCACAGCCAAGTTTATCTCTTTGGTAAGACATCAGTACCATTTAATGTCATGGGCAATTTGTATTGGATCAGTTACATGCTGGCTTAATGCAGCAGAAGTTTTGACATTATTATGAAACATTTACATCATAAAAGTTATGAAAAATCCTGTTTGCCTAAAATACTTTGACATTTCACTCTGCTTACAGAAAGAGGCCAAATTATGGATTTTCTTTTTAATGTTGAAGGGTTGATTCACTTCTCATTAATTAAATCTCCAAAGTATTTGGAATTAAGCTGTCAGGTTTTATAAATGAAGCAAAAGTCATTCTAATTTCTCATTTGGAGTATCTCAGAATTTAAATTACACCTCTAAGAGAAGAAGAAAGCACTGCAATTGTGCCTTGACTATTTGTATATCCCTGCCGAAAAATGAGAATAATTCATTTTTATTACTCTGACATAAATAATAATGAAGTGGTTGTTTGCAGCAAAGCATCTTTCAGCTAAAGCAGCATAGTAAACCTGTTTCAGTACCTAGTCAAAAGACTGCAGGGAGGATCTGGGCATATCCATTAGAAGGTGCTATGTTATAAATCTATGAGCTAACCTAGAGCACAGTAATCTTCATAAATTATTCTTAAAATTAAGACCTCTTTTGTTTCCAAAACCTCATGGTTACACTGCAGATATACTAGAATTGCATAAATGATTTAAACAAGTTAATAAGCATTTAGCCATATAACATATACTGAACACAGAGCAGAGATAGAAGAAATAGCAATGTGTCACTATCCAGGAGAAATTTAAAATCTACTATGGGTTCAGGAATATGATGTATGTCAAGGTCCATTAAAGACCCCATAAACCAAAAGAATTAGAGGATATAATAAAATCTATATTATGGAAAACATAACATATTAAATGGGCCTCAAGGAAAAATTGGGTTCATATATTTAGAAATATAGGAGAAGGATTTTGGAATGGGATTGTTAAATATTGGTGGGTTTCCCTAAATACCTTAATCATAAGAATTACTTGGGCCACATCTTAGGACATTGCAGCTGCTAGGACAGACTATCACAGTCCGAGCAGCTTGTAAAATAGAACTTTATACCTAGTACCACAGTTCTAGATGCCAGGGAATTCAAGATTGATACGCTGGCATATTCAGTGTCCAGTGAGATGCAGATCCTTTTTTAAAGAAGACTCTCTTTGTACTGAGTCCCCACAAGCAGGAAAGGAGCTCCCTTAGATGTCTTATAAGGGCACTGATTCTCCACAGGAACTCTACCCTCTCGATCTAATCAACTGCTAAGACTCCAAATCCAAATACCATCACACTGGGGACAGGATTTAACATAAGAATTTTTAGGGGAAGCAGACATTCAGTCTACAGCAGAAAGAATGTTATAGGGTAGTATACATATCATGCCTGATGAATTAAGAAAGTCATTATATGGACAGAGTTGAGTGGAGATACAAATTTTTAACTAAAAGAAAATAAATCAAAGCCCTTGATCTACTGTCCCATTTTCCATTTCCTTTTATAGAAAAACTCTGAAAGATATGTGTATTCTTTATGAACCTGATCCTGGTATTTCCTCTTATATTATCTTGAACACATAAGAAAATCAGCCTTTTTCCCATTATTAGGCTCTTTTCAAGGTCAAAAAAGGTTTCCATCTGGTCAATTCTAATGTCAGTTTTCAGTGTTCATCAGTTAGTATCCAATGTCCTGGTTTCTCGGGGACTGAATGTTTCCCTGTACATGGGGTGTTAGTGATAAAGTCAGGAGCATCCTGAGTAAAATGGGATGATTGGTCACCTCCTCCTTTTGGAATCAGTCTCCTTACTTGACCTGAGGGACCACATTTTGATGTTCCTTGTTCTGTTGCTACTTTCCTGGCTTCTACCTCTCTCACCTCATTTTCTTTCATCTCCATCACTCAGCTTATACCACACTGGCTTCCATGGTGTCTCTGGACCATTGGATTAATGCTGTCAAGAGTATTTGTGCTTTTTCTTTGCTTTGTCTCTAATGCTCTCATGTTGTGCCTAGAGATATCTGCTTGACCCACTCTGTCACTTCATTTAGGTCTCTGCAGTAATGTCACCTTCACAAAGGTACCACTTATGAGTGCCATATATGTCACACTTGTCTCTATTGCTTTAGGCTTTTTTATCCTTCATGAAATTTATCAACATCTGATTATTTTATACTTGTATACTATGCATAAATATATTTAACATATCAATATGTATTTACTATATAATAATGTAAATATAACATAAAACACATTCTCCAACTAATATTTTTTATTTGATTTATACTACATATTTCATTTTCAATTGAATTTATTTATTTTTAATTGAAGGATAATTGCTTTACAGTATTGTGTTTGTTTCTGCCAAGCTTCAACAAGAATCAGCAATATCTATACCTATGTGGGAAATCGTGAAAGAGATGGGAATACCAGACCACCTGATCTGCCTCTTGAGGAATCTGTATGCAGGTCAGGAAACAACAGTTAGAACTGGACATGGAACAACAGACTGATTCCAAATAGGAAAAGGAATATATCAAGGCTGTATATTGTCACCCTGTTTATTTAACTTATATGAAGAGTACATCATGAGAAACACTGGACTGGAAGAAGCACAAGCTGGAATCAAGATTGTCAGGAGAAATATCAATAACCTCAGATATGCAGATGACACCACCCTTATGGCATAAAGTGAAGAGGAACTCAAAAGCCTCTTAATGAAAGTCAAAGTGGAGAGTGAAAAAGTTGGCTTAAAGCTCAACATTCAGAAAACGAAGATCATGGCATCCCGTCCCATTACTTCATGGGAAATAGATGGGGAAACAGTGGAAACAGTGCAGACCTTATTTTTTGGGGCTCCAAAATCACTGCAGATGGTGACTGCAGCCATGAAATTAAAAGACGCTTACTCCTTGGAAGGAAAGTTATGACCAACCTAGATAGCATATTCAAAAGCAGAGACATTAGTTTGCCAACAAAGGTCCGTCTAGTCAAGGCTATGGTTTTTCCTGTGGTCATGTATGGATGTGAGAGTTGGACTGTGAAGAAAGCTGAGTGCCGAAGAATTGATGCTTTTGCACTGTGGTGTTGGAGAAGACTCTTGAGATTTCCTTGGATTGCCAGGAGATCCAACCAGTCCATTCTGAAGGAGATCAGCCCTGGGATTTCTTTGGAAGGAATGATGCTAAAGCTGAAACGCCAGTACTTTGGCCACCTCGTGCGTAGAGTTGACTCATTGGAAAAGACTCTGATGCTGGGAGGGATTGGGGGCAGGAGGAGAAGGGGACGACAGAGGATGAGATGGCTGGATCACATCACTGACTCGATGGACGTGAGTCTGAGTGAACTCCGGGAGTTGGTGATGGACAGGGAGGCCTGGCGTGCTGCGATTCATGGGGTCGCAAAGAGTCGGACATGACTGAGCGACTGAACTGAACTGATACCTATGTCGCTTCCCTCATGAACATCCCTTCCACCTCTCTCCCCATCCCGTTCTTCTAAACTGTTACATTTTTAAACAGTAATAACTTAAATCAGATTTTTTTTTTGGTCAGGTTTTATGCTTTTATTATCACAAACAAAATGTCCACACGAGCTATCTTCATTTTCCTCACTGTGCAGTCTGGCATTGGGATTGGTGATTCTGATGGCCAGCTGGGCTGCTTTTTCTACAGTGGCCTTATGGTTCTTGGAGGAGACGTTGTGAGCAATCTTAGCACAGTAAGATTTGTTGCACATCAGCAGCGCCTCAAGCTCCTTGACGTTGTGGACCAGGAACTTCCAGAAGCTGCTGGGCAGCATGTGCTTGGTTTTCTTGTTGCTCCCTTAACCGATGTTGGGCATCAAGATCTGGCCCTTGAATCTTCCGTGCACCCTGTTGTCA
Source organism: Bos taurus (assembly GCF_002263795.3). Taxonomy (NCBI): domain Eukaryota; kingdom Metazoa; phylum Chordata; class Mammalia; order Artiodactyla; family Bovidae; genus Bos; species Bos taurus. The sequence goes on from NC_037335.1 coordinate 32,085,439, forward strand.
ACGCCTCTGGGCTTCTGCCAGTTCCGCTTGATTTTGACATATCGGTCTGACTGATGCCTAATGAACTTCTTGGTCCTCTTTTTGACGATCTTAGGCTTCACGAGGGGTCTGAGGGCAGCCATGATGCCAAGTCAGAGATGGCTCCAGATTTTTTTTTTAAATTAATTTTGTTTATATTTTGTTAAAATATTTTTTACCTTTTTTTTTTTCAAGAAAAATTTTAACATTCTTTACCTCTATATCCTCTTAATGTCTAATTTTGGTATTTAATGCATTTTCTTAGTTTTTTCAAAGATCAAGCTTTCATTCTTCTTCATATTTCATATTGTTTTTGTTTTCCATTTTGCAAATCTCTATTACTATAAGTAACTCTACTACTTCCTTCCACCCACTTTCTTTAAGATTATTTTGCTCTTTTCCAACTTCTAGATTTAGAAGCCACCTTCTTACTTTTCAATTTTTAAATGTTTTTTCCTTATTTAATATTTACAACTTTTTATTTGCCAATAACCACAGATTAACAGGAAGTTGCAAAAATAGTACACAGAGTCCCAGTTTTCCCCAGCAGTAAGATCTTACACATAACTACAGTGCAACTTCAAAATCAACATATTGACAGTGGTATCATACTACTAACGAGAGTATAGACCTTATTTGGTTTCACCAGGTTTTACATGCATTCATTTGTGGGTGTTTGTAGCTCTGTATAGTTTTAGTGCATTTTAGACATTCATGTAATCAACACCACAATCAAGATACGGAACTGTTCCATCAGCAAAAAGGAACTTCTTGTGTTACCCTTTATAATCACCTATATCTCATACCCCCTCCAGTCCCTATCCCTGGCAACCATCAATATGTTCTTCACTTCTATAATTTTGTCATTTTAAAAACTGGAAATGTTATACAAATACAGTCATACAGTAGGAGACCTTTTAATACTGGCCTTTTTCGTTCCTCATAATGCGCTTGAGGTTCATCCAAGTTGTGTGTATCAAAAGTCTCTTTCTTTACATTGCAGGGTAGTTCCCATGGTGTGCGTGGTTGGTTTAACCACATGCTCATCTGCTGGACATCTAGGTTGTCCTGTTTGGTGTTATTACAAATGAAAGTGCTAAGAAGATCTTGTGCCAAAATAGGTTTTCATTTCTGTGGGATACATGTCCAGGAAAACAATTGCTGAGGTATTAAAGTATGTGTGTGTTTATTAGAAGTTTTCAGACTTTTTTTTTTTTTTTTCCAGAGTGACTTACCGTTTTGCATTCCATCCAGCTCATATGCTCAGCAGCATCTGGTATTTTCACTATTTTTTCAAAAAATTTTGGCCACACACTGAGGCATGTGGCATCTTAGTTCCCCAGCTAGGGATCAAACCCATGCCCCCAGCATTGAGAGGCAGAGTCTCAACCACTGAACTGCCAGGGAAGTCCCCATTTTCAGTATTTTTTCTTTAGCTGTTCTCATAGTCAAAATTCCTTGTGGTTTTAATTTGCATCCCCCGATTACTAGTAAGATTCAACATCTTTTCTTGTGCTTGCTTGCCGTCCACATTTCCTCTTTAGTGCTATGTCTATTCATGTCTTCTGCTCATTTACTAATTGGATTGTTTATATTTCACTCTTGACTTCATACAGTATATTCTATATTGGTCTAGATAAATGGTTTGCAAGTAATTTCTCCCAATAATTTCTTCCTCTTAAATTCTTTGCAGGGCAAAAGTTTTTAATTTTGATGAAGTCCAATATATCAATTTTTTCCTTTTAGGATTGTGCTTTTGGGGTGAAGGCCAAGAATTTATTGCCTAGCCCAGGTTTTTTTTTTTCCCAAGATTTTTTTTCCCTAAAAGTTTTATAGTTTTACATCTGTTTACATCTTACATCTAAGCTTATGATATATTTTCAATTAATTTTTGTATAAGGTATGCAGTTTAGGGCAAACTTCATTTTCTTTGCAAATTGCACCAACTTCATTTATTGAAAAGACTATTACCCTTCCTCCATTGAATTGCTTGTGTACCTTTATCAAAATCATTTGGCCATATATACCATGCTGTCTTGATCCCTGTAGCTTCATAGTAAGTCTGCAGTCAGGTAATGTGAGTCCTCCAAATGTCTCTTCTTCAGAACTGATTTAGCTTAATTAATTTTACACCTGGATATTTTCATCCTTTCCCATTTGTCTCCTGCTTTATTCTAGAGAAGAAAGTTCTTGCATAAACTGTTTCTTTTCTTGTTGCAACTCCTGTAAATGCTTTTGGTTTCTCTCCAGTCTGTCCTCCAACCACTGTAGTAGAGGTCTGCTGACTGCTGACCTACACAGATTCTTAGTAAACACTGAGCCATTATGGATCTTGGTTACTGAATCCAGATGTGGAAGGCTGTGGATCCTCCTATGTGCATCTTGCCCCTCTTGATACAGGATCTTGGGCAACTCAATTGCTGACTCAAGGCACACTTTCCCAGTGGTTTGATGGGGGTACAATATGAATTGGGATTTCAATTCTCTTATACTCTGAGCTCTTTTGGGCCTTAATGGATTGAAAGCAAGTATAGAGTACCTGTCCAATCTTTGTATTTTTATCTTAGAGGAAACAAAAAAATACAAGCCCTACAAAGCTTTGCTCCATAATCTGTTACATGGCTTGTGTGTGAACATCAACATGGGAAGGCCTAACCGTTATATGGGGATGGGAATGATACCAGCCCACAACTCTCAGGGTACCACCGGTTAGTTTAGCCAACCTCTCTATCTCAGTTAAAGCCACAGACAGCTGCTCTGGAGAAATTTCCACTCCACTCTTCCTCTTATCAGAACGCCGCAAGACAATGACAAAATGAATGTGAACAATTCTGACAGTGTCAAACTTTTCAGCAACTGTGTGGATTTCAGTTCTAGTATATGTAAACTTGGGGTCACTCCTTAAGTCATCATTCAATTCTATGCACAGCCCCATCACCTCTTCTTTCTCTGTGTTCAGAGTGTGGTTGAGACATAGTAGGAAAGCATCTGGACTCCAGATGAACTATTTGTATCAAGTGCAACCGCCATCTTGGCTCCATCCTGCTCACGTCTGCCTCCAGCCAGCTCCAGCCTGGCCAACCAGCTGCTCAGGCACGAGGTTCTGTGGTGACTGGCCCTGGGGTGCCCAATATTTAAAGTTTCCAATAAAATATCTGCAACTATAAATCTTAATGTAATTCAAATTTTAGATATATTTTAATAATCTCTCAAATTTAGATGTATTCTAATAATCCCATTCCTCATTCTTAAACATATTTGGTGAAAGTGAAAGTTGCTCGGTCCTGTCCAACTCTTTGTGACCCCATGGACTATATAGTCCGTGGAATTCTTCAGGACAGAATACTGGAATGGGTAGCTGTCCTCTTCTCCAGGGGATCTTCCCAACCCAGGGATTGAACCCAGGTCTCCGGCATTGCAGGTGGATTCTTTACTAACTGAGCTAATATATCTGGTATTTTTTATAATTGCTCATTTACCTAAAATTGCATAATAGTTTGTGTTATGGAATATATATGAAGTATTTTTTATTCTGTACTTGTTATTCATTCCTGAGTTTATTCCTTGATAGGCAAAAATTATGTTATCAGCTCTTCAGTGTTTGTTGACAGCAACCTAGTGAGATAGACACTATAATTATTGCCACTTTTCAGATTGGAAAACTGAAGAGCATAACTGGTAAGAAACGCATAAATGATGAAATTGGTAAGCAAACCCAGAAATTTTGTCTCTAGATTCATCTCTTAGAGTCTGTTACTTTAATATAATTTGGATTCCTTCTTAGATTTTGGGGGGATTTTTTACTGCCTGTTTTTCAGGTTTTACAGAACCTTTTATTATCTCAACTTCTTGTAGAGCTGTTTCTGCTTTACCTTGGGTGTGACACCACCATTATTGATCTTCTCTTATGGGCTTCAAATTTATTACTGTAACAATTTTATGTTAATCTATAGCTAGATTTTTTGTACAGGGGAAACATCAATTGTTTTTCATACCCAGATTGTCAGCAAGAAGACAGGATGTCCCGTTCTGGCAGAGGAGTGAGGTATAGAGATTTTCCAATCTTTTAAAATAGAGGGGCAGCCCAATCTGTACCTCAGTTTACTGAATTTTGAGGAAGAAATGCTTAAGTGCAGGAAGAAATAGTACTTTATTTTATCTAAAGGCCAATAGCATAAAAAGTAAAATATTTTAACTTTTTAGAGAGTATAGACAGAGTTAGTTTAAAAAAATCTCTTTTATCTTTATGAAGTTTGGACTTACAAAAGCATTTATGTACAGTTAAATAGAGTTATTTGAAATAAATGGGCCCAATCTGCCTACCAGAATCAAGGTTCTATTTCCCAGAGAAGATAAGCTTTGAGTATTTGATGAAATGATGATAGACAGGCAGCAACATTTATTAAGATGCATCTGTGTACAAGACAGGATGCTAGTGGAAGAAATCTGTCCTTTGTGACATGATTCATAATAAAAGCAGAGCTGCTATTTTATCTAAAATCTTTTATTTCTAAACATAATATTGTACTTTAGCAGCATCCCCTTCCTTTTGAATCCTCCTTAACCCAGGTTAGATGGAATTACAAAATACACTACTTATTTTCAAAGTCACACTTAGGTAGTGATAAGGAAACCATTTAGGCAACCAGTGAGGGGCAAAAACAATATAATCATAGGATGTATCCAAATTCTTTATTTGACAAACAGCTTCATTCCAACGCTCTAACATTCCTTCTGTGCCAAAAGGTCTGAAAGACTGGAAATTACTTTTCCTAGTTTGTCTGCATGTAGGGTTTCAGTTTGAATTAGCTGATGAGAAAAATTTGCTTGAGATGGAAAGTAGAATTTAAAAAAATATTAGCTAGTATTTTTGGTGACCGCTTAAAGTAGGCATGCAGTATATATGTAAGTGATAAATGTAACGTTTTGCCTGGGACTGTTCAAGCCTGTCAAGGAATCATGTCCTTTGGTGCTTTTCAGAAGCTTCCATCTCCTGTGGTGCCTCCCTTAAGATTCTTGAATTTTCAAATTTCCTGAAACACAGATCCATCCTCTCTAGCCTTTGTTTTCCCTGTCCTTCTAATTGTAGTTTAAGATTCAAACTCTTACTTGAAGTACATAGGGTGGCTCATATGTAAATGAAAAATTTTAAGTGAGGCAGAAGAAATTATAAATAACATAATGTCAAAAATTCTTTGTTGAATTAAAAGCAAGTTAGCACATAAGGAAACATTGATGTGAAGAACAATCAAGGGAAAAAATGATCTTGGAGAGACACATGCAGAAGCTTCAGATAATGGAAGTCCCTATCATAGATTTTAAAATTATACTTAAAATGATAGTATGTAAAAAGAGGTAAAAGACACGATTGAGAATACTGGCCTAAGAACTGACACATCTAGCAAGTTCCTTGGGTATTGCTGATACTACTTGTCTGGGTATCATTTTTTTAAATAACTACTGCTTTAGAGGATACTATCAGTGTATGGAACCCTTTTCTGTTATAGAGGATGCAGTCACAACTTGGATATCAGTTTAATTCACCTCTGTGTGCACATTCTCCAATTTGTACTTCAATCCTATAATTTATATTGTAGCTTCTTCAGATGACTTGATTTTGCCCAGATATGGAAAGAAGGAGAATTACTTGGTAATCTTTGTCCCCCTAGAACAACCTGTATTCAGTGACAGACATATTTGTAAAAATAAAAATAAAAGCACAGCCTTTTCTTTGAGATAAGACAGCTTCTTAAGTGCAACTTACATGCCAGTTTCCTGTGTCATTATGTTGACATGTGGATTCCACTTGACACTATGTCCCTTGTTTTTTCTTTCCTGCTTTCATGATCTTCCATATTTCTCTTTGGCTAATTCCCTTAATACATCAGGTGTACAAGTATATGAAAACTCCAGAAATAGTATCGTCTGTATACTGTATTACCTGCTTTTCACCTCTTAACTATTATTATTCTTATCTCTTGTTATATCTAATAAATTTTGATTGAGTGCTAGACATTTTGGACAAAACAAAAACAATGGACTGTTTATTAAAGTGTCCATTCATTGTACGCAGCTATTGAAATTAAAATTTTAAATAATTAAGATGAAATAGAATTAAAATTGTGTTCCTAGGTCATGTAGCCACCTTTCAAGTGTTCAGTAATCACGTGTGGTTACTGGATATAATTTTGGACATTGCTGCTTCTGAATAAGGAATTCATAGGGCCTGGACTCCATCTTAGGCCTGTTCACGCTGATCATGCTCGGCCACCTTTCCAATGGACTCTGAACTCTGTGTTTAGTGCCTATGAAAACAATAGAAGGATAAGACCCCCTCCAGACAAGGGAACCTTGAAGATCGTATCTAGGTTACTCATCGCCTAAGAGAAAACGTACACTAATCACCCCTTCCTCCAGACAGGCCAAAAATTTTTCCGTATCATTCGGAGTGTAACCTCGGGTTTAGTGATTATTGGCTAATTGTTTGCCTGTTTGAGCACATGAGCACATAGCACGTGAATGATGGGGTTCTTGGGATTGTATTTTCCTTGGTTTATTTCAGTCTCAAGGAATTTGGAGTGGTGGGTTCAGACACGTACACTTAGGGTATAAAAGATTTTCACAAATGCTGGTCGGGGTCCTTGGCTAAGAGGAGACTCTGCCTTGGGCCCGCCGGTGTGATAAACTGCACTCCACTATCTGCATTGTCCTTCTGAGTGAGTTTGTTTCCCAGAACGCGTGGCTACAACACTTCCACAGTAACAGAAAGTTTTGTTGGAAAGTTCCAGTTTAGAGACTTTGACTGATACTGTTTTCCTACAATAAGAGCTTATATATAATCTGATCACATTATTCCAGTTAGAGGCAGCAGCAATTAAATTTGCCTTTAGTTTTCTTAAGGTGTATCATTTTGGGTTTGCCTTTGCTCCTAGAATGTATGCCTTGTGAGTTCTCAAATGACAAACCTGGTGGTCTGTAAATGCTATTCTTTGTATTCCCAATACAATGGAATTGGTAAAGGCTCTTTTTAGTTTAGTTGCTCCCTTCTTTGTAGATTTTAAAAGTCTCATACAGTCTAAGGAAACAGAAACATCCTTTGTGTGAGGTGGGGTGCTAGGACAGATTTCTCTGTAGTTCTTTTTTGTATCAGATCTTGTCCCCTCAAGTTTGACTGTCTTAGCAGTTCTGAAATTTAACTTTCAATCCATAGTCTCACTACTTTCACAATAACTCTGGCTTTTAAGAGTTCTGGTTGTTCGTTCAGCCAATTTAAGAATTAATGAAAATTTAGAGGAACAAAGCATCACACAAGATTGAGCTCACTTCAGGACATTTTTCTTCTCTCTGGCAACTTGGCCTTTCAATTCCCAACTGACTTATATGTCCTTCTATGCCTTTATTTAGTAACTTAAACTTTTTTTTTTTTATCTTTGCCCCTCCTTCTTATGTGGATTATTAAATCTGTAGCTGGATATTTTTCATCATTTTTGAAAATTTCTTAGTCATTTTTTCTTCAGATATTGCTTTGGGCTTATTTATTACTGCTATCTTTCCAAATCTCCAGCTATCCATGTTAGACTACATTACTGTTCTCTATGTTACTCTCTCCTCTGTATTTATATCTATTTTTATTTTCTGCTTCCATTCTGAATATTTTCTTTAAACCTGTCTTCTAACTCATTCTCTTTTCATCTGTCTATCTTGTCAAACCCATCTATTTTTACTGAATTTTATAAATTTATATTCCAGTCCTCTGCCAATTTTCTATCTTGTTTTCTATCATTTTATCATATTAAGCATTATTGGGATTATTACATCATACAGATTTTGTCTGAGTCTGTTTTTACTCTTGTTTGTATGTGTCTTTGCTTTGTATTAATGGTGTAATTTTTTTTATTTTGTCAGTTATTGAGTAACATAGTATTGATTATCAAATATAAAAATTGTAGAAATGATTAAAGGATTTTCACTAGTTTATATCCTCCTAAAGAAGATTTTTATTCATTGTTGTCATGTGTTAAGGGCAAGGGCAACCCAAATAACCTTAACCTCTTCATAGGAATTTAGATTATTTGAAGTGGTGCTGCTTTTCTAGAACTGACAGTATTTTTCTGATTCACTTTTATCTCTGGAGATTAGGACTTTATGTCCTCAAGACAAAGTGGAGGAGATTTAAAAGCTCTTTCAGCTTGTCTGCTCCTGGACTTCATTTTTATATATATATATATATATATATATATATATATATTTCCAAGAGAAGTAAGTTATACAGTCAGTTAGCTCTCTTCACTGATATTAGTGGGAAATTAAATTCACTTAGCATTACAAAAAATATGGTAAAGTAAAATATGTGTCTAAAAATTTTTCTTGGCATTCACAGTTAATTAGAAAAAATATAAGTGCTTATTTCTGATATTAAATATATTCAGAAGAAAGGAACATTAAATACAGTCACAAACATTTGTTACTTTTACATGGTTATCCATCAGTATATTAAGATGCATATTTCACTATATTTTGCTTATTCCTCTAAAATAGGTCGTTACTGCTGGGAAAAAAAAAAAAAAAGGATGTAATGAGTAGAGGAATATGATACCCATGTATAGGGTAGGGTACAATAGAGTATGAGGGGAAAATAACTGTTAAAAATGTATTTTAAATGTAAAAGCATATATAGTTAAATATGCATGTTTTCTGGTAATTGTCCATGGTCCTTTATATTTAAAATACATTTCAATGAAATTTTTATACAAGTGTACATTGATAGAATTATTTTTTTCTTTACTGCTATGGGGCCTGACACTTAGAGAAATACTAGTAAGTACCTCTGAGCCTCAGACCTACATCTGAATAAACTACAATTCCTGTTTTCTAGATGCTGTTTCTTACGATTATATACACATGAATCTTTTAATAGTTCTTTCTTAGCATGCTTACTTCAGTAAAATGTTGTTGCGTTGTTTTTAAATTTTTGTTTCACTGTCTTACTTAGTTTCTTCATTGTATTGTAAATATTTCAGCCCCATTCTCCCTCCCCATATAATTTTTTCACTGATAATGTTTAAATAATTGCTTTTGATTGACTAGAAAAAAAATTCTTAAATATTAAACTAGTTTTTTCTTATTTAGTAAGCTAGAAAAACAACTTATTTCCCAATAAAATACCACATAATTAGAAAATGTAACACTGTAAAATAATATAAAGTTGTTTTGTTTTTTATGTTGAACCATGCTCCTTTGTATTTTCATCTTCAGAATTGGTGTTTGAAAGTTTTGTCATCAACCTGACTCTTGTAACTTAAACATATGTTTATCTTTTCTCTCATTGTCTTTCTTCTTACTCTATAGGCTTTTATAACTTTAATATTTATTCTGGGATATTTGAAATTTTATCAGGGTAGGTGTATTCATGGATATGTTTTTTAATTCATTGTGGTATTCAAAAAGCTGTTCATTTTCTTAGATAAGTGTATCATCTCCTCTGGGAATTAGGTAGTGGAGTAAATAAGGATTTCAATTTCTAATTTTAATGTTGATGGTTAGCTCTATAACTCTAAATATTATGATTATATATTTAGTTTTTGATTTGCTGACTATAAACAAAGTATATTTGCCACTATGAAACATGAAACATTTATCTCACTGACACTTTCTTCATCTCCATGTGTCATCCTTTTAATAAATTGTATTATATATTTATCACCATATGGCACAAGCTGCTGGTTTCAGACAGTACCCCAGCTTTCTTTTAGTAGGAAGAGGTCAATACCCACCTCCAAACACTATTTTACCATTACCTATTCCCCATATCTACCCACTTTGCTATTTATTCTATACCACAAAATTCACTGAATTTGTATTCTGGTAATTAAAAGAAAATCTTTCAAGATATGTTCATAGTTTGATTCTAATTTTCAAAGATAACATTGTGGCCATAAATATCATTTACTCTAGAAATTAAATAGTGAGTTTGGGCTTATAGAGATGGATATGTGATCCTACGTTATGATAATTCTACATCACAAAGGAAAAGATATATAATGGAAATTTGGAGAGAAAGCATGCAAAGCATTTTTAAAATTTAGATTTTATTTAATAGTCAACTTCTCACTAACATCATCTTACATTTTTATCATATCATAAATAGCTGAAATTTAAGTTTCCTTTTGAAATTACTACATTTGAAATCTTCTCTTATTTATACTAATTTAGACTGATATCTAGGCTTGATATATAACTCACATCTTAAAATTAAAAAGTCTATATCAAGAATGTTTTATTTGAAGTTTTGTCAGTTATTTTAGATTTTATTTGATCTTGATCAGAGAATATGTAGAATCCTTACTTTTTATTTATTTATTTATTTTTTAATTTTATTTTATTTTTAAACTTTACAATATTGTATTAGTTTTGCCAAACATCGAAATGAATCCGCCACAGGTATATCTTGTTATTTCCTTCATTTTAGTATGTACCAGATTATGTACAAACAAAATTATTTTTAGCCTTTCTCTTTTTACAAGGCCAAAGAACAAATTCTTTATAATTTCCTAGAAGCCCTGGAAGATCTCAAAGACAGTTTTAGGTGCAAAATATACCATTTTGGATTTGACTTGGGGATGGAAAAAGTCAAAAGTTGTCATGAAGTTTGAATATGGGATTAAATAGAATCATGAGTTAGTAACAATACTCAGCTATTTAACAGGACATGATAAAAGTCACCATAATGTAGACTTACTTATTCTGAGACACAATATCTTTGCCTTAAAAGATTACCCAGAATGTAAAGAGAAACCCCTTTTTAAACTTAAGAAAATTTTGTCATTTTTACAGAGAAAAACTTAAATTCTAATTTTGAATCAGTGTAATTTTTAAACCAAAGTTCTTTTTAAACAATCTTAATACATCCACTGAACTTTAGCCAGCTTTCACCCAAGCAAATAAAAATCCCTTTTCATGAATGTTATACAAGTTTATATATTCAATTAGGTCTTGTCATACATTTTCCTCTAATTCTAGGAAAAAAATCTTAGTTTGGAATAAAACTATTTTGCTTTTCTTTAACAAAAATTGATCCTGTACATCCTATATATAAAATTGTTCTTCTCTTGCTCCTAATAGAGTCTCTGACATTTATTGAGTATAATTTTTAACCACAATAACATCAATTTCCCACAGTAACTATGAGATAGATAATGATACACTTCTTTCATACAGTAGAATTTTGTAGCTGACCAGGCATCTGGTCCCATCACTTCATGGCAAATAGATGGGGAAACAGTGGAAACAGTGTCAGACTTTACTTTTCTGGGCTCCAAAATCACTGCAGATGGTGACTGCAGCCATGAAATTAAAAGACACTTACTCCTTGGAAGGAAAGTTATGACCAACCTAGACAGCATATTGAAAAGCAGAGACATTACTTTGCCAACAAAGGTCCGTCTAATCAAGGCTATGGTTTTTCCAGTAGTCATGTATGGATGTGAGAGTTGGACTTTGAAGAAAGCTGAGCACCGAAGAATTAATGCTTTTGAACTGTGGTGTTGAAGAAGACTCTTGAGAGTCCCTTGGATTGCCAGGAGATCCAACCAGTCCATTCTAAAGGAGATCAGTCCTGGGTGGTCTTTGGATGGAATGATGCTAAAGCTGAAACTCCAGTACTTTGGCCACCTCATGCAAAGAGTTGACTCATTGGAAAAGACTCTGATGCTGGGAGGGATTGGGGGCAGGAGGAGAAGAGGACGACAGAGAATGAGATGGCTGGATGCCATCACCGACTCGATGGACGTGAGTCTGAGTGAACTCCAGGAGTTGGTGATGGACAGGGAGGCCTGGCGTGCTGCAATTCATGGGGTCGCAAAGAGTCGGACATGACTGAGTGACTGAACTGAACTGAGGAGAACGCATGAGTATACATCTCACAATTTTCATGGCTATATACTACCACACAGTTGCATTCGTCTTAGATGCTAGCAAAGTAATTCTCAAAATTCTCCAAACCAGGCTATCAATAGTACATGAACTGTGAACTTCCAGATGTTCAAGCTGGATTTAGAAAAGGCAGAGGAACCAGAGATCAAATTGCCAACATCCACTGGATCATCAAAAAGGCAAGAGAGTTCCAGAAACACATCTACCTCTGCTTTATTCACTATGCTAAAGCTTTTGACTGTGTGGATCACAACAAACTCTGGAAACTTCTTGAAGAGATGGGAATACTAGACCACCTGACCTGCCTCTTGAGAAATCTGTATGCAGGTCAAGAAGCAACAACATGGAACAACAGATGGGTTCCAAATTAGCCAAGGAGTATGTCAAGGCTGTATATTGTCACCCTGCTTATTTAATTTATATTCAGAGTACATTATGTAGAATGCTGGGCTGGATGAAGCACAAGCTGGAATCAAGATTGCCGGGAGAAATATCAATAACCTCAGATAATGCAGATGACACCACCCTTATGGCAGAAAGTGAAGAGGAACTAAAGAGCCTCTTATGAAAGTGAAAAAGAAGAGTGAAAATGTTGGCTTAAAGCTCAACATTCAGAAAACTAAGATCATGGCATCCGGTCCCATCACTTCATGGCAAATACATGAGGAAACAATGGAAACTGAGAGACTTTATTTTTTGGACTCCAAAATCACTGCAGATGGTGACTGTAGCCATGAAATTAAAAGATACTCGCTCCTTGGAAGGAAAGCTATGAGAAACCTAGATAGCATATTGAAAAGCAAAGACATTAGTTTACCAACAAAGGTCCATCTAGTCAAAGCTATGATTTTCCCAGTAGTCATGTATGGATCTGAGATTTGGACTATAAAGAAAACTGAGTGCTGAAAAATCAATGCTTTTGAACTGTGGTTTTGGAGAGTCCCTTGAGAGTCCCTTGGACAGCAAGGAGATCCAACCAGTCCATCCTAAAGGAAATTGGTCCTGAATATTTATTGGAAGGACTGATGCTGAAGCTGACACTCCAATATTTTGGGCACCTGATGTGAAGAACCAACTCATTGGAAAAGACCCTGATGCTGGGAAAGATTGAAGGCAGGAGGAGAAGGTGAGGACAGAGGATGAGATGGTTGGATGGCATCACTGTCACAATGGACATGAGTTTGAGTAGGCTTTGGGAGTTGGTGATGGGCAGGGAAGCCTGGCATGCTGCTGTCCATGGGGTTGCAAAGAGTCAGACACAACTGAGCAACTGAACTTAACTTAATACTTATTTCAGATATAATATTCATAGCTGCTCTGTACTGTAAAAATTGGAAAAAATGTATATAAACTTAAAATTACACTTCAGTATCCTATCTTACTGGCTTCCCAGGTAGCTCAGTGGTAAAGAATCCTCCTGTCATTGCAGCAGACTTAGGTTTGATAGCTGAGTCAAGAAGATCCCCTGGAGCAGGAAATGGCAACTTACTCCAGTATTCTTGGGCTTCCCTTGTGTCTCAGCTGGTAAAGAATCCGCTTGCAATGTGGAGACCTGGATTCAATCCCTGGGTTGGGAAGATCCCCTGGAGAAGGGAACAGCTACCCACTCCAGTATTTGGGCCTGGAGAATTCCATGTACTGTATAGTCCATGGGATCGCCAAGATTCAGACATGACTGAGCAACTTTCATGTTTCATTAATTAACTTAATATAGCGTAAGTCTAAGGCTTTAAGTTACCGAGTGATCTTGAAAAATGTCTTCCAGGTGTCATACTATAAAACATAAGTGTTAGTCACTCAATCATGTCTGACTCTCTGTGACCCCATGGACGTAGCCCACCAGACTCCTCTGTGTGGAATTCTTCAGGCAAGAATACTGGAGTGGGTTACCATTTCCTTCTTCAGGAGATCTTCCCAACCCAGGGATCGAACCCAGGTCGCCTGCATTGCAGGCAGATTTTTACTGTCTGAGCCACCAGGGAAGCCCCTACTATAAAACATAGTTACTGTTAAATTAACATTTTTCAGAGTAATGATTCAATTTGCTTAAACGCAAATTTTTTTATCATTGTAAACATCTAGTATGTGTAATCCTAGCCTATTTGATTAGTAAACATGTACAAATGTACTTGCTTTTCTTGAGAGAATATGCTAGAGTAGAATAAAAATGTATGTTTATATTGTACCTAACACTGATAATTGAGAAGACATTCTTATGAAAAAAAAAATGCTAAATAAGTCTTGTTTGCCAAAGACATATCTAAAATTATGTTTACTTGAACTCTTAGAATGTCTTGGTGATTTCTATAATAAAAAATAAAATAATATTTAGTAAACACATACTAAAATAATATAAAACTGTTGTATGTAATAAATAGTAATTTATATAAATTAGTATTTTAGTAATAGTATTACAGTAATATAATATTTAATAACATGCAATAAAATATAATCATATTATATATAATATAAATAATAAAAAGCTATTATAAAATACATTTTTGTGCATATTGGAAATATTAATTTAATTTACTTAATTTCTAAAAATTTTAAGAATACTCAATTTATATAAATGCTTATTTATTTCTAAACCAATCAGAATAGATCTTTAAATAATTTTATAATCTGATTTGCTCATATCATTGTCAGTAAGATAGTATTATGCTTACATAACATATATACACATATGTATAGCTATAGACACAATAGTTCATAGCTTAAATTTTAAATTCACTGATTCATGTGAAAAAGCTGACTCTTGTTCTTGCCTCCTCTTTATATTTTTACCAGATGCTGTGTTTTGCAGCTCTGTGTCTGTATACTCAGTCACTTCAGTCATGTCTGACTCAGTGACCCTATGGACTTTCTACAGGTAAAGCAAATTGAAATTATTGTTTCAAAATGACAGCTAAAACGTTTAGCTAAAGCATCTCCAGTGACATTTGTGAAGGAGACCTTCCAAGAATTTCTGTACCATGATGTATAATATTAAGTAGACTATAGACTATATTTTAGATGAGAGAGCAAAGAGAGTTCAGGGAGGTGTATAGGCCAAATCTACAATGATTATCTGAATAGAAATTAAAGAAAAAAAAATCCAGCCTGTTTCCAATTATGTTTGTTAGCCTCAAGTTCTATAATTATTGCATCTTCAATCCCTTAAATTTTGACTGTAAAAGAATAAAGGGATATATGCTGGTGATTGAAGAATGCTTTCTTACTAATTGGTTATCTTAGTTCATTTGCCACCAAAGAGTTTCCTTTAGCTTTTGGGAATGGTTGCTAATTCCTTGGGTATAACACCCCCTACCCACCCCCGCCGCCAATAGATTAGTGATTCAGGTTTCTTTTTGATAGATATTCCTGCAGCTGCCATTGGCTTCATTTATGTCCATATAAGGCTTATGGGGGAGGAGCGAACATTATCAGGAGCAAGAATTGTCTAATAGTGAGATACATTAAAAGGCAAAGTTACGTACATGTAGAGTTAGAGACATTGTGAAAGTGAAGAATACAGAGAATCTAATTGGAATGTACATATTTTTTCCAAAAGGTTAAAAGCAGTGGAGTTAAACAGAAGGCTCTGTAGAGTAGTGAGATGTCCTAGTGAAATAAAAGGATATTTAAAAAAGTCAAGTCACAAGGTAGATGGGACTGTCAAGTCCCATCACAGATATGGTTTACTTACTCCAAGGGAGGGTGGTAGGAGAATAAGAGAAATGTGTTTCTCTTGTGTCCACTGTAAAGACAGAGGTGTATACATTTATGGGGATGATTATTGTCCCTTGCCCATTGATATTTATTTGTGTAAAAAAGAGATGTAGTCGCTCAAAGAAAAATCATTGGGGAAGTGGATTTTTGGATTCTTGTTCCCTTTTGTACTCTGAGTCCAAGACATATGACATTTTTTCCCGTCTTTTATAACATTTGCAATTGTCCCTACCTATAGTGTTTCCCTAGGGGCTCAGATGGTAAAGAATCTGCTTGTAATGCAGGAGACTTGGGTTTGATCCCTGGGTTGGGAAGATCCCCTGGAGGAGGCAATGGCAACCCACCCTGGTATTCTTGCCTGGAGAATCCTATGGACAGAGGAACCTGGTGGGCTACAGTCCACGGGTCGTACAGAGTCGTACACAACTGAGTAACTAACATTTTCACTTTCTATCTGTAGAGTTTTTGTAGGGAGCAGACT
Source organism: Bos taurus (assembly GCF_002263795.3). Classification (NCBI taxonomy): domain Eukaryota; kingdom Metazoa; phylum Chordata; class Mammalia; order Artiodactyla; family Bovidae; genus Bos; species Bos taurus. The sequence goes on from NC_037335.1 coordinate 32,101,580, forward strand.
TCCCTGGCTTGTTTCCTTCACATTGTTTAAGTTGTAAAGCCATGAGTTTACATCGTGTTGAGTTAGTTTTTTCAGCAATGAAGTCCTCATGGTATTGAGCTAGTGTGTGTGTTTCAGAGATAGGAATATTACAGTAATCTACTTAAAAATCTCTAATTTTGTTTTGTAAGCTCTTAACAAAGCTAATGCCAGTGGTGGAACACAATGATGATGAGCAGAAACACAATAGTTCTTTCAAACTAATCTATACCTATAATGGAGTCAAATTTTTCTCTTTATTGTCTGCAATCTTGAATCTCTGTTCAATACATTATTGTTTGTATTGGACAAATTGAAAGTTTTATGATTTTATCCTGTATGTGAGCTTCAGAGGTATTCTCATTTCCTTGATGATGCTTCTTCCAGGCCCACCAGCGGCTGTACAAGTATATATAATGCAGGGAGCCCAGAAAAATATGTCCTGAAGACTAATCTGAATGGGTTACTATTTTTTTTCCTATTCTTACAGGATTCTGGAATATCTTTAATAATATCATGCAAATCTGAACGAGACCAAGGCTTAAAGTGTTTAGGTGGGCTCTAAGGTGATTTACCTTTCATCACAGGAAGGAAAGTCAATAATAGCTGTTAGGGTGAACAGTTGGGAAGCGTGGGCATTTAATGGAGCCAGGAGAAAATAATGAGGAGTAATAGGGGCTAAAAGCAAACAGGGCAAACTGTAGATGAAGGAGGAATATTTGGCAAGAAAAAGAGCTGGGAAAGATACGTGTGGAGAGCTTTAAGTGAGGAAAGGGTGTGAGTTTGCTGGAGGTGAAGGAAGAACAAGAGTAGTCCAGTGGTGGTGAGAGACATAATCTTGAGTTAAATTCTGCCAAACACAGGTAAACTACTGAATTGTTTCTGCAGCGGTGAAATATTTAATTCAGGGATTTGAAGGGTATTTGGAAGTGAATTGGAATTTCTTTTATAGCCAAGATAAACACTGGCAACCAAATCAAGCTAAAAGAGCTCGGAAAAAGTGAATTGAAATTAAATCTTTACTGTGCTGCCATCAAGTGTCTGGAACACAGGAGTCAGGGGTGGACTCACTGTGGCTTCTTCAAACTATGGAGTATGGGTGTCCCAGACGCCTCAGGACCTGAGTACAGGAGATAGGGGTAAAGGGGATGTTTTGGCCTGGTGAAAATTATGGCGCCTAATCATCAAAGACAAAAAACAAATAGCTTGTGCTTGCTTCAGCAACACATATACTAAAATTGGAACAATTCAGAGAAGCTTAGCATGGCCCCTGCACAAGGGTGACACATAAATTCATGAAGCGTTCCATATTTTTCAAAAGTGTATTTGATAAATCTGTAATCAGAGAGAAATGTTAATATCCTTCTCTCAGAAATTAACATGCATTTTAATAAGTCATAGTTTGACTTAAAAAAAAAAAAAAAAGCTTGGGATTTTTTTCTTATTCTGGTTCCTGCAGTAGAAATACAACCACAGATCTGAATATTCTTGTGTCCTAATGGGTGTTTTTTTCCTTAGACGTCCTTGAGGAGGTGTAGAAAACCTAATGTGGGCTGATTTTATAGCTGGGATTGTTTTGTAATCAGGGAATCTCAGTCCACCAGTAAATATTTATCCCTTTGTTTGGTTAGTCTGGTGGTGGTGGGATGCACCAATATTTCAGCTAATCATGTGTAAGACAGAGAATGAGAATTTGAAGGTTGTGTTCTTGGCCTTGTCATAAGTAAACAATGAGTCTCACACAAAGGTTATCTAAATCATGTGGGGAAAAGTGGTTCTTCATTGTAGAGCATTTTCTGGAACATAAAGTTTAGAAGAATTTCTTAACTGTTGCTATTTTTTGAGAGTACAGGGCTGAGATAAAATTCAACATTGTCAATTCATGTATATTGTTTAATATTTAAAAATTGTTTGGCAATCTGCTTATTCATTTTACCCTATTTTTTGTGATTTTCTTTACAGGAGCTTTGCTTTGTTTTCTTGTGTTTCCTTTGGGGAAGTAGTAGATGTTATTTTGGAAATAGCTATCTCAGCTGCCTTTGAATATACAAAATGCAAACATATCTGTATCTCTCTAATAAATAAAGACAATGTAAGGTTATACCTTCCCAAATAATGGACCTAACCTACTGTCTCTGCCTGTACTTTGCTTATATCTAAGCGTATGTTAACAATATATTGAGTCAAAGGCCTAGATTGTAAACATTGTATTGTACTCAAATTTGTTTACTATGAAGTCTTTAAGATTAAATTTCAGTTTAAAATCCACATATACAATAGCATTTGCATAAAATAACTATAGAATAATTTTAATATTTAAATTAAGTGCGCTTTTCAGTCTTTTTGTACCATTTGCTTTCTCTGTTGTAAGTTCCTGTCACCCATATCCAATGTCAAACCATTCATAACTACATAATAGTCATGATTGTCTTCTGCATTCTAGTAAATGATGGAAGAACAGAGATCTAGAGAATCTTAGAAATAGATTATATAAAAATGAGAACAGCTAGCGAATCTTAGGAAATTTCAGTGTTTTTATGGTGTCTGTCACTGTCTATCACTGACATGGAGCCATTATAGCACTCATGCTCAATACAAGGAGCACAGTCCACATACACAGTGTAATATACAGTGTAAGGAAAAAATTACAGGTTCTTCTCAGGTGACGCTAGTGGTCAAGAACCCTCCTGCCAGTGCAGGAGACAAGAGATGGGTGTTCGATCCCTGGGTCAGGAAGATCCCCTGGAGAAGGAAATGGCAACCCACTCTAGTATTCCTGCCTGGAGAATCCCATGGACATAGGAGCATGGAAGGCTACAGTCCATGAGGTTGCAAAGAGCCAGACACTACTGAAGCAACTTAGTGTGCACACACCAGGTTAAGGTCTCAGAGGTATGCTAGCCTCTGCACTCTGCCTGGAGAGGCAACTGACTATATGTGTATGTGTGTGTATATATATATATGTATATTGCTCAGTCCTCATTCATTTCATCCTTTCCTCCAACTACCACTCCTCTCATAACAACAGCATTCATCTCCTGGGAAGTGTGGTGAACATGATCAGGAAAGACTATTGGAGAATACCTATAACTTCTGAAACTTCCAAATAAAACATGATTATTTCAAGGAGGGTGGTTTTCAGAGATTTCACTCAGTGATTTTATGAGACCCTAATATGTACCAACCAACAGCATTGAAAAGACTCCGTGTGAACCAAGGCATCCTGATAATTTGAAACCGTTGTTAGTCAATGACGCATACATACATAGGAGTATTCCAGAGTTTTCCTTACAGTCACTTAAAGGAAGAAGGGAATTCACATTGTTATTTGAGAGCCTTATAGTCAAATATGGAAGTGTAACACATTACTGTTAATCTATGAAACATATATTTATTGAACTTCTACTTTGAACCTGTGGCTGAACAAACACAGTAGAACAAGAGGAAACTGAAAATACTAATGTGGGAGAACCAAAGACAGGCCTTACAAACCAGAGCAGGTTCCTTACATGGTATTGACTGTTTTTGGCTGTACTGGGTCTTACTTGAGGATTCTTCATTGTTGCATATGGGACTTTTAAACTGGAGAGGTAACTCTCCTTAATTCATGTTCTCACTGTATTGTTTTAAGTCTCCTCTGTCACTATAGCTTTTCCACTCAGATACTTTATTTTAACTGATTTTTTTTTTTTTTTGGTTAGTTTAGATCTTTAAATAATTTTTCTTACAAAAGCAAGAGTATTTCTGGACTCTGTGGGAAACTGAGCACTTTTTTCTGAGGTTTTTACATGTAAAAGACAATTAGATCCTAAACTTTCCCCATCAAAATTCCAGTGTCATCTCCATTATCAGAAAATAGAATTCTGAAAGAAGTTGTTGAATTTTTTTAACTTTTAAGTGTTATTTTTAAGCTAAAGCATTTTTTTCCTTAATAGATGCCTTCAGGATTTGTTTTTAACTTGTTCAAATTCAAACATTTTTCTTCCTCAGGATATATCTAGAGAAGGAAGTGCTTTTGTAACTTTTTTAGCCTGTAAAACACCAAACACTTTCAAATTTTAGAACCAGAGTTTTCTTCAATTCCATGGAAGCTGATGTAAAGTACATCACCTCTAGAAGTGGAAAGGCTGGCTTTGCAACATCTGCTCCTTATTAACTCAAAGGCTGGTTATTTAAATTCTCTGCAAACCTCTCTCATCAGTTGTTAAATAGATGTAAAACTATATTGTATAGAAATAAGATTGTCTTGTATAGAGGTTTCCTGCAGGTTAAATGAGCTGATAGTAGATATAAAGCATTAATGATTCATACATGTTAGTTATTAGTTGTGGTTGCTGGCTATATTTCTATTATTTATGATTTCTTTGAAATTTGTAATTTTTAGAATTTCTATAATCTTCTTAAATAGAATGTCTGTTACTTTCTTAATCATTCATTTATCATTGTCTTCTCATTTTAAACTTTCCTATGCATTCCAAATAAAATTACTGAATGTGTTCTCCAAAATAAAAATCTTTTTTTTTTTTAACCTCAGACTTTCATTGCTTCCAGAGAAGATTTTAATGCCAATTCTATGCTTTAAGTTTTTCTTCTCTCACTTCTTTTCTCCCTTCACTCCCCTTTTCTTCCAATAGCCAGCTCTCATTGCATCTCTGTCTTTATTTCACGGTGTTCTTTCTTTAGTTCCCTAATCATATTTATAGAGATTTTTTCAGAGATATGAACATCCTCAAACTTATCAAGGCATTTTCCCCTTTTCAGTAGCTTCTGTTCATAGGCCTGTTGATGTTTCTCTTTTCATTTTTGAGTTCATAATATTAGTGCAAGAATGTACTACCTGTGCATAGACATTACTATCCATGTTTGAGCAACTTCCTCCTTCCAAATTTCAGCAAGATGGTTACACTGAAGTATAAAGCTGACCTGTTGGTGCAGCCACTATGGAGAATAGTATGGGGATTCCTTAACAAACTAGGTAAAAAACTACCATACGACCCAGCAGTCCTATTAGTGGGCATATACCCTGAGAAAAACCACAGTTCTAAAAGACACATGGACCCCAGTGCAACACTATTTAAAATAGCTAGGACATGGAAGCAACCTAGATGTCCATCGACGGATAAATGGGTAATGAAGATATGGTGCGTGTATATATATATATATATATATATATATATATATATAATGGAATATTACTCAGCCATAAAAACTAATGAATTTTTCAGTTGTAGTGAGGTGGATGAACCTAGAGCTTGTTTTACAGAGTGAAGTCAGAAAGAGAAAAACAAATGTATTCATGCACATATGGAATTTAGAAAATACTATCTGTGCTATAGTTATTAGTATCCTAGTGTTCTAAAGTACTGAACCTATTTACAGAGAAGAAATGGAGATGCAGATGTAGAGAATGGACTTGTGGCTACAGTGGGGGAAACAGAGGCTGAGACAAATTGAGAAGGTAGCACTGGCATATATACACCATCATGTGTAAAACAGATAACTAGTGGGAAGCTAATATATAACACAGGGAGCTCAGCCTGGCTCTGTGATAACCTAGAGGAGTGGAATGGAGGGAGAGGGAGGCTATACATATATATATGTATGTGTGTGTGTGTGTATATATATATATGTATATATATGTTTGTATATATAATTATGATTGCTCTGTGTTGCTATACAGCAGAGACAGCCACAACACTGGAAAATAATTATCCTCCAATTAAAAACAATAGAAATAAAAAGTAATTTCTTGCAGGTCAATAGGTCAATTTTGTTCAGAGTCATTTGATGCATTTTACTGGTCTGAAATCTCCTTTTCTCCTCTCTATATTTTTTAATTAAACTAGGGAGTAGGATGTAGTTTGAAATTGTCATCTCAACACTATAGTTCATGAGCCCCTCTACTCTTAGCATGTTAAGCATAGTTTCAGCACTTTTCACAGTGCTTTCCCTAAGATATGTAAACATTCCAGGGAATAAAGAATCACTGCTTATGCCTACTTCTTGCAGTCATGTATGTTGGCAGTCTCCCAGTGTCAGTGAGATAGAGCTGTTCACAAAGGTTGAGGTCAGAACTCATAGCTCTGATGAGGTAAAATTATAATTTCCTTGCACTTGAGGGAAAGCCACCTATTTTTCCCCTTTAGTTTAGCATCTAGTTCTCACAGCTTGGCAAAGTCATACATATTGTCCTAGTATTTTCTTATTTTCTTTTTGACAACTGTTGTTGAAGATTTACAGTTGAATGTTGTATATTAAGGGTATCAGAATATTTTCCTGTTTTATTTTTGGATGTCTGTTCTGTAGTTGGATGTGATATATGGTTGGGGGATATACTTTTAATTCATCTGCTTCAACAGCACCGTTTGTTTAAATTCCTAATGAAATTGTACATATGTTCTTTATTTTTCTCTAATTACATTAGCACAAACCTGCTAATGTAAGTAGCAGTGTGTATAAGAGGAAATGTGGTAAGAAGCATATCAAGTCCATGTTATCTGTCAGCCCACTAATCCAAAAGTTTGCCTTTTCAACATTCCAGAGTATTACAACTTGATATTTTGCAACTAAATATTCCTAAGATAGCGGTTATATTTCCTAGAAGAAATTCTCTGACCATATCACAGGGAAGATGTTTAAATCTCCCCATTCCATTTTCATGTTTTTCATTTCAGTTATACAACACTTCCTCCTCATTCTCTGATCAATGTTTAGCTGAGAATGTGGCTGTCCATTGGAGCCTTAACTGTTCCGGCTCTTTTATCTTGCTGGGGAAAAGTGAGTAAGTTAGAGCTAGTGGGATGTGGGAGAGAGTGATAAAGGTGTCAGGGAGGAAGACATTTTCCCCTACCATTCTGGTTATTCTGGCTGGTCTAAAACTAAATTGATATGAGATAGATTAAGAAGATAAAAATCAAATGAAAGTTTCAGTTCAGTTCAGTAATTCAGTTCAGTCACTCAGTCGTGTCCGACTCTTTGCGACCCCATGAAGCACAGCACACCAGGCCTCCCTGTCCATCAGCAGCTCTGGGAGTTCACCCAAACTCATGTCCATTGAATCGGTGATGCCATCCAGCCATCTCATACTCTGTCGTCCCCTTCTCCTCCTGCCCCCAATTCCTCCCAGCATCAGAGTCTTTTCCAATAAGTCAACTCTTCGCATGAGGTGGCCAAAGTATTGGAGTTTCAGCTTTATCATCAGTCCTTCCAAAGAAATCCCAGGGCTGATCTCCTTTAGAATGGACTGGTTGGATCTCCTTGCAGTCCAAGGAACTCTCAAGAGTCTTCTCCAACACCACAGTTCAAAAGCATCAATTCTTAGGCACTCTGCTTTCTTCACAGTCCAACTCTCACATCCATACATGACCACTGGAAAAACCATAGCCTTGACTAGATGGACCTTTGTTGGCAAATTAATGTCTCTGCTTTTGAATTTGCTATCTAGGTTGGTCATAACTTTTCTTCTCAAGAGTAAGCATCTTTTAATTTCATGGCTGCAATCACCATCTGCAGTGATTTTGGAGCCCTAAAAGATAAAGTCTGACACTGTTTCCACTGATTCCCCATCTATTTCCCATGAAGTGATGGGACCAGATGCCATGATCTTCGTTTTCTGAATGTTGAGCTTGAAGCCAACTTTTTCACTCTCCACTTTCACTTTCATCAAGAGGCTTTTTAGTTCCTCTTCACTTTCTGCCATAAGGGTGGTGTCATCTGTATATCTGAGGTTATTGATATTTCTCCCAGAAATCTTGATTCCAGCTTGTGTTTCTTCCAATCCAGCATTTCTCATGATGTACTCTGCCTAGAAGTTAAATAAGCAGGGTGACAGTTTACAGCCTTGACATACTCCTTTTCATATTTGGAACCAGTCTGTTGTTCCATGTCCAGTTCTAACTGTTGCTTCCTGAGCTGCATATAGGTTTACTCAAGAGGCAGGTGAGGTGGTCTGGTATTCCCATCTCTTTCAGAATTCCCCACAGTTTCTTGTGATCCACACAGTCAAAGGCTTTGACATAGTCAATAAGGCAGAAATAGATGTTTTTCTCAAACTCTCATGCTTTTTTGATTTAGTTACAGGTAAATATTGGAGAGATCCAGGAAATCTGAATAACTTTTCAAAATGACTGAACCTCCTATCACATTAAGTATCATCTTCAGCTAAAGCCAAATAGGATGTTGGAGAAGTGGTTTGGGACTTCAAAGTGGGGGAAGGTACTTCACATGAATATGGAAAAGCAAATGTTTGATAAACAAATCTTTGCTGGGACATGCAGAGTTAGTGGGACCCAGAGAGAGATTTTTAACAGATTTTCTAGGTTCCTGCCTTTCTATACACCAGGGTCCTACTATAGTTACCTATGGTGGTAACTCCTTTCTTACAATAGGTTCTCTATTTACAGTCTTTTAGAAAGTTAGGGGGAAGGTTAGATTTTCTAGGTCTTTCATGTTTTGTTTGTTATCAATATGAGATAATCCACATGCCAAAGAGACATTTTGGAGTGGCAAGTTTTGCACCCCCAAAAAGATATTCTTTGTGTATATATACATGTTTGATCTCATTACTTTTCCTTACCCTTTGTTGTGGGAATCAGTCCTACAGGCTTTCAGCTTCAACCCTACAGACACATCCAACACCCTGGGCAAAGGCAGAGGAGAAATGATTAGGGCTGAGGGTCCCTGCTTGGCTGCATGCTTCCAAGCCCCTCGGCCACTGTAGCCTACTAACCATATACTCTTTCAGGACAGAGAGACAAATTTCCATCTCATTTAAAACTCAGCATTTTGGGGATATTTTGATTGTAGCAGCTCTTCTTGTAAACTATTGTAAAGTATTAATACATCCACAGAGTACCGTTAATTGGAGGAATATGGCCACAGTAAACAGTCCATCAACTTTTACGTTCTGCTTTCATAAGAGCTGACTTATGAGTACTAAAATTTCTCACAGTAAAGCTCTAATGATTTCCAGAGTTTGTGTAGCTTTCCAGGCTATTATAAGTGGAGTATCAAAAACGAGTGTGTTTCTAGTTGTGTTTTTTGTCTGTTTGTTTGTTTTAAAACAGAAGCCCCTTCACTGTTTTTTTTCTTGCAGTTGGGATGGTTGATGGGAAACCATTAAATGAAATTCACACCCTGCCAGAAGATCTCACAACAGCATGATATTATGCTTCAGGAAAAGTATAAAGGGATTAGAAAACTAAGAAAAAACTACTAACCTTTCTTCAATGGCATTTTTCATTCTCTCACAGAGCTACCATACCCAGAGGGATATTTTAAAAGCTGAATTCTCAGCCCTTTGTAATAGCATAAGCATAACTTTTTAAGACTGGCCTGACATTCTGTAACATTTTTTTTTCCTCCAGTGGAGATGTGAAGTCAATGGCAGCTTCATAGCTTTTTATTGAATGTCTTTTGAGCATGGACTACATCAGTTTCCTATGGAGCTTGACAAAGGAGAAATTTTAGCATTGAGAAGAACCTTTGGTGTTTTAGAAACAGAAAGCAACATGTATGCTTTAAAAATAGCAAATGTCTCGCCTGCCAAACCAACCCTGTGGTGCACATATTTCTGTACTACAGACCTGTCTTCTTGAAACTCAAAGAAGAGAAACCAGTGGAGTCCTTTCTGGCTAAGAGATGATTACCCTGAATCTCTGTTAAAAGAAAAACCCATGACACTCCTCTCTCAGTGAAAACTGTATGCCTCACTGATTCTCATGTTAATGCAGAGTTCTGTATCCTTGCATATAAAAGCAATATTTGAAGGCTTTGAGAAATACACTAGACCTTGCGATGAAATATAAGTATGAATGGTTATTTATTACAAGATGACAATTGATTTTACTGAGCACTATATGGTATATACTATGCTAAGCAGTGCTATGTTGTCATTAATCTTCAAGATTAGAGGATACAGAATATTAACTCTGTTTTACAAATGAGAAAACTTGAAGTTAAGTAATGGTTCCCAAGTTCCCTCAATATAACTGGTATATTTTAGCTATAGGTGCTAATTCAGGTCCGCCTAATTCCCAAATTCATGTTGTCTCCACTGTATATTTCATCTAGATAAAGCAATAACAATCATTTGGCATCTGTGATATATATGGAATAAGTATTTGCCATTCAGATGACCAAATATATACTTCTCATGTGTATTTGGTCTTCACTCACAGCCGCTGGCTCACAGCTCCTGAAACACCTGAGATTTCCTAAGTTAGAGAGTGGTAATGTAACTGAACCCAGGTTCCGTGTTCTCAGCTCATAAGCTAATAATTCAAGAGACAGGTGTCAGTTCAGTTCAGTCACTCATTCATGTCCGACCCTTTTTGAACCCACAGACTACAGTATGCCAGGCCTCCCTGTCCATCACCAATGCCTGGAGTTTACTCAAACTCATGTCCATTGAGTCGGTGATGTCATCCAACCATCTCATCCTCTCTTGTCTCCTTCTCCTCCTGCCCTCAATCTTTCCCAGCATCAGGATCTTTTCCAATGAGTCAGTTCTTTGCATCAGGTGGCCAAAGGATTGGAGTTTCAGCTTCAGCATTAGTCCTTCCAAAGAATATTCAGGACTGATTTCCTTTAGGATGGACTTGTTGGATCTCCTTGCAGTCCAAGGGACTCTCAAGAGTCTTCTCCAACACACAGTTCAAAAGCATCAATTCTTCGGTGCTCAGCTTTCTTTATAGTCCAGCTCTCACATCCATACATGACCACTGGAAAAACCGTAGCTTTGCCTAGATGAAACTTTGTTGGCAAAGTAATGTCTCTGCTTTTTAAAATGCTGTCTAGGTTGGTCATAACTTTTCTTCCAAGGAGCAAGCATCTTTTAATTTCATGGCTACAGTCACCATCTGCAGTGATTTTGGAGCCCCCCAAAATAGTCTGTCATTGGTTCCACTGTTTCCTCATCTATTTTCCATGTTGTGTGGGACCAGATGCCATGATCTTAGTTTTCTGAATGTTGAGTTTTTAGCCAACTTTTTCACTCTCCTCTTTCACTTTAATCAAAAGGCTTTTTAGTTCTTCTTTACTTTCTGCCATAAGGATGGTGTCATCTGAGGTTATTGATATTTCTCCTGGCAATCTTAATTCCAGTTTGTGCTTCATCCAGCCCAGAAAAGTGTAGGTAGAGAGTAAAGGTGCTTTAATCAGAAAACTCAGTGATCTGGGGAGAAGGTGGGCTCATATCCAGATAACAACTCTGAAGATTATGCTTAGCCGTGACAGTTTTTAAAAGGAAAAATGGAGCAGGATGAAGAATCTCAGTGACTCATCAAGGCAGGAGGTTGGGTTATGCATCATTCTCCATTGAGTGCAGACTGACTCTTCTTCAGATGATACCTTGCCTGCATGATCTGCCTGCAGGATTGGTTAAGGGTCTGTTGAAGGTAGAGAGCCGGTTAATTTTTAACTGCTTACTTTGTCATTCTTCTTTTATCTAGGAAAAGAATCGGAAGGTTAAACAGAGCATGGTGTGCATTCAGGAGTACATAAAGCAGGAGTTGGTTTCAATTATTTAGTGATCTCATTTCTATAATTAGGTTCTTTAAAGTTAGAAGGGAACACAAATGGGCCCACAGGAAGGGACAAAAAAGCTGCTTTCAATAACAGTGTCATTTGATTCCACTTAAATGAGAACTGGTTGCCAAGGAAACCAATCATGTGATCAGAGGTTGGAACTTTAAGTCCCATCCTAAGACCTCCTTGCATGAAGGAAGAGGAGCTGGAGGTTGAGGGGCCAATGATTTCCTCAATCATGCCTTTGTAATGAAGCCTCCACAGAAAATCCAAAAGCAGAAATTTTAGAGAGCTTCTGTGTTTGAAATGGAGATACAGGGAGACTGGCTTGTCTGGAGAGAACATGGGAACTGATTGCTCTTCCCCATAACTTTGCCATAAATATTTCTTCCTTCTGGCTGCTCCAGAGTTATGTATAGGCTTCTGGAAGCTTCTAGGCTGGGGAAACAGAATAGTTCCAGATGCCATCTTCCTGGGCCCCATGTTCCATGAAGACAGAAGCTCTTTTGTTCAGGACCTCAGCCTGTGTTTCTCTCTGTCTGGCTGTTGATTCATGTTCTTTAATATCTTTTATGTGTGTATGTGTGTATTAGTTGCTCAGTTATGTCTTACTCTTTGCGACTCCTCTGTCCATGAAATTCTCCAGGCCAGAATACTGGAGTGGGTTGCCATTCCCTTCTTCAAGAGATCTTCCCAACCCAGGGATCAAACCTGGGTCTCCTGCACTGGAGGCAGATTCTTTACCATCTGAGCCTCCAGGGAAGCCTTGATATCTTTCATAATAAACCAATAATTTGTGAGTAAACAGATTTTATGACATTTGTGAGCCACAAAGAGGGGAACCTAAGGAGGGATTCATGGCAATCTGTGATTTATAGTCAGTCAGTCAGAAGTATAGGCAACAACCTAGGCTTGCAGTTGAAGTTTGGAGTGAAGTGTGGTCTTTTTGGATGGAACCCTTTATAAGTGGGATACAGTGCTGCCTCAGGGTCAATAGTTCCAGGATTGTGTTGAATTTTGGGAAACCTAGCTGGTGTCTGAGCATTACTCGATGTGGTGAAACTAATGACTTCACACACATTTTAATTAGTAGTAGAATAACTTTTTAGCATCTTAAGTACTAGTTACCAATTTCACTAAAGAGAACTAAGAACTTTGTATTAAAGGAATGTAATGATCAAGAACTGTACAATCATAGACTTTTCCCCATCTCTTTAAGCCTTACCTAACAGTTTTGAACTGATGTTCACAATAACCATGGTATCTTAAAAGCTTACAGCGGGCCATAAACCTCTTAAGAAACAATTACAATAAGAATTATCCTTGATAATTTTTTTTTTATCCTTGGTAACGCAATTTTATAGTTATTTTGCTTCTCTACTAGAATCCCCAGAATACCAAAAAGCAAAAAGCACGGTAAGGAAAAAATAATGGCAAAATAAACATGATATAAAACAGCAGAAACAAAGCTAAAGTAATACTTTCAAGAATAACATTTTCAAAAGAAAGAAGAGTTCCCTAAACATAAGAACACAATGCTGACTGAACAAAAAACAGTAACAACAAACAGATGAGCATTTTGTTTTCATAAAGGAATTATAAGAGACAGAACCTTGGAAGCATCTTGCATCACTTTTTGTTTCTCCTGATTTTCCTAGCAACAGAGTGAATACAGTTACAACTGTAGAGCCAGAGCTTCGGATTTTTTGAGTCAAAGCCCAGCTCTCAGCAAATGAATTTTGCTTTCAACTAATAGCCTGGCATCAGAGGCACTTGCAGGTAAAGAGCCAGAAATTAAGCTAAGAGATAAAGAAGCCTTGAAAGTAAAAGTAAAACCATGAGAAGCTGCATAATTGAATCAAAAATCAAATAACAAATAGAGTGTGTATATATATATATAGATATATTTTTTTTTTTTTTAAGTCCAGAGGTTCTACTCCATGCTGGACATTCTTTCTGTAAACAGACAACTATTTCATTAGTTAAATATATAACCTCAGTGACATGTGATAAACTGATACAATATCACCTGTAAATAGCAAGGATTGGCATAGCTTAGGACTTAGAAAAACATATTTACTCTCCATACCCCATTCTAGGCTGCCTTTTCTTAACAGTCTGTTTTCCCCTTTCAGTAGACTGTGTCCCCCCAGAATTCATATATTGAATCCTAATACCCATTGTGGTGATGTTTGGAGGTGGGACCTTTGGGAAGCCGTCAGATCAGGAGGGCAAAGCCCTCATAAATTGCTCTTAGTGTCTTTATAAAACAGATTCTGGAGAGCTACCTCATTCTCCACTCCTATTTAAGGACATGCCTAGAAGATGGCTGCCCATGATAGCAGGCCCCCATGGGAAGTTAAACTGCTGGTGACTCGATCTTGAACTTCCCAGGCTCCAGAACTGTGAAAAATAAATTTCTGTTATTTATTTATTAATTCCACATGCCACATGGCATGTGGAATCTAGTTCCCCAACTAGGGACCAAACCTGAACCCTCTGCATTGGAAACATGGAATCTTAACAACCGTACCGCCAGGGAGGTCCCAATTTCTGTTACTTATAAGCTACCTAGTCAATGGTATTCTTGCTGTGCTTAGGTCACTCAGTCATGTCTGACAAGAGTTGCAAGGTTGCAAAGATGCAACCCCATGGACTGTAGCCCACCAGGCTCTTCTGTCCATGGAATTCCTCAGGCAAGAATACTAGAATGGGTTGCCTCGCCCTCCTTGAGGGGATCTTCCCAACCCAGGGATTGAACCCAGATCTCCCGCATTGCAGCTGGGTTCTTTACCATCTGAGCCACCAGGGAACCCCAGTATTCTTGCTATATGGACTTGCTGTCCATATAGCAATTTTGATACAATTATGCAGCTTCTCATGGTTTTACTTTCACTTTCATGCCCTTCTTGCTAAATGGACTAAGATGTTGCCCTTAGAAAAATTGCCCATAGCAATGCATTAAATCTCCATCTCTGTAAACTGCATAAATATGCAAAGCCTAGACTTTACTCTTGAGAAGAGATATTCTCTGAGACACTTTTTTTCCAATTATATACTACAGTATTATTAGCTGTACATACACCTCAAAACAATCTTATAAGTGAAAGTTTGTACCCTTTGAACAACATCTTCCCATTTTCCCTCACATTTAGTCCTGGGAACCACCACTCTGCTCTCTGTTTCCCTGAGTCTGGCTTTTTTGGATTCCATATATGTATATAGTATTTGTCTTTCTCTGATTCTTTTCACTTAGCATAATGCCTTCTATTTTCATTCAGGTTGTCATAAATAGCAGGATTTCCTTTTCTCAGGGCTCGATAATATTCTATTGTATAAATATACCATATCTACTTTATTCATTCATTCATTGACAGACACACTGTTTTATATCTTTGCTATTGTAAATAATGTGCAGAGAATATGGGGCTGTGAATATCTCTGAGATCCTGCTTTCAATTCCTTTGGAATTTTTTTTAATCATGAAAAGATGTAATGTTTTGTCAAATGATTTGTCTACATCTATTAAGATGATCATATTATTTTTATCTCTTATTCTATACATGTGGTGTATACCATTTATTGATTTGTGGATATTAAGCCAGTCTTGAATCTCAGGGTTACATCCCACTTTATTATGATTAATGGTCCTTTAATGTGCTGTTGAAATCAATTAGATAATACTTTGTTAAGAAGTTTTACATTGATTTTCATCAGGCATATTGGTCAGTAATTTTCTTGTAATGTCCTTATCAGTCTTTAGTATCAGGGTAATATAGGGCTTAGACTTCCCACATGGTACAGTGGTAAAGAATCCACCTGCTAAAGCAGGAGACACAAGAGACATGAGTTTGATTCCTGGATTGGGAAGATCCCCTGGAGGAGGAAATGGCAACCCACTCCAGTATCCTTGCTTGGAAAATCCCATGACTGAGTAACTGAGTACACACATATGTCTCATAAAATGACCTTGGAGTTGTTGTTTACTCTTCAGTTTTTTTGAAGGATTTTAAATGAATTAGCATTACTTCTCGGAGAAGGCGATGGCACCCCACTCCAGTACTCTTGCTTGGAAAATCCCATGGACGGAGGAGCCTGGTGCACTGCAGTCCATGGGGTCGCTAGGAGTCGGGCACGACTGAGCGACTTCACTTTCACTTTTCACTTTCATGCAATGGAGAAGGAAATGGCAACCCACTCCAGTGTTCTTGCCTGGAGAATCCCAGGGACGGGGGAGCCTGGTGGGCTGCCGTCTATGGGGTCGCACAGAGTCGGACACGACTGAAGTGACTTAGCAGCAGCAGCAGCAGCAGCATTACTTCTTTAAATATTTGGTAACATTCACCAGTGCAATCACCTAGTTTTCTTTCCTATGTAGGGAAGTTTTTTCATTACTGATTTATCTCCTCTTACATCATTTGTCATGTTTTCTATTTCTTCATGATTTAATCATCATAGGTTTATGTTTCTAGTAATATATTGATTTCTTCTTTGTTATCAAGTTCGTGGTTATATATTTATAATAGTTTCTCATGATCCTTTGTATTTCTGTCTTATATATTGCAGTATGTCCTTTTTCATTTCTGATTTTATTTTTTCTGAGTTACTTTAGTTAAAGTTTTGTCAATTTTCTGTTAAAAATACAGCTTTTTAATTGTCTTGATCTTTTCTATTGTTTCTATGGTCTCTATTTCATGTATTTATACTCAGATCTTTGTTACATCTTTCCTTCTGTGAGTTTTTTTCTTCTAGTTCTTTTTGGCATGAGATTTTTTATTTGTTATCTTTCTTGTTTCTACTAAAAACAGATATATCTACTAATACCATCTTATTGTTTTCTAGTTGTTTTGCAGTTCCATTTCTTTTTCTTCTTTATAAATTGATGACTTTCCATTATGATTCTTTTCTTCTTATCTTTGGGTTATCTATCATAGATTTATGCCTTGTGGTTCCCCTGAGGCTTCAATAAAACATTGAAGCCTCAGGGGAACCACAAGGTGAAGCCTCATTATATTTCTCAGTGTAACAGTTGAACTTCAGTTGCACTCAAAGCCTCTATTCTTCTGTTCCCCCTTTGACATTTTTGATGTCTCCATACCTCTTTTTATATTGTGTATTCATTAAAAAATTGTAGAAACTATAGCTACTATTACACTTTTGTTCTTTTAGCAAACTTAATTAGTTATCAAACCACCATTTTATAGTATTGGAGTATTTGACCATATGCTTATCAGTGTATTGTATATTTTCATATATCTGCAATTAATTAATTAGTGTGCTTTTGATTCAACTTGAAGAATTCCTCTCAGGATTCCTTGTAAGGCAGATTTAGTGGCATTGAACACCTTCAGCCTTCTTTTTTTTAACTAAAGGAATTCTTTATTTTGCCTTAAATTCTGAAAGACAGTTTTTCTGGGTAAGATATTCTTGGATGGTATTTTCTTTGTTTTAGCACTTTGATTATATCACCCCATATTCTCCTGGCCTTCTGAGAATCTGCTTCAAGGGCTCTGCTGAGAAATCTGCTAGTATTCTTAAGAGGGGTTATCTTTTATGAAAGACGTTTTTTTTTGTTATTTATTTATTTATTTTATTTTGCTGCTTTTAAATTCTTCTTGCAAATTGTTTTGGACTGAAATTTTGAGATTACCTGTTAGCTTCATGAGCCTGTATGTCTAGATCTATCCCCAGAATTGAAAAGTTCTCAGCCATTATTTCTTTAAATGGGCTTTCTACTGCTTTCTATTCTCGTTTCTTTCTGGGACTCCAGTGATGCATATATAATTTTTTTTTATAGTATTCAAGTAGTACATAGACTTTCTTCATTGCAGATTATTATTATTCACCCCTCTGATTACATAATTTCAGTTGCTCTGCCTTGAGTCTCACTAGTTCTTTCTTCTGCTTGTTCAGGTTCACTATTGAAACTTTCTGTTGAATTCTTCAGTTCACACATTGCATCTTTAGCTCCAAAATTTCTGTTTTGTTCTTTTTTGTTTTTTACCTGTTTGCTGAACTTTTCAATGTGTTCTTGCATTGTTTTTCTGTTATTGTTTATATGTATTCTCTGATCACTCTCTGATTCCTGTATAGCAGTTATTTTGAATTCTTTATTAGGCAGTTTCAGAATGTTCTTTTCTTTGTAGCCAGTTCCTGGATGATTACTGTATTACTTTGGTGGGGACATAGTTCCCTGAATCTTTTGGGTCCTTGTAGATTCACAAAGGCACCTGTGCATTTGAAGAAGCATTCACCTTTTCCAAGTTTTATGGACTGACTTTTGTAAGGGAAACTTTTCACCTATGGGTGGCAGAATGCTAGATGATGCTGTGACCCTGGGTCTAGTGGTGCAGAATGTCATGTGCAGGACTATATGGCAGCAATGGGTTGGGGTGGGCATGATGTTTTTCCAGCTCTGACCACTGTGGTTCACAGTATCAACAACTATGTGGTTCTTGTCACACAGAATTGCAGAGGATCCACAATAGTTGTAAGAGCTGTTTTGATTCTAGGTGGCACCTCTAGATCCAGTAACATTGGACCAAGTCAAGCAGTGATGGTAGCTGAAGCAAGTGGTGTGCACATTCTCAGCCGTGGGGGC
Source organism: Bos taurus (assembly GCF_002263795.3). NCBI lineage: Eukaryota > Metazoa > Chordata > Mammalia > Artiodactyla > Bovidae > Bos > Bos taurus. Next base: position 32,119,725 of record NC_037335.1, read on the forward strand.
CAGCTGCAAGTGCGTATGTGGCAGCAGGGGCTAGTTGTAGACATACAGAGATGGAGGTCTGTGCCAACTCTGGGCTCAGAGTTAGGGTGCTCTTCTGTGGCTACACCCATTCCCCTGTGTCCCAGTAGAGCCCAAGACGGGTATCAGTCTGGTGCCATGTGGATGCATATCTGGAGGGGCTGGTCTCAAGCACAGACCTGGTGATATAGGCGTCAGTCAGAAGGTAAAGCTTTTGGCTGGTATCTTGTACTCGCATACCTGCAGAAGCCTGAACTGGCTACAAAATGGCTTCTCGCTTAGATAGGTAGAGATATTGGGAGGAACTTAGCTGGCATCTTATACTTGCACAGCAGTAGGAAACTTGTATGGCTGCCAACGTGGGTCCTGGGTTCTGGCAGCAATGTGGTGGTGAGGGAGTATGCAGGCACTCAGGTAGCTCATACCAGCAAGGACAGATAACTTTGGGGGCACGTGGTGAGTTTTGCAGTGGGACCATGAGATCGTGCTGGCAACTGACTACCTCAGAGGCAAAATCTGCTGAGTTTATCTTCAGAGAAGGTTTTCATGAACTATAACTCCCATGCATGTCTGCTAACAGACTCTGATTTTCTTTCTTGTTCGTAGCTGGCTTAGTATGTCTCAGCTTTGCCAGTCTAAATGGAGTGAAACTGAAGCTGAATCTTCGTATTGTGCCCTACATTCAAAGCTGGAGAGGCTGATCACTCACCCACTTCTTTTTCTGGTAAGAGAAAAATCTTTCAAGCTGGAAAGTTCCTTATTGGCCGTGAAGGGAAATGGCTTGGGAGATGGGAGGATGTGGGTGAAATGAAGTTGCCTTCTTTCTCTTATGTCCTAAAATGTCCTAAGTGAATTTTAGACCTTGCCTGGAGTTTTTATTCATGGGTAGCTGTTCAGTCATTGGTCTTTGCGGGGAGACAATAAAGCTAGATTCTCCTGCATGACTGTTTTTAGGAGATGGTATTCTTGCTTGTAGTTTCTTATGTGAGGTTACTCAGATGTTAGCTGGGCCTGTACTCAATCAAAGGTTCATCTGGGCTGTATGCAGATGTCTCTTGGCTAAGCTGTTGTTGGCTATTCATTGGATGCTTATCTAAAACTTTCAAAGAAAGAGACTTATTATGTGTGGCTTATTCTTGGGTCGTGAACTAACTGTAAGTTGGGGCCTGGGTTTAAATGGAGTGTTCTAAGAACAGGAGTTTTAAAATCAAGTATTCCAAGAAGTAGGTGGAGGAAGCTGCCAAGTTAGGTAAGGACTATTTCTAGAACTGGTACAGCATCATTTCTTCCATAATCTTTTCGTCAAACCAGTCACTGACCATCTAGAGTCAAAGGGGTAGAGATAATGGATTTGCTTTCTTAGTGGAGAAGTGGCAATATTCCAAAGATCATATGGAATGGTTAATGTTGCAGCCATTTAATGGAAAACAAAATATGCCACAGTAGGGATATTGGGTTTTATTTGAAAGGTGCTTCTGAGGTACCAGAGTGTTTCTGAGTTGGGAAAAGATAGAAGAGGACTTGTTTTTATATTTTAGTTTTTTTGTTGTTGAGATACAGTTTAGTAGAGCACTGTAGAAAAATAGAGGTTAAGAAATTGTCAAGAAACTCACTCCTTTAAAGGAGATGAATTAGTGACTTGGATCATGGTGTTAAGAATGGAGATGGCAATGCAAGGTTAGATTGTGTTTTTATTGGATGGATTAGATGTGAATTTGGGAAATATCAGGATCAATTATTTTTAAACCATGAGCTGTAAGTGCATCTAGATTGTAAGCTTATATAAAGAAGAAAAGAGGCTACTGAGACCTGGGTCATTCAGTGTTGGAGAAATGAAGAAAAGGGTTTGAGTAATCAAGAGTGTCACTCTGCTATAACAGTCTCCTAAGCATTCTTACTGACGAAATAATAGACTATCCCTTCTCAACCCCAGCCTTCCTTATCCAATCCATTTAATTCTGCATTTATAATGATCTTCATAAAAGTAGCAGTAGTTAGTCACATAATTTTATGATTTTCCTTCCCATTTAAAACCATTTGTCAATTATTAGGTTATAGCTCAAAGATCTTAGCTTTTTTTGAACTATAAGTCCCTGTGGGATATCCCAGGCTCATCTGCAAATACTCTTCTCTTTTCTACCTATACCACCTACAGTAGGTTATACTGAGCATGTCCATCAGGCTCAGTCTGCTTGGCTGCTCGTCCTTCTGCTAAGTTCACCCCTTTTCATCCCCTTTATCAGTTTGACCTCTCACATAACATTTCCACTTACATGCCATGTGTCTTGAAACTAGATCATATCCCTTTGTTTTAGCTCTCATAGCTCCCTATATATTGCTTCAAAGAAATGGAAATACCTAGTTGTATTATTCTGTATTTATTGAATTAATAAATACCTGTTATGATCATTAAACTTCAACAAAACAGGCCCCATATTTCTTTGACTCAATTTTTGTCCAAAGTCTTATACATGTCTGACACTATATTTATAGATAAACTTTGTATAAAATCTCTTGACCTCTAAAATAGATGTGGGACTTAAGGATTAAATAACATAGGAACATGAAGCTACACTATAACTTGGTTAATAATCCTGGACTCACAGTGCTACTCCTATCTGTGAGGTTTTCTGAAAAGTAAACATAGCATCTCAAATAAATCTCAGCAGAATCATGCTTGGAATTCCACTTAATTGGCTACTAACTAATCTACTTTCTTATAAAGCTGGTTTGTTAGACAATGTTGGCAGGTCAGTGTTGCCAGGCACAAGGATACCTGGGCTCATTTTCAAGGACCTACAAGCTTTTTGTGCAGAGTTCATGCTTTTAATCAAACCACAACCCCTTTTTATTTTCCAACACATTATCCTAAACTCTTTTTCCTATTTCTATTTTAAGACAACCTGCCTTTTCCTCATCCCCCATCTGCATGAGTTACAAACATTTTCGCAGTACCTCCAGCAAGTAAAGACTTTTCCTTCAACCATAGCCACGTGTGGTAATATTTTCTCCTAAGGCAGTTAAGGCTTTTATCATTTCAGTTTGAGACAGAGGTAACTTGAAACACAGTCTCTGGGCATTGAAAATATGATGGATGTCTTGTTTGTCTCAATTATGCCTGCCTTGTATTTCAGGTATGCACCTAATAGCCTGCCTTGTTAAAAACTGTGAGTCAAGTGGAGTCGCTAAGGCTCAGCAGCAGAAGTTCAGCTGCAAACTGATCACTCGCCATTGCTCACACCCTTAATTCCCAAATGGCAGCTATATTTGTGTTGAATTGGTTTCTTTCAGTTCTTAAATATTTTCTAAACATTCTTCATATCAATTTTAATCAGAGTATGTCTTTCACCTTACAGTGATTCTATTTTCCGCATCCTCATTTTTTATTTTTTTTACTAAAATATTTAATCATAATTATTTGTTGCTTACTCATAAATATCACCTCATATTTTTCCACTTGCTAAAATATGAAATTAGAATTATTATCCTCATTTCACCTTTAGAAAAACTGTACTTTCAAGCAAACTGTTATATCCATTTTTACATATATTTGAAAGATTCTCAAGAACACTAGAATCTGGAAATAGGTATCAAAATATAGATCTAGTCTGATAACTGTTTATAGATAATGTATATATATTTATAAATTATTCGACATTTCATATGCTAAATCTGAATCAGCATAGGAATTTTAAAAGTATCTTTTGATGTTTAAAATCCACAGAAAAGATGCAGATTCACAATGTTTTTAAAAGAGATGTAAACTGCTATATGTTTAATATGTTTGAAGAATCTAGTCTATGAAATATTAATTGTGAAATCACAGTTTCTCACAAGTAAACATCATTGTAAATTTTTGGAGTAAATTTTTGGCAAGTAGAAATTCAATCCTGTAACTTAACATTACAACAGTGGAGTAAAGGAGGTAAGAATAGTTACAAAGCTGAAATTTGCAACCATGTACAGTCTGAAAAATCAGCAATTCTGAATTGTTCATTAAGTGTTGTCAGTACTTTATTTTTGAAAATTGACCCTCTGAAGTGACAAGAGTCAAAGTTTGTTATAAGTTTCAAGAGAGTTTCTGGGTATGTATATTTAAGTAGCTATTGCACAATGATGAATACTGATTGTAGAGTAATAAGAGATTTTATTATAGCAAAAAGCAGTATTTGAAAAAGGAAGTAATTCTGTCATAATAATCTGTGACTATGGGGTTGTGATTAGGACAAAGCTAGTTTTGTGACAGAAAGTGCTGAATTTTTTTGTGGACATAAGCTTCCATGCGAAAAAGTACTTATATAGAATATTTTATTTCTTTCAATTTAGTTTTTCCACTTTTTTATACACAATATAATTAACAAGTGAGAATCTGCCCACATCACACCAGCAGAGAACAGAATAACAGAGCTTTAAATGTATTTTAACACCTGACTTTTCAGTTAATAAAGCCATCCAAATGGTAAAATTCTGCACTCTTGCTTTGTGTTTCAGCCAATTAATTTACATAAGTTAAATTAACAGGTCTTAAAAAAGCATCTTTCTCCTAACACACAGTGCTGGTGGGTGCCAATCTCACAGCTAAGAAGAGCAACTGTTTTGGGTCACGAATTTTAAAAGTGATCATTCATTTTAGGAAAGTATGTCCCTAATAAATAGCCCACACTAATTTTTAAAAATGTTTATTTTTCACAACTGATGATTTTCCCTCTGGGTGGTAATTCTTGAAAATTATGGGTGTTGGTACATCATCTAGGAATCTATAAAATGTATAGTGTAGCTACAGTGATGCATTTATTCTTGATACAGATTAAAATTTAAAGTGCTTTTTCAGAAAGCCCTAACAAATGAAATAATTGAATGGAAGCCTATATTTTATTTTGTCTGTTTCTGTAAGCTAGTAATATAGGCAAGTCATCCCCAAGTGACTGGTTACTTTGCACCATAGTCAGTCATTTTTAATTCATGATATTTTCCAGTGATAGGATTTTCCTAGTGTTGTGAAGAAATTATTCAGTATCTTTAGATGCAGGGGAAGTTCACTTGAGCATCTGAGTTCTTTGCTGTCTTTTCTGTTGAGCATCTTCCTGTTTGGTCCCATTGGCTTGCTCATAGTCATACTGGTTCATTCCTCAGACCTAAATAAAGTCCCTTTATTGTAATGAATAATCATTACAGTGTAATAATCATTGTAGTATAATGATAATCATGCCCACCATTTTTACAGTTGCTTTTACTGTAACTTCAGAGACCACTCAGACTTTTTTTTCTTATTTAACTTAAAGGCAGGCTCTAACATAAACTTAAAATTCAGAGTATTTATGAGTTTCCTAATTCCCAATCTTGGAGGCTTCCAAAATTTCAAAACTAGAAGAAACATGCATAAATGGTCCCATTATTGACAATTGATTGTTTTCATTTTCTCTACCTTTCTTCTTTTTTCATAAAGCTAAGGGAATAGCTTGGCAAATCTTGTGATTGACGGAAATAAATATCACCCCCATGCTTGGGATCCTATTATTCTTTCTACTGAAGGGAGAGTTATCATTTCCTAACAATACTTACGAGGTCATGACTTCCTTTTTAGTCCCATTTTGAATCACCGTTGTAAATTCTCAATGACCCCCTCACAATGTTTTTCTTTTGGTCACCTTGATGTGTGCCATTTCATAAGTGTTTGATACTCTCTTCTCTGATATACCTACCTGATATCGAGTTCTTCTCCTTTGAGTGCTTCTCCTTTTCTGTATCTATTGCCATTTCTCCAGGCAAACAGCTACTTAAGCTGTTGGGAGCAACGTTTTTGTTACTAGGCTGCCTCCTCTGAGAGCTCTAAGCTACCTTTGCAGACCAGGCAGGCTTTCCCTGGACTCTCTGTGCCCTCTCCTTGATTCTACTCTAGCCGCCAGAGTCTATACTCATTAATGTTGGCTCTGTGTATTCTAGGCTTCAATGACAATCCCATTTTTTCTGGCTAGATAGAACTCCTTCAAGAATTTCACATTGATTAGCCAGGACATGGAAACAACCTAGATGTCCATCAGCAGATGAATGGATAAGAAAACTATGGTATATATACACAATGGAGTATTACTCAGCCATTAAAAAGAATACATTTGAATCAGTTCTAATGAGGTGGATGAAACTGGAGCCTATTATACAGAGTGAAGTAAGCCAGAAAGAAAAACACCAATACAGTATACTAACGCATATATATGGAATTAGAAAGATGGTAACAATAACCCTGTGTACGAGACAGCAAAAGAGACACTGATGTATAGAACAGTCTTATGGACTCTCTGGGAGAGGGAGAGGGTGGGAAGATTTGGGAGAATGCCATTGAAACATGTAAAATATCATGTATGAAACGAGTTGCCAGTCCAGGTTCGATGCACGATACTGGATGCTTGGGGCTAGTGCACTGGGACGACCCAGAGGGATGGTATGGGGAGGGAGGACGGAGGAGGGTTCAGGATGGGGAACACATGTATGCCTGTGGCGGATTCATTATGGTATTTGGCAAAACTAATACAATTATGTAAAGTTTAAAAATAAAATAAAATTAAAAAAAATAAAATTGGAAAAAAAAATAAAATTAAAAAAAAAAAAAGAATTTCACATTGACTAAATCTTGAATTGTAATCATTCTAGAAAGCATGGTACATTATTTGCTGCCTCCAATTGCTCACCAAATACTAATTTCTTAATCCTTTTAATCTGATTTTCTTTCTTATTTATCTATTTGACTTTCTTATTTATTTATTTTTATAATGCATGCAGCAGGATCTTAGTTCCCCAACCAGGGATCAAACCTTTGTATTGGAAGGCAGATTGTTAACCACTGGGCCACCAGGGAAGTCCCTAATCTGGTTTTCATCCCTACCTCTTGGAACTTAATCTTCTAACACAGTCTTTTCAGTTGTCAGTCCAATTTTCTCCTCTTTTTCCACCTTCATTAACTTCGTTATAGAAGGCAACACAATTGGCCATTTCATTCTTTTTAAAAATATTGCTTTATCTAAATCATAATAAATACCTTTCCTTGTTGCTTTTTCTTTACATTCTCAAGTATTGCTATTCCTCAGATTTCTCCTGGGGGATATTCTCTTTGCTAGCTTTCAGTTAGAGATTTCGTTCAAGTCTGTGGCCTCAGTTCTCTCATCAATGTGCTGGACCCTAAAATTACTCCTGCCAGTCTGAGTTTTCTTGAGTTTTAGTGTGCAATTCCCAATTTGCAGTGATTCCTCAGATAGTTCCATTTAAATGTTTTGCTTCTTTGAGTTTAACAGGCTTTTAAAATATTTCTCCCTGCTCACTAGATGAGTTCATCTTAAATTTCCAATTCTCAAAGCTGCCTGGAGTTAAAAGCTTTTCTATGTTGATAGCTAGTTCTTATTCGGTTTTAACTTTTCCATCCTTAAATCCTAATGACTATTTCTTCAGGATTTCTCATGTGCATATTGTCTTTCCTTTCTTCTAATATCACTATAGTTGGAATGTTAGTTATCTTTTCCCCATATTAAAAAAAAAAAAGAAAAAATCCCCAATTTAACTGACATTTCCATTTCTGCTTTTTCATTATTACTCTGATAAAAAATTATCTTCAGAAAGTTTAAATGAATTTCCATTTAGAGAAATGGAAAGCATCAAATTAAAATACCTAAATCTAGCATTACAAAGTCTAAACAATCTTGTCCCAAGCAACCTATTGTATATACCTCTCATCATTGCCTTTCTCAAAGTCATTGAATCAGTCTAACATCATTCTCAGTAAATCCTATGTGGGTTTGTTTTTGTTTTTCCTTTGAGATATGTTTATACTCTTCACTCCAATAGATAATGTGTTTATCATGGTCTCTGCATCTCTTTCTTAGGTATTGACTTGGTAATTTTCCTTTATAAAAACTTTCTTAGCTTATTTTCAGATTATAGTCCACACTCATATATTACCCTCTGAGGCAAGAATTCATAATTTATTTCTTTTATTTATCATCCTGGAAACATAGGGCATCTCATGTATAAACACTTATTAAATACTAGTTGATTTCATTTGGCTATGAATGGAATATGATATCTAATTTGATTAATATTTTAAATTGAAAAAGTATGTATGCTTGGGAATTTGGAATCATTATTAAGGGAGATAAAAAAAGAAACCAAATTTTAACCATTACCATATAGGATTTAAGACATAAAATACAGTCTAATGCTTTTATGAATACTATCAGAAGGCATGTCCAAATTAGCTAACTATTTCTAAAATGTTTTCTCACTTCAGTTTACTCAGTGTTGGAATGTAGGGAGATCATACTTTTCAAAAATACTTAATTGTCTAGGTGATGAGGGTCAGTTTTTGAAAGAGGATGTTGCACTATAATTTTGTCTTTGGAATGAGCTAATCAGTTGGCATATCTTGAAGATTCAAGTGAAGTTCCTAAAATGGTAATTATTCTCATCTAAAGCAGTACCTAATTACAACTTTATGCTTCATATGGATTAACTCTACTGAAAATATAATTAAACACTGAAAGCTTCTTTATTCTCTGCTGCTGTGTTCTTTTGTATTCTCTGTAATAGAATTATAATAGAATTCCTCTGAATATATAGAGTGTCCCTATATCTTTAAACTATGGGATTACCTAAAAAGTACCCTCTCAAAAAGGCGAAACAAATATTTTATTCATAATTGCATAAAATTATTACATTAATTGTCTCTGATCCTCTTAACAGCATTTGAAGGTTTACTATTATTCCTCCATGTTAAGGGAGGGCACTACATTTAGACAGATTCTGTGATTTGTCTAAGAGTACAAAGTGACTAAATAGCAGCCGTATTATGTACATATATGAATCTTGTGTCAAACTTTGCTTGTCTTTGTCAGTTGCATTACTCAGATGCTCTTTTCGTACCCTGTCCTGCCAATTTTTCATTACACAGTAGGCACTGAAATTATAACTAACACTCTGCATCCCATGGGACAAATAAGCAGACTGAACAACAAAACTGTTGTTACTTACCTATTGATGGTATTCCCATGATGCAAATTCAGTTGTAGGCATACAGTAGTAATGGTCAAAGGCTGATCCTACATACTTGTCATTTTTTCCTTGTTCTACAATGTCCTTTTGATTTGAATGAAGATAAAACACGATGGAAAAGTCAGTAGAATCAGAAATAACATTTTTTGTGTGTGAACATTTAAGTCAATTCCAGCAGCCAAGTATAATTTTGTATTACCAGCAGGAAGCCTAATAATCAAGTGACAAGTATTTTTATCCAATTAACTCTTAAGTAGATATTTCACATTAATGTTGCACAGATAAATTCATAGTCACATATAAAGTCACATTAATAGAGAATAAAATAATAGCACCTTAGGAAATTTGTCAGTTTTTAAATTGCTTTTAAAAAATTATATAATAATTTAAAAATTTTTATTGGAATATAGTTGATTTACAATGTTGTGGTAGTTTCAGGTGTACAGCAAAGTGAATCAGTTATATATACATATGCATTTAGTCTTTTTAGATTCTATTCCCATATAGGCCTTTACAGACTATTGAGTAAAATTCCCTGTGCTATACAGTAGGTCCTTATTATATATACAGTGGTTTGTATATGTTAGTCCCAGCTTTGCAATTTATCACTCCCTGCACTTCCCTGACTGGTAACTGTAAGTTTGTTATTTACATCTGTGACTCTGTTTCTCTTTTGTAAATACTTCAATTTGTACCATATTTTAGATTCCATCTATAAAGGATATCATATGATATTTCTGTTTCTCTGACTTCACTCAGTATGACAATCACTACGTCCATCCATGTTGCTGCATTATTTCATTCTTTTTTATAGCTGGGTAATATTTCATTGAATATATGTACTGCATCTTCTTTATCCATTCCTCTGTTGATGGACTTTTAGGTTGATTCCATATCCTGGCTATTGTAAATAGTGCTGCAATGAACATTGGGGTACATGTATCTTTTCAAATTAATTTTTTGACAAATTTTTTCACAGGAGCGGGATTGTTGGATCATATGATAGCTCTACCTTTAGTTTCTTAAGGAACCTCCATACTGTTCTCCATGCTGGCTATACCAATTTACATTCCCACCAACAGTATAGGAGGCTTCGCTTTTCTCCACACCCTCTTCAGCATTTGTTGTTTGTAGATATTTTTGATGATGGCCATTCAGACCAGTATGGTATGGGACCTCATTGCAGTTTTGATTTACATTTCTTTAATCATCAGTGATGTTGAGCATGTTTTCGTGTGCTTCCTTGACCATTTGTATGTCATCTAATTGTATTTTAGAAATGGTTGTAGAGTTCTTCTGTTTCTTTTTGGTTAGTTACATACTCATGGGGGTGAGGAGAAGAAGAAGAGGAAAATTTTAAAAATAATGGGGAATTCCCTACTGCTCAGGTCATGGATTCAATCCCTGGTTGGGGAAATTTAGATCCTGCGAGCCACATGGCCTAAATAAAATAAAGGGTGTCATAATTTTAAAAAATAACAAAATATATCTATAAAATTTGAAATATTAATTTTAACTAAATTTTTAAATTAGACCCAGGAACCTGGTGGTCTACACAGTCCATGCATCACAAAAGGGCTGCTTACGAATTAGCAACTAAACAACAAAAACAACAACATAGTTGATGTACAATATTGTGTTAGTTTCAGGTGTCTAGCATAGTGATTCAGTATTTTTGCAAATTATATCCCATTGTAGTTTATTACAAAATAATGATAATATCCTGAGCTATACAGTATGTCCTTTTTCTTATCTATTGTGTATACAATAGGTTGTATATGTTAATTCCATACCTCTAATTTTTTCCTCCCCCTTCCCTGTCCCTCTTAGTAACCCCAAGTTTGTTTTCTATATCTGTGAGTCTATTTTGTATGTACCTTCATGTATATTATTTTTTAGTTTCTACATTATAAGTGACATTGTGCAGTATTTGTCTTTCTCTGCCAGACTGACTTCACTATGCATAAATTCTCTAGGTTCATTGATATAGCGCAAATGACAGTATTTCATTCTTTTTGAGGACTGAGTAATATTACACTGTATATATGTACTATATGTTCTTAAACCAGTTGTCTTTTGATGGTCATATGGTTTGCTTCAAGTCTTGGCTATTGTACATGGTGATGCTGTGAACATTGGGATGCATATAACTTTTGAATTAGTATTTTAACTCTTCCAGATACACACCCAGGGGTGGAACTGCTTAGTCATACCATGTTTCATATCACTGGGACCCTTTTAGACTAGCTCCCTTTATTTAACATATAACACCTTGAAATTCATTCATGTTGTATATTTCCATATTTTGTTCCATTTTAATGCTGAGTAGTAGTGCACTGGGGAGAAGGCAATGGCACCCGACTCCAGTACTCTCACCTGGAAAATCCCATGGATGGAGGAGCCTGGCAGGCTGCAGTCCATGGGGTCGCTAAGAGTCGGACTTGACTGAACGACTTCACTTTCACTTTTCACTTTCATGCATTGGAAAAGGAAATGGCAACCCACTCCAGTGTTGTTGCCTGGAGAATCCCAGGGATGGGGGAGCCTGGTGAGCTGACGTCTATGGAGTCACACAGAGTAGGACACGACTGAAGTGACTTAGCAGCAGCAACAGCAGCAGCAATGCATTGTATGAAGTACAACTTTTTAAAATCTGTTTACTCAATTAAAAACACTTGAGTTAGTTCCCAGATAAAATCTAAATTTCCCAAATGAATAAAGGTACTATAAATGGCTGTATACAAGTATTTGTGTGAATATGACCTTTTATTTCTCTTGCATAAAAGCCTTGGTATGGGTTTTCTGTGTCAGTTTCAGATGTTAGTTTAACTTTCTGGGAACTGCCCCACTAGTATACAGGCTACAGTGCCCTTCTCTATTCCCAGCTACAATATATTGGAATTTTAATTGCTTTATATCATTGCCAGCATTTTTTATTGTCAGTGTATTTGTATGTATGTACATATTTTGTGTATTTGTGTGTTTCAATACATGTATCATATATAATTATACTTATAAATTGTAGTCTTTCTAGTATGCATATAATGACAATAATGTTTAAAAATAGGAATATCTTTTGACAATAATGAAATCTTTAAAATTTGCTTCTTATTTCTATAAAATGAAAGTTACTAGACTTTTTGTACATCTGGTAAAAATTTTTACTTCATAAAAGAATGGTAAAAAGTAGGAGAAATTTTAGTATTTATTCACAATTGAATACACAGAGTTGATAAATTGAGCTAGTTTTGCTGACAAAAGCCTGAGAAAGCAATATATTTGAACCAGATGATTAGATATAATTTGAAATATTTGTTTTCTGGAAACAGCATTCAATATAGTACTAGCTTCTATAATCAACAAAGCAATTCTTGTAAACCAAAAATAAATGTATCAACTTTGCTAAGAAACAACAAAGATGCAATAGAAATAGAAAAAACACTTAATGTCTTAAAACTCAAGAATGTAATTGGAGAACTAAGTACACTGCTGCTACTGCTAAGTCGCTTCGGTCGTGTCCGACTCTGTGCGACCCCATAGACGGCAGCCCACGAGGCTCCCCCATCCCTGGGGATTCTCCAGGCAAGAACACTGGAGTGGGTTGCCATTGCCTTCTCCAGTGCATGAAAGTGAAAAGTGAAAGTGAAGTAGCTGAGTCTTGTCCGACTCTTAGTGACCCCATGGACTGCGGCCCACCAGGTTCCTCCGTCCATGGGATTTTCCAGGCAAGAGTACTGGAGTGGGGTGCCATTGCTTTCTCTGACTAAGTACACTATGTATGTGCAAAATATTAGAGAATTATATATGCATATATGGAGTATAGTTGTTATTTTATTTTTTTAATATAAATTTATTTGTTTTTATTTAAGGCTAATTACTTTATAATATTGTATTGGTTTTGCCATACATCAACATGAATCCGCCACAGGTGTACATGTGTTCCCCATCCTGAACCCCCCTCCCACCTCCCTCCCTGTACCACCCCTCTGGGTCATCCCTGTGCACCAGCCCCGAGAATCCTGTATCATGCATCAAACCTGGACTGGCAATTTGTTTCACATATGATATTATACATGTTTCAATGCCATTCTCCCAAATCATCTCACCCTCGCCCTCTCCCACAGAGTCCAAAAAACTGTTCTATACATCTGTGTCTCTATTATGTGTATTTTTGGAGGCAGATCACTTTTCTGTGTGCTGAAAAAATCATGCATTTTTTTTTTTTTTTTACTTTTAACTGATATTACACTGTAAAGCAGTGCATCATATAATCCCAGTGAATAAAAGTATTTAGAGAATATGGTTTCAAGTCTTGAAGTGATATCAGAATTCATTTAAAATCAGAGCAACAGTCAAATGCAAAATTTGAAATAATTAAGATGATTTCCAGAAATTAAATACTTTCTTTCCAACACCCATCAATATTTTCATGATATTACCATTTTAAAGCTTTTATGCTGAAATATATTTAATACAGTATATTCCCACGAATGCCCAAGAAGTATGTTTAATTAACTAAACCATTTGGTAGTACATCCTCCAGTATGTAATATTTGGGGATATCCCATAAATATTGCCACCTTTTAATGGTAAACAGCAACAACAACAGAAAGACACAGTGGTCATACACTTTGGGTTTATTGACATAAACTAGAAACTATGTCAATAATAAATGGACACTAAAATCTAACTACAGCCAAAAAAGAAGTTCAGACTAATTTTTCTAAGTATACTTTTGGCACATACATTCTTACTGTACTTATTTACTTTATTTTTATTTGAAATAGTCTTAAAGATTATACTTTCTTTTTATTTTGAAGTAGTTTATCCTCATAGTTAAAGATTATACATAATTCATTTGTATCTTTACTATAATGATAGCACCTTACACTACCAAAGTAAATTATTGAAGTCAGAATATTTACATCAGCATACTGCTATTAACTCAACTAAAAACCTTGTATAGATTTCATAAGTTTCTACATGCACTCATTTTTTTAAGAGATGAGATTATAGTTACATGGAACTGTATCACATGTATTTATTCACATAACTATTCCCACAATCAGATACAGAATTTGTCACAAAATAATTCCTTCATGTTATTGTTCCATGCTCATAATCTTCCAACCTTAACCCCTGGCAGCCATCACTGTTAATTTTATAACCTAAAGAATTTTTATAAGTAAATAGAATAATACAATATGTAACCTTTTAGATGTCTTTTTACTCAGCATAATGATCTATCCTTATCCTTGGATAGATCCTTCATCTATCCAATTTGTTACATATAACCATAACTTGTTCCTTTTTTATTGCTGAGTAGTACTCCTTTGTGGCTTCCCTGGTGGGCTGGTGGTAAAGAATCCACCTGTCAGTGCAGGAGATGCAGGTTCTAAACCTGAGTAGGGAAGATCCCCTGGAGAAGGCAATGGCAACCCTCTGCATTATTCTTGCCTGTTTTTTATTGTTATAAATAAAACATGAACATTTATGTTTAGATTTTTATGTAAATATAAATTTTCATTTCTCTAGGAAAAATACCCACAAGTACAATTTCTGGATCTTTTGCAAATATACTGTTAATGTTGTAAGAAACTTCCTAACTATTTTCCAGCAGAGCTGTATGTCCCAATTTTTAAGTGGTTTATAACATATAGTTCTGTAAAGGAAAGCTGTCATTCACATAGGTGCACATGACCTGCACTTTACCTTGGATGGTAAATATGTTAGTTACAATGGCCATGATTTGATACCCAGTAGATATTTTGATCTATTACTTCAGGCCATTTGACCAAATATCCTTTAAAATTTTCTAAGCTAACATGAGGCTAGTTATATTGTGAGTGAAACTGACCATCAGTTCAAGTGCACGGCTAGTTGTATTGTAAGTAAAACTTGACCATCAGTTCAACAGTACATAATGAAAGAAGCAACAGTTGTACTTCTTTTGGCTCTGAGCCTGTAAGTGTTCAATTTCTTCCATTTGAAATGGGCTTAATTCAGAACTTTTTCTTCTTTGGGTCCCATAACTTTTATAAGACAAGTTTGCAGCATCATATTCAGTACTGAGAACTAATATATAGTACCAGATCAAGAGTTTGTCAGGTGATATAATGCCCATGATCAAATAATTTTCAGTGATTTTTTTTTTTTTTGTATTTGGATGCAGAACATATAATACTGTGGAGGTTATTTCAAGGTTATCCATCGAAAGTCTGAGGGAGGAAGAGAATCTCTGAATCCCTGAAATGTTATGCAAACCTGTGAGATTGAATTTTTGTATATGTGTAGTCTTCCCCTAGTATATTTTAACATTTTCTACTGAAATCATCATGTTGTCCTTTAGTCTTGAATGTCCGAATTAGTTCAGTTCAGTTGCTCAGTCGTGTCTGACTCCTTGTGACCCCATGAATCGCAGCACACCAGGCCTCTCTGTCCATCACCAACTCCCGGGAGTTTACCCAAACTCATGTCCATTGAGTCGGTGATTCCATCCAACCATCTCATCCTCTGTCATCTCCTTCTCTTCCGCTCTCAATCTTTCACAACATCAGGGTCTTTTCAAATGAGTCAGCTCTTCGTGTCAGGTGGCCAAAGTATTGGAGTTTCAGCTTCAGCATCAGTCCTTCCAATGAACACCCCAGACTGATTTCCTTTAGGATGGAGTGATTGGATCTCCTTGCAAGTCCAAGGGACTCTCAAGAGTCTTCTGCAACACCACAGTTCAAAAGCATCAATTCTTCTGCACTCAGCTTTCTTTACAGTCCAACTCGCACAGCCATACATGAATACTGGAAAATCATAGCCTTGACTAGATGGAACTTTGTTGACAAAGTGATGTCTCTGCTTTTTTTTTTTCTAACCTTTACTTTTTAAATTTATTATTTATTTATTTTATGGAAGTACAGTTGATTTATAATGTACTAATTTCTGCTGTACAGAAAAGTGAGTCAATTATACATATGTATATAATGCATTCTTTTTTTATTTTTAAAAATTTATTTATTTGAATTGGAGGCTAATTACTTTGTAATACTGTAGTGGTTTTGCCATACATTCATTTGCCATACATACATTCATTGACATGAATCAGCCATGGGTGTACATGCGTTTCCCATCCTGGGCCTCCCTTCCACCTCCCTCCCCATCCCATCCCTCTGGGTCATCCCAGTGCACCAGCCCTGAGCACCCTGTCTCATGCATTGAACCTGAACTGGTGATCTGTTTCACATATGATAATATACATGTTTCAATGCTATTCTCTCAAATCATCCCACCCTTGCCTTCTCCCATGGAGTGCAAAAGACTGTTCTATATATCAATGTCTCTTTTGCTGTCTCTCCTATAGGCTTATCATTACCATCTTTTAAAATACCATATATATGCATTAGTATACTGTATTGGTGTTTTTCTTTCTGGCTTACTTCACTCTGTATAATAGGCTCCAGTTTCATCCACCTCATTAGAACTGATTCAAATGTATTCTTTTTAATGGCTGAGTAATACTCCATTGTTTATATGTACCACAGCTTTCTTATCCATTTATCTACTGATAGACATCTAGGTAGCTTCCATGTCCTGGCTATTATAAACAGTGCTGCGATGAACATTGGGGTACCCATGTCTCTTTCAATTCTGGTTTCCTTGATGTGTATGCCCAGCAGTGGGATTGTTGGGTCATATGGCAGTTCTATTTCCAATTTTTTAAGGAATCTCTACACTGTTCTCCATAGTGGCTGTACTAGTTTGTATTCCTACCAACAGCAAAATCCTGCTGTGATTTATGTCAGAGAGTGTTTGCCTATGTTCTCCTCTAGGAGTTTTATAGTTTCTGGTAACACATTTAGATCTTTAATCCATTTTGAGCTTATTTTTGTGTATGGTGTTAGAAAGTGTTCTAGTTTCATTCTTTTACAAGTGGTTGAACAGTTTTCCCAGCACCACTTGTTAAAGAGATTGTCTTTTCTCCATTGTCTATCCTTGCCTCCTTTGTCAAAGATAAGGTGTGCATAGGTGCGTGGATATATCTCTGGGCTTTCTATTTTGTTCCTTTGATCTATATTTCTGTTTTTGTGCCAGTACTGTACTGTCTTAATGACTGTGGTTTTCTAGTAGAGCCTGAAGTCAGGTGGGTTGATTCCTCCAGTTCCATTCTTCTTTCTCAAGATTGCTTTGGCTATTCGAATTTTTTTGTATTTCCATACAAATTGTGAAATTATTTGTTCTAGCTCTGTGAAAAATTCCCTTGGTAGTTTGATAGGGATTGCATTGAATCTATAGATTGCTTTGGGTAGTACACCCATTTTCACTATATTGATTCTTCCAATCCATGAACATGGTATATTTCTCCATCTATTTCTGTCCTCTTTGATTTCCTTCATCAGTGTTTTATAGTTTTCTATATATAGCTCTTTTGTTTCTTTAGGTAGTTACATTCCTAAGTATTTTATTCTTTTCATTGCAATGGTGAATGGAATTGTTTACAACACTTCGAACAAAGAACCTCAAAACAAAGGACACATACAGACTGAAAGTAAAGGGCTGGAAAAGATATTCCAAACAAACAGAGATGAAAAGAAAGCAGGAGCAGCAATACTCATATCAGATAAAATAGACTTTGAAATAATGGCCTTGAAAAGAGACAAAGAAGGACACTACATAATGATCAAAGGATCAATCCAAGAAGAAGATATAACAATTATAAATATATATATGCACCCAACATAGGACCACTGCAATATGTAAAGCAAATGCTAACAAGTATGAAAGGGGAAATTAACAATAACACAATAATAGTGGGAGACTTTAATACCTCACTCACACCTATGGATAGATCAACTAAACAGAAAATTAACAAGGAAACACAAACTTTAAATGATACAATGGACCAGTTAGACCTAATTGATATCTGTAGGACATTTCACCCCAAAACAATGAATTTCGCCTTTTTCTCAAGTGCACATGGAACCTTCTCCAGGATAGATCACACCCTGGGCCATAAATCTAGCCTTGGTAAATTCAAAAAAATTGAAATCATTCCAAGCATCTTTTCTGACCACAATGCAGTAAGATCAGATGTCAATTACAGGAGAAAAACTATTAAAAATTCTAACATATGGAGTCTGAACAGCACACTGCTGAATAACCAACAAATCACAGAAGAAATCAAGAAAGAAATCAAAATATGCATAGAAACAAATGAAAATTAAATCAAAACAACCCAAAACCTGTGGGGCACTGTAAAAGCAATGCTAAGGGGTAGGTTCATATCAATACAGGCTTACCTCAAGAAACAAGAAAAAAGTCAAATAAATAACTTAACTCTACACCTGAAGCAACTAGAAAAGGAAGAAATGAAGAACCCCAGGCTTAGTAGAAGGAAAGAAATCTTAAAAATTAGGGCAGAAATAAATGCAAAAGAAACAAGAGACCACAGCAAAAATCAATAAAGCTAAAAGTTGATTCTTGAGAAGATAAATAAAATTGACAAACCACTAGCCAGACTCATCAAGAAACAAAGGGAGAAGAATCGAATCAACAAAATTAGAAATGAAAATGGAGGAATCACAACAGACAACACAGAAATACAAAGGATCATAAGAGACTACTATTAGCAACTATATGCCAGTAAAATGGACAACTTGGAAGAAATGGACAAATTCTTAGAAAAGTACAACTTTACAAACTGAACCAGGAAGAAATAGAAAATCTTAACAGACCCATCACAAGCACAGAAATTGAAACTGTATTCAGAAATCTCCTAGCAAACAAAAGCCCAGGACCAGACAGTTTCACAGCTGAATCTACCAAAAATTTAGAGAAGAGCTAACACCTATCCTACTCAAAACTCTTCCAGAAAATTGCAGAGGAAGGTAAACTTCCAAGCTTATTCTATGAGGCCACCAACACCCTAATACCAAAACCAGACAAAGATGCCACAAAAAAAGAAAACTACAGGCCAATATCATTGATGAACATAAATGAAAAAATCCTTAACAAAATCCTAGCAAACAGAATCCAACAACACATTAAAAAGATCATACATCATGACCAAATGGGCTTTATCCTAGGGATGCAAGGATTCTTTATTCTCCGCAAATCCTTCAACGTAATACACCACATTAACAAGTTGAAAGATAATAACCATATGATTTCATGGCTGCATCCCCACCTGCAGTGATTTTGGAGCCCCCAGAAAATGAAGTCTGACACTGTTCCCACTGTTTCCCCATCTATTTGCCATGAAGTGATGGGACCAGATGCCATGATCTTAGTTTTCTGAATTTTGAGCTTTAAGCCAACTTTTACACTCTCCTCTTTCACTTTCATCAAAAGGCTCTTTAGTTCTTCACTGTCTGCTATAAGAGTGGTGTCAACTGCATATCTGAGGTTATTGATATTTCTCCCGGCAATCTTGATTCCAGGTTGTGTTTCATCCAGGTCAGCATTTCTCATTATATACTCTGCAAGAAGTTAAATAAGCAGGATGACAATATACAGCCTTGACGTACTCCTTTTCCTATTTGGAACCAGTCTATTGTTCCATGTCCAGATCTAACTGTTGCTTCCTGACCTGCATACAGGTTTCTCAAGAGGCAGGTCAGGTGGTCTGATATTCCCATCTCTTTCAGAATTTTCCACAGTTTATTGTTTTCCATACAGTCAAAGGCTTTGGCATAGTCAATAAAGCAGAAATAGATGTTTTCTGGAACTCTCTTGCTTTTTCTATATATATATATATATGTGTGTGTGTGTGTGTGTGTGTGTGTGTGTGTGTGTATCTAGATACATATATACTTATTTTTATTTTTCTAAAATATGAAAAGCAACATTCTGTAGGGTAACTTTTGCTCTTATTTTTTTAGGGGTACTTAGGATACTAATCAGTACATAGAATTATTTTCAAGTTTAGATGTTTGATAGTGATGTCTTCTGATTTTCTTAGAGTTTGGATATCATAAATCCTAATGTTTGGATTTCAAAAGCAATATCAGGATTGTTGTTACTGTTATTATTATCAGCTTTTTACTCAGCCCCTTTCCCACCCACCCTTTTCTAATTAGTGAGAGGACAGAACTTAAGGTAAATCTTGAAAATGCATATTAAAAAAATCTAAATATTTATAACCTATTTCTACTTCATGTATTATCTTAGTCATTTTGGCTCTGTCACAGGCATTGCTCAGCAGAAATCTGAGCAATGAATAAAAAACTGCTGATGGATTGTGCTTTTCCATTTAAACAGAAATCAACAGCAAATCAACATTTGGAAGCATCTATATTGCAAAAATATACATTTCCTCCTATTCCTACTGAAATATCCTTTAATATACAGAAAAAATGATCATGTTTATTGTCTTTATCTGTGTATCAGATGGCTCCACTTAACACATGATAAATAGTAATTAAGGCCATAAACAAGTTAGGTCAAGAAGAGTTTAGTGTAGAGATAAAAGTATATATTTGAATCTAAGAGCAAGATCCACTAAACACAAAGGCTTCAGAAGTAGCCAGAATCTGAAATCCTTTCTTCCCAGCACTGGTACCAAGAAGGGGATTAGATGGCAGTCTGTTCAACACATACCTACAACAAAGTATCCCCCAATCAACTAAGAGGGTGCTTACTCTGCTGGTCCAGCACCAAGAATTAATAGAATAAAAGCAGTATGTGTACCTTCTGAATGTTTAGAAGTGCCAGTCTCAGATTTTTTAATGTATTAGGTCAATTAGTCCTCACAACAACTGTATAAAGTAGGTCCCTAGTATTATCAGCATTACATAGAGACAGGATTGAGCAGAGAGAGGTTAAGTGGCTCTCCTGGGGTCATGTAGCTGAGTAGCAGAACTTGGATTTGAAACCAGGTCATGAGGACAGCAACATTCTTCACCTTCAGAAAGATATTTAGGCAAGAAATAACAGGATCCAACTATTACATATGCTAGTTTTTAGAAATTCTCTGGATAATTTCTCCCATCAGGTTCAAGGTTCTGTCAGATTTTTCAGCTGACTTCCCTCTTTCCTTCTCTGACTCTTCTCTATCTATGATTTCTAACTCCTCTATTTCAGAAATAAAACCATGACATCTCCTAAAAACTCTGTGCCTGAATATTACATAGAGAAACAGCTTTCTCCAGTTCATACTATCAAACTTAGTTGTTGTTTTTCAATTGGAGTAATTGATTTACAATACCGTGTTAGTGTCAGGTGTACAATAAGGTGAATCAGTTACACATATATCCAATTTTTTAGATTCTTTTCACATTTAGGCCATGATAGAATATTGAATAGAGTTCTGTGTGCTATACAGGGGATTCTTATTAGTTATGTTTTAATAGTGGCTTCTCTGGTGGCTCATATAGTAAAGAATTTGCCTGCAATGTGGGAGACCGGGATTCAATCCCTGGATCTGAAGATCCCCTAGAGAAGGGCATGGCAACCCATTCCAGTATGTGTATGTCAATCTCATTCTCCCAGTTTATCCTTCTCCCCTCTTCCCCACAGGAACCATAAATTTGTTTTTACATCTATGATTCTATTTCTGTTCTGTAAATAATTTGAAGCATTTTTTTTAGATGGCACATATAAGTAATATCATATATTTGTCTTTCTCTGAGTTTACTCTGTATGACAATCTCTAGGTTCATCCATGTTGCTGCAAATGGCATTATTTCCATTTTATGGCTCAGTAATATGCCATTGTATGTGTGTACAACATCTTTTTTTATTAATACATTTCTCTACTGAAGGACATTTAGGTTGATTCCATGTCCTGGCTATTCAGTTCTGCAATGAACATTGGAGTGTATGGATCTTTTCAAATTATTATTTGCTCCACTTCCATGCCTAGAAGTTTAATTGCTGTATCATATGATACCTTTATTTTTAGTTTTTAAGGAAGCTTTGTTATTGTTCTTCATAGTAACTATACCAATTGTCACTCCCAACAACAGTGAAAGAATGTTTCCTTTTCTCCACACTCTCTCCAGCATTTTCTCCACATTTCTCTCCTGTAGAACTTTTTAATAATGGCTATTCTGAAGGCTGTGAGGTGATACACCTCACTGTAATTTTGATTTGCATTTTTCTAATAATTAGTATAGTTGAGCAACTTTTCATGTATTTGGGGGCATCTGTATATCTTCTTTGCAGAAATGTCTGTTTAGGTATTGTGCCCATTTTATGATTGGGTTGTTTTTTTAATTTAATTTTGATACTGAGCTGCATGAGACTGCCTGAGACTCTACACATAGACATCACCAGATGATCAGTACTGAAATCAGATTGATTATATTCTTTGCAGCCAAAAATGGAGAAACTCTATAAAGTCAGCAAAAATAAGACCCGGAGCTGACTGTGGCTCAGATCATGAACACCTTATTGCCCAATACTGAATTAAATAGAAGAAAGTAGGCAAGACCACTAGACTATTCAGGAATGACCTAAATCAAATCCCTTATCATTATACAGTGGAAGTGACAAACAGATTTTATGGACTAGATCTGATAGAGTGCCTGATGAACTATGGCCTGAGGTTCCTGACATTGTACAGGAGACGGGAATCAAGACCATGCCCAAGTAAAAGAAATACAAAAAAGCAAAATGGCTCTCTGAGAAGGCCTTACAATGAGCTGTGGAAAGAAGAGAAGTGAAAAGCAAAGGAAAGGAAAGATATACCAACTTGAATGCAGAGTTCCAAAGATTAGCAAGGAGAGAAAAGAAAGCCTTCCTCAGTGATCAATGCAAAGAAATAGAGGAAAACAATAAAATGGGAAAGACTACAGATCTCTTTAAGAAAATTAGACATACCTAGGGAACATTTCATGCAAATATGGGCACAATAAAGGACAGAAAAGGTATGGACCTAACAGAAGCAGACAATATTAAGAAGAGGTGGCAAATACACAGAAGAACTGTACAAAAGATCTTCACAACCCAGATAATCACGATGGTATGATCACTCACCTAGAGCCAGACATCCTGGAATGTGAAGTCAAGTGGACCTTAGGAAGCATCACTACAAACAAAGCTAGTGGAGGTGATGGAATTCCAGTTGAGCTATTTCAACTCCCAAAAGGAGATGCTGTGAAAGTGCTGCACTCAATATGCCAGCAAATTTGGAAAACTCAGCAGTGGCCACAGGACTGGAAAAGGTCAGTTTTCATTCGAATCCCAAAGAAAGGCAATGGCAAAGAATGCTCAAACTACCGCAAAATTGTACTCATCTCACAGGCTAGCAAAGTCATACTCAAAATTCTCCAAGCTAGGCTTAAACAATATGTGAACCATGAACTTCCAGATTTTCAAGCTGAATTTAGAAAATGCAGAGGAACCAGAGATTAAATTGCAACATCCTCTGGATCATCAAAAAAGAAAGAGAGTTCCAAAATAATGTCTATTTCTGCTTTATTGACTATGCCAAAGCCTTTGACTGTGTGGATCACAATAAACTGTGGAAAATTATGAAAGAGATGGGAATACCAGACCACCTCTCCTGCCTCTTGAGAAATCTGTTTGCAGGTCAGGAAGCAACAGTAGGACATGGAACAAGAGACTGGTTCCAAATCGGGAAAGGAGTATGTCATGTTTATATATGACAATATACACCTGTATATTGTCACCCTGATTATTTAACTTATATGCAGAGTATATCATGAGAAATGCCGGGCTGGAAGAAGCACAAGCTTGAATCAAATTGCCGGGAAAAATGTCAATAACCTCAGATATGCAGATGACACCACCCTTATGGCAGAAAGTGAAGAAGAACTAAAGAGCCTCTTGATGAAAGTGAAAGAGGAGAGTGAAAAAGTTGGCTTAAAACTCAACATTCAGAAAGCTAAGATCATGGCATCTGGTCCCATCACTTCATGGCAAATAGATGGAGAAATAGTGGAAATGGTGACAGGCTTTATTTTCTTGGGCTCCAAAATCACTACAGATGTGATTGCAGCCATGAAATTAAAAGACGCTTGCTCCTTGGAAGAAAAGTTATGGACAACCTAGACAGCATATTAAAAAGCAGAGACATTACTTTGCCAGCAAAGGTCCCTCTAGTCAAAGCTATGGTTTTTCTAGTAGTCATGTTTGGATGTGAGAGTTGGACTATAAAGAAAGCTGAGCACCAAAGAACTGATGCTTTTGAATTGTGGTGTTGGAGAGTCCCTTGAGAGTCTCTTGAGAGTCCCTTGGACTACAAGGAGATCCAACCAGTCCATCCTAAAAGAAATCAGTCCTGAATATTCATTGGAAGGACTGATGCTGAAGCTGAAACCCAATACTTTGGCCATTTGATGCAAAGAACTGACTCATTGGAAAAGACCCTGATGCTGGGAAAGATTGAAGACAAGAGGAGAAGGTGAGGACAGAGGATGAGATGGTTGGATGGCATCACCAACTTGAAGGAGATGAGTTTGAGTAAGTTCCGGGAGTTTGTGATGTACAGGGAGGCCTGGCGTGCTGCAGTCCATGGGGTCATAAAGAGTCTGACACGACTGAGCCACTGAACTGAACTGAACTGACTGTATGAGATGTTTGTGTGTTTTTGGAGATTAATCCACTGTTGATTGCTTATTTTCCAAATATTTTCTCCCATTCTGAGGGTTGTTTTTTTCATCTGTCTTGTTGATGTTTTGGTTTGCTGTGCAAAAGCTTTTAAGTTTAATTAGGTCCTGTTTGTTTACTTATGTTTTTATTTTCATTACTCAGGAGGTGTTTCAAAAAAGGTCTTGCTGTGACTTAGGTCACAGAGTGTTTTCTTTGTTTTTCTCTGAGAATTTGATAATATCTGGCCTTACACTCAACTCTTTAATACATTTTGAGTTATTTTTATGGTGTTAAGTAGTGTTCTAATTTCATTGTTTTACATTAGTTATCCCATTCCAGTCCCAGCAATCTTGATTTCAGCATGTGCTTCATCCAGCCTAGTGTTTCTCATGATGTACTCTGCATATAAGTTAAATAAGCAGGGTGACAATTTACAGCCTTGGCGTACTCCTTTTCCTATTTGAACCAGTCTGTTTTTCATGTCCAGTTCTAATTGTTGCTTCCTGACCTGCATACAGGTCTCTCAAGAGGCAGGAGAGATGGTGTGGTATTCCCATCTCTTTCATAATTTTCCACAGTTTATTGTGATCCACACAGTCAAAGGCTTTGGTATAGTCAATAAAGCAGAAATAGACATTATTTTGGAACTCTCTTGCTTTTTCAATGATCCAGTGGATATTGGCAAGTTCATCTCTGGTTCCTTTGCTTTTTCTAAAACCAGCTTGAAAATCTGGAAGTTCATGGTTCACATATTGTTTAAGCCTGGCTTGGAGAATTTTGAGTATTACTTTGCTAGCCTGTGAGATGAGTATAATTTTGCGGTAGTTTGAGCATTCTTTGCCATTGCCTTTTTTGGGATTGGAATGAAAACTGACCTTTTCCAGTCCTGTGGCCACTGCTGAGTTTTCCAAATTTGCTGGCATATTGAGTGCAGCACTCTCACAGCATCATCTTTTAGGAGTTGAAATAGCTCAACTGGAATTCCATCACCTCCACTGGCTTTGTTCATAGTGATGCTTTCTAAGGCCCCCTTGACTTCACATTCTAGGATGTTTGGCTCTAGGTGAGTGATCACACCATCGTGACTATCTGGGTTGTGAAGATCTTTTTGGTACAGTTCTTCTGTGTATTCTTGCCACCTCTTCTTAATATTGTCTGCTTCTGTTAGGTCCATACCTTTTCTGTCCTTTATTGTGCCCATATTTGCATGAAATGTTCCCTTGGTATGTCTAATTTTCTTGAAGAGATCTCTAGTTGTTTCCATTCTATTGTTTTCTTCTATTTCTTTGCACTGCTCACTGAGGAAGACTTTCTCTTCTCTCCTTTCTAATCTTTGGAACTCTGCATTCAAGTTGGTATATCTTTCCTTTCCTTTGCTTTTCACTTCTCTTCTTTTCACAGCTCTTTGTAAGGCCTTCTCAGAGAGCCATTTTGCTTTTTTGCATTTCTTTTACTGGGCATGGTCTTGATCCCTGTCTCCTGTGCAACGTCATGAACCTCCATCCTTAGTTCATCAGGCACTCTGTCTATCTGATCTAGTGCCTTAAATCTATTTCTCATTTTCACAGTATAATTGTTTGGGATTTGATTTAGGTAATTCCTGAATGGTTTAGTGGTTTTCCCTACTTTCTTCAATTTAAGTCTGAATGTGGCAATGAAATCACTGCAGATGGTAAGCGCAGCCATGAAATTAAAAGACGCTTACTCCTTGAAAGAAAAGTTATGACCAATCTAGACAGCATTTTAAAAAGCATAGATAGTATTTTGCCAACAATGGTCCATCTAGTCAAGGCTATGGTATTTACGGTAGTCAAGATGGATGTGAGAGTTGGACTATAAAGAAAGGTGAACGCTGAAGAATTGATGCTTTTGTACTGTGGTGTTGGAGAAGACTCTTGAGATTCCTCTGGACTGCAAGAAGATCCAACCAGTCCATCCTAAAGGAGATCAGTCCTGAATATTCATTGGAAAGACTCATGTTGAAGCTGAAACCCCAATACTTTGGCCACCTGATGCGAAGAGCTGACTCATTGGAAAAGGCCTCGATGCTGGGAAAGATTGAAGGCAAGAGGAGAAAGTGAGGACAGTGGATGAGATGGTTGGATGGCATCAGCAACTTAATGGACATGAGTTTGAGTAAACTCCAGGAGTTTTTGATGTACAGGGAGGCCTGGTGTGCTGCAGTCCATGGGTTTGCAAAGGGTCAGACATGATTAAGCGACTGAACTGAACTGCCCAGTTTTCCTAGCACCACTTTTTGAAGAGATTTTCTTTTCTCCATTGTATATTCTTGCCTCTTTGTCAAGATTACAGTAATCAGAAGAGTATAGTATCAAACTTAAGTTTAAAAGTCTTCATTTAAATATCAGTGACTGGTTGAAATTTGAAATTAATTCTCATCAGAGTACCATCTGCCTACTTAAGTTTTTAGCAAACACTTCCAAAGGTGGTGTGTGTCAAATATTCTGTTTAGTATAATCCATTTGCTCATAGACTGATTATGCGTCTTTCCTCTTCATATGTTAGGTTTCGAGTTTCTTAGTCATATTTTGCTTGACTCTCATTGCTAACTATTGGCATCCCATAATTTTGAGGTTTTGGAAAGCCACAGGCTTTTCTTTCCTCCTTTTGAAAGAAATCTAACAAGATATGAATAAGAAATAATTCCTCTTCCCCATCCAGCTACAGAAATATATATGCTATTCAACATTATAGAGCTATTCTTGCAAAAGTTATTTCTAACAGCCTTGAGATACACTCATAATATAAAAATGATGTCTCTGGTTTATGGGTAATTTTTAATCTCTAATAAGTCTATAATTGGTATTAGTTGCCTTGACAATATATTATTATTAAGAATTAAACTAAAATCTCTTCTGAAAAGTTGAAGAAGTTATGAGATTTATTTTTTAAATCAGTTAATAGTTAATTGACAAGTTACTTTGTTCCTTATGTATTTCTTATATTTAAATAGTTAATTTGATAGTCTAATCTCATTAAGCAAATCAAATATATGTGTTTTTGCATTATATATTTAGTATGTTTTCCAGCTATAATAGTTACTCATTTTTATAGATAAAGCATCTAGTTTGACTTGTATTGGTAACTTAATTGGTTTGGTCATCCACAGATGGTGAGCTGTGTTCTCCTGAGGAATGATTCAGTTTCTTATGAGAAGTTATTTGATGTCTTTTGTTATATATGTATATATATATGGCTAATCCAGTTTACTATTGGTGAGAAAATATTCTGGGTGTGAAGATTATTTGCTTTGACTGTGTTTGAGGTGACCTGGAATATTGTTCTACTTCTCCCACTTCAAAACTGACCTTATAGTAAGTGGCTTGTAGCTTTATATTGGGTCCTGGAAGTTCTCAGAGGATGGACAGAATTCATTGCTCCACAGCCATTAAATTAATTAACCAAGTAATTTCATCACTGTACCAGGGTCCATTTCTCACTCTCTGAGTTATTCTGTCTATTGTTCAGGCTACAAGCTACTTTATTCTGAGGTCTTTTCATTGCCTGACATAAGGCTATTAATTAACTAGCTTTATCGAGTTTTACATTCATTCTGATTTCATGATTTTTATATATGGAGATATTCTTGAGACTGTGGTTTTCTCATAATAATCTAATACTTTTTTTAGTACTACAGTGAATATTTAAATTTCTCCTACAATTTCAGTTTGAGGAAGAAAGCTCTCTTTTTACGGCATCATAAGTTGGAAATATTTGCAAATGTAGAGAAAGTCCGGAGAAGGCAGTGGCACCCCACTCCAGTACTCTTGCCTGGAAAATCCCATGGATGGAGGAGCCTGGTGGGCTGCAGTCCATGGGGTGGCTAGGAGTCGGACACGACTGAGTGACTTCACTTTCACGCATTGGAGAAGGCAATGACAACCCACTCCAGTGTTCTTGCCTGGAGAATCCCAGGGACGGGGGAGCCTGGTGGGCTGCCATCTATGGGGTTGCACAGAGTTGGACACGACTGAAGAGACTTAGCAGCAGCTATAGCAGCAGCAGTAGAGAAAGTCATAATGATTGTGTTTGTGAAAGGAAAGGAATACTACTATATAGCTTTTGTAGGGAAAATCACAAACATACCAAAATTAAAATGTAATCAGTTTAGTGCTAATTATGTGATTGGAACTGCAAATATAAATGGACACTAGCTGCTAAAGGTAGTACAAAAAAGAGGCTTTTTAAAGGTAATATTGATGGGGAATGATTTTCTCTTGAAAGATTTTTAAAAGATTTCCTTTTAAGATGATGTATTTATGGTTTCTGTACTTTTCCAACTCAATAAACAACTCTCTGAATTATGATTTGATATAATAATTTACTGAATAAATGTATTACATATTCCATTTTTTGAGTGCTTTCTCCCTAAGGAACTTAAATCATATTTACAGAAGTACAGCTAATTTTCAAAGTGCTCCTTTGAGGAAGAATAGATAGGAAATAAAGCTTAGAAAAGCAAAACTCACAGAAATAGGGTAACAGGAAAATAACATTTAGATATCTGGTCCCACATTGTACATTTATGTAATTTTAAATAAGGCATTTCATCAGTTTTTATCTGAAATTAATTATATTTATTAATAATTAAAATATCCTGGGCTTCCTTTGTGGCTCAGCTGGTAAAGAATCCACCTGCCATGCAGGAGACCTGGGTTCAATCCCTGGTTTGGGACGATCCCGTGGATTTAGGCTTAATATAAGGATAAAAGGATGCATGTGCAAAATACTAGAGATATCCCTAGGTTTTAATATACTAAGATCACTATTTATAGTAATTTGTGCCTTATGTGAAATGTAAGTTCTTAGAAATAGACTTCTCTTAGGTGCAAGTAATAAAGTTGTAATCAATTCTACTGTTCAAATCTACTAATCAGAGTTGTATTTTATGCTTAGCCTGTGCTCATCACTAGGATCACAGGCATGGGATCCAGAATGGCTGAAATTCTTCATAAAGGAAGAATCCTAGGTGAGGAATGACCATAGTACAACTGCTGAAACCAGCATACTCCTGTTCCCTTATATATCCATCTGTAAATAACCGAGCATTCATAGGGTCATCAGGCTAGAATAGAACAGGGCATATGTTATTTCTGCAAAGGAAAGCCTTTGATTTTTGGTGACAAAAATAATTCCTAGATTACCACCCCCTCAGTCAATTTGATAGCATTGGGAAGTATAATTGGCCAAGTGGATTTTTAATACATTAAAAAAACCAGACAGAAATCTTTCTTAGGATCACATTCTGTTACTTCTTGTTTAATAATACATATAATAAGCTATGAAGCAAGAAATGACAACCCACTACAGTCTTCTTGTCTGGGAAATTCCATGGACACAGCAGTTGGACATGCGTTAGTGACTAAACAACAACATAAGAAACTACAGCATAGGGAGTGTCCCCCAGCAGATGTGTGTGCACGCTTAGTTGCTCAGTCGTGTCTGATTCTCTGTGACCCCATGAACTGTAGCCTTCCAGGCTCCTCTGTCCATGGAATTCTCCAGGCCAGAATACTCTGGAGTAGGTTGCCATGCCCTCCTCCAGGAGATCTTCCCAATCCAGGAATCAAACCAGGGTCTCCTGCATTGCAGGTGGATTCTTTACCAACTGAGCTCCCAGGGAAGCTCTCCTGAACAGATACTTTGCAATAAAAATATGTTTTTCTCAGAACTTTATGAAGACAGCAATGTAAGAGTTGTCAGTAACAATAATAAACCTGACACATATTGAATGTCAAGGTGTCAGCCCATAGGAAACAGTTGAGAAAATAGTGATTTCAAAGAACTACGTCTACTGAAAGAAAAATCTAAGGCAGTTAATCCAATGTATTTTTCAAGTACTTTGATGAAGTTATTCACACATATTCTGAGGAAAAATAATAGATAAAACTTGGTTACAGGGAATAGTTTCCAGACAGAATTAAATATGCACTGAATTTTGAATTCTAAATGGGAATTTTGATAGCTATAAGGGGGTCAGCATGGATATAACATATAAGGTAATAATAAATAATCACAATTACTTTCCAGTCTGCTGCTGAGATTGATGTTCTTTACCCTCTCACTTTCTCTTATCTCTTTCCATATCTTGATTCAATTAAAATCACTAATTTGATCAATCAATAAATAAAGAATGATGAGCACCAAAGATTTGATGCATTTGAACTGTGGTGTTGTAGAAAACTCTTGAGAGTCACTTGAACAGCAAGGAGTTCAAATAGTCAATCTTAAAGGAAATCAACCCTGAATATTCATTAGAAGGAATGATGCTGAAGCTGAAGCTTCTATACTATGGCCACCTGATGCAAAGAGCCGACTCAATGGAAAACACCCTGATGCTGGGAAAGCTTGAGGGCAGGAGGAAAAAGGGGCAACATAGGATGAGATGGTTTGGTGACATCATTGACTCAAGGGATGTGAGTTTGAGCAAACTCCAGGACGTGGTGATGGACAGCAAAGCCTGGCGTGCTGCAGTCCATGAGGTGCAAAACAGTCAGACATGACTGACTGAACAACAACAACAAATTTGAACAAACCATATTTGGGTGAAAGAATTATACTTTTCACCTGGTTTCATTGAGACATTTAAAAGATATAAAGAAATTACTCTTCATGATATCCTTGGTCCCCTTTAACAACCGTGACTAAGGGTTCACTACTGCTTATTTTTTACCCTTTTCCTTATCTTCACTAAATTGTGGTCAGGCTTCTCTTTTCCCCACAAATTTTTTTAATTTATGAAGGAAGGTACCTATAAGGTAAAAAGTCCCAAAGTAAAAGGAAATTCAGCCTCTGACAAATATGCTAAGCTAGGAGTTCATATATCTGTTCTGATCTCATCACAATCGTGCAAAATCTTAAATCTACTGACCCTCTAACTGAGGAACTTAAAATCTCCCAATTTAAAGCCCCAGATATGAAAAGATCAATTGGAAACAAACTGGATGTTTTATATACCCAGATGTTCTTTGGAATCACCCAGATGGTCTTTTGGCTCTCTCACTCAAAGTTTACTCTCTGGCCTCTACAATATCACTCAGTATGGAAGAAGGAAACTAAACCCATACTTCTATCAACAGTGGTGAAGAAATTTTACTCCTGTCTGGA
This sequence comes from Bos taurus, assembly GCF_002263795.3. NCBI lineage: Eukaryota > Metazoa > Chordata > Mammalia > Artiodactyla > Bovidae > Bos > Bos taurus. Next base: position 32,151,450 of record NC_037335.1, read on the forward strand.
ACAAGAGATATCTTCTTGGGCCTTCTCTCAAAATATAACCGTGGTAAAGCCATAAATTTGAGAAAAGGAAGGGAACCACCTCCAAAAAGACCTTTTGTTCATTAGCAATTAAATTTTATTCAGCTCTTTTTTTTCCTGTTTTATTGGTAAATAATTGATATACATCACTGTATAAGTTTAAGATGTGTAGTATATTGACTTTACTTATATATATTGTGAACTGATTACCACAGGAAGTATAGTTTTTATCCATCATCTCATATAGATAGCAAAAAAGGGAAAGAAACAGTTTTTCCTTGTGATGAGAACTCTTAGGATCTACTATCTTAATAACTCTCAAACTTACCACACAGCAATGTTAACTATAATTCATCATATTGTACATTATATCTCTAGTACTTATCTTGGAACTGAAAGCTTGCATCTTTTGATTATTTCATTGAACTCTCCCAACCCTATTCTTTGCATCTGATAGCCATAAATCTGAAATTTGATTTCTTTTTCTATGAGTATTTTTGTTTTTGCTTTAGATTCCCATATTTAAGTTGAGACGTACAGTATTTGTCTTTCTCTGACTTACTTTACTTGTTATAATACCCTTAAGATCCACATGTGTTGTTGTGGTTAGCAGAATTTACTTCTTTTTTATGGCTAAATGCTATTCTGTTGAATATACCACAGAGTCTTTATTCATTCATCCACTGATGGATTCTTAGGTTATCTTTAGGTCTTGGCTATTGTAAATAAGCTTAAAAGGCACAGGAGAGTGGAAGTATCTCTTCAACAGATTGTCTTTGTTTTCTTTAGATGTAATCCAAAAGTGGGATTGTTAGCTTGTATGGTAGTTCTGTGAGGGCAGGAATTCTCTCTAAATTATACTCTTGTATAATCAGTGATTACTACTGTGAATATAGGTAGCCACATAGATTTATTAAAGAATAACTTTCCAGAAAATTACATTATACTCACTTTGCGCCTGGCTCGTCAGTGGCGTTAGTTCAGTCGCTCAGTTGTGTCTTCCTCTGTGACCGCATGGACTGCAGCACACCAGGCCTCCCTGTCCATCACCAACTCCTGGAGCCTGTTCAAACTCATGTCCATCAAGTTCATAATGCCATGCAACCATCTCATCCTCTGTCGTCCCCTTCTATTCCTACCTTCAATCTTTCCCAGCATCAGGATCTTTTCCAATGAATTGGTTCTTTGCCTCAGATGGCCAAAGTATTGGAGCTTCAGCTTTAGCATCAGTCATTCCAATGAATAGTCAGGGTTGGTTTCCTTTAGGATTGATTGGTTTGATCTTGCAGTGCAAGGGACTCAAGAACCTTCTCCAACACCCCAGTTCAAAAAGATCAATTCTTCAGTGCTCAGCTTTCTTTATGGTCCAACTCTCACATCCATACATACTGGAAACACCATACCTTTGACTAGATGGACCTTTGTCAGCAAAGTAACCTCTCTGCTTTTTAATATGCTGTCTAGGTTGGTCATGGCTTTTCTTCCAAGGAGCAAGCGTCTTTTAACATCGTGGCTGCATTTTGGAGCCCCCCAAAATAAAGTTTGTCACTGTTTCCTTCGTTTCTCCATCTATTTACCATAAAGTGATAGGACCAGATGCCAAGGTCATAGCTTTTTGAATGTTGAGTTTTAAGCCAGCTTTTTCACTCTCTTTCACTTTCATCAAGAGGCTTTTTAGTTCCTCTTCACTTTCTGCCATAAGAGTGGTGTCATCTGCATATCTGAGGTTATTGATATTTCTCCTGGCAATCTTGATTCCATCTTGTGCTTCTTCCAGCCTGGCATTTCACATGATGTACTCTGCATATAAGTTAAATAAGCAGGGTAACAATATTCAGCCTTGACGTGCTGCTTTCCAAATTTGGAATCAGTCTGTTGTTTCATGTTTGGTTCTAACTGTTGCCACTTGACCTGCATACAGATTTCTCAGGAGGCAGGTAAGGTGGTCTGGTATTCCCATCTCTTTAAGAATTTTCACAGTTTATTATGATCCACAGAGCCAAACACTTTGGCATAGTCAATAAAGCTGAATTAGATACTTTTTGGAACTCCCTTACTTTTTCTACGATTCAACAGATGTTGGAAATATGATATCTGGTTCCTCTGTCTTTTCTAAATCCAGCTTGAACATCTGGAAGTTCATGGTTCATGTACTGTTGAAACCGGGCTTGGAGAATTTTGAGCGTTACTTTGCTAGCATATGAGATGAGTGCAATTGTGCAGTAGTTTGAACATTCTTTAGCATTGCCTTTCTTGGGATTGGAATGAAAACTTACCTTTTCCAGTCCTGTGGCCACTACTGAGTTTTCCAAATTTGCTGGCATATTGAGTGCAGCACTTTCACAGCATCATATTTCAGGATTTGAAATAGCTCAACTATTGGCTTTCAATTGCTACTAAACAAAGGAGTCTAAAACATAGTGGATATAAACAACAGCTATTTTTTTATTTATTATTATTGTGTGTGTGTTTGCTGAATGATTTCTCTGCTGATTTCACCTGGGTTCATTTATAAAGGTGTTATAAACTGGAGGAGTTGCTGAGAGGGAGAGTCCAATGTGGCTTTTTTCACAAATTTAGGAGGCATATTCAAGCTGTCACTTGGTGTCTGTCTCTGTTTTCTGAAAGATAATGGTTGCTTGCATTAAATGGTACTCCAAGCATCATTTCTTTCTGTTTGCTCACTTATGTATCATTATTCTTAAATATGTGCATGTTATAGCAAACACGTCAAAGTTATTCTCATTGTCCTTTATATTTGCTGCATGTTGCTTTTCAGTGAAGATGCTTTTCTCTACTTTGTTAGGATGTGTAGCACAATTTCACATTTCTTACTTGAAAATAAATTGCTCAGCCAGTCTGGGCAAATCCACTTTGATTTATTTGCATTATATTTTAGGTATAAATACTTTAGGTATACTTTCCTGCTTACCATCATCAGGCTCATAATCACTATTCTCCTGTGTTCCCAGATCTGACAGAAATACAGTTCAGTTGAGTTCATTCGCTCAGTTGTGTCCGACTCTTTGCAACCCCATGGACTGCAACATGCCAGGCTTCCCTTTCCATTACCAACTCTTGGAGCCTGCTCCAACTCATGTCCATTGAGTTGGTGATGCCATCCAACCACCTCATCCTCTGTCGTCCCCTTCTACTCCTACCTTCAATCTTCCTCAGCATCAGGGTCTTTTCCAATGAATTGGTTCTTTGCCTAAGGTGACCAAAGTATTGGAGCTTCAGCTTTAACATCAATCCTTCCAATGAATATTCAGGGTTGGTTTCCTTTAGGATTGATTGGTTTGATCTCCTTGCAATACAAGGGACTCTCAAGAGTCTTCTCCAACAGCACAGTTCAGAAGCATCAAATAGAGTTACCTTTCTTTTTTACACATAAGTAAACACACACTAACCAATGGAAGGAAAAAATTTGGAGGTCATGTTCCAGAACATTATTTGTATCTGATTTTGAATAAGTTACATAAACTCAGTAAGATCTAGTTTCCTTAAATAGGAATTTTGAAGTACATTTAATTTACTGGATTCTGTGAGATAGGCATTAGAGAAGTTAAGTTTTATAAAATGTGAAGGAGTACAGAATATTTAACTTGAATTATATGGCATATTTATATATAAAATATATAATGTAGACCATTGTATGTTTTCAAAATTATTTTCGTCTTGATTAAGAATAAACAGGTTTTAGCCAATTCTTTCATTAAAAGTTAAACTGTGATTTATCACATTTTATTATTTTTTCCAGTTAAATTTAAGTTTGCTATAGTGGACCAATGAGTATAGAAGACTCTTGGTATATTATATATTTGTCATTTTATTTTTTTAATTGAAAATATTTGCTTTACAGAATTTTGTAGTTTACTGTCATACGTCAACAAGAATCACTCATAAGTGCACCCATGTCCCCTCCCTCCCAAACCTCCACTTCATCTCCCTCTCCATCCCACCCTTCTCAATTGTCACAGAGCCCCTGTCTGAGTTTCCTGAGTCATACAGCAAATTCTCACTGGTTATCTATTTTACATATGGTATTGTAAGTTTCCATGTTACTCTTTCCATACAACTCACCCTCTCCCTCCTCCCCTCCCACTGTGTCCTTAGGTCTGCTTTCCAGGTCTGTTGGCATATTATTGATGTAAATCATTGTTAAGACATGTATAGGTGGTGTTTTTACATATTTGTTTTCCTTCATTTTTATTGAAACATGACAACACTCAAAATGTATCTGTATCATGTTTGATAATATACATTTAGAGGGGAATTTAACTTGCTTCTCTCCTGTGGCCCTAGTAAGTTTTTCTTGAGTAAAAATAGCATTTCTTAGCTTTGCTGTTAATATTATTGGAAAATGAGTGATTAATCTGAATTGTGAAAAATGTAAATTCATCTTCAGATTATTGAAGTCTCTCAGTCGTGTCTGACTCTTTGCGGCCCCATGGACTGTAGCCTACCAGGCTCCTGTGTCCATGGGATTTTCCAGCCGAATACTGAAGCGGGTTGCCATTTCCTTCTCCAGAGGATCTTCCTGACCCAGAGATTGAACCCAGGTCTCCCGCATGTAGGCAGACGCTTTACTGTCTGAGCCACCAGGGAAGTCTACATATTACAATAAATGGAGGTAATAACATTAAAGATATCATTGCTCCTCCTACTCCTTTTGCTTTCTATTCTGTCTGTCTGTCTCTATATCTGCCTCCTGTTAATCCTGTCATGTTCCCTTTCCTGTCCCTTACCCACAGTAAAGAACCCTTAGTAAGGCAGATGGAGGTTTTCCTCAGGGACTCTGTCCTCTCCAGTGATTCCCGCCTATCATTCAACTCTCCCTATTCCATGATTTTAAATAAGAAATCTCATATACATACAGGCAGACCTCAGAGATATTGTGGGTTTGGTTTCAAACCACTGCAATAAAGTGACTATGACAATAAAATGAGTCACACAAATGTTTTGGTTTCTCAGTGCATGGAAATTTTATTTATACTATACTATAGCCAAATACATGTACAATAGTATGATGTATAAAAAATGTAAATACTTTAAAAAAAGAATGCTTTTTGGAAAAAGAGCATGGATAGACTGGCTTGATGCAGGGTTGGGAGGGTTACCTGAAACATCCAATTTGTAACAAAACAAAACAAAACACGATATCTATACAGCAAAACACAATAAAATTAGGTATGCCTGTATCAAATTTTTGATTCTCAATTAGTTCCAAACTCCAAATATCTGTATGTGTGTATGCATGTGTGTGTCCACAGTGGTGAGTGGGTGGTTTATAAATCTAAACCCAAACTTTATAATTGTTCAACTGCTAATCAATTAAAAAATTCAACCGCAAGGAAAGACAAAAGCTTTGCCCTCAATGATAATCTTACTGATTTTAAAATTCATGAGTTATAAACCATTCAGTTTAGACAATTTTCTAGACAAAACTTGATCTGGTATTTTATTTTTTTTCTTCTTCTTAACTAGTACTGCTTTTATAAAGCACTGCTACATCAAAGTATGTGCCCTAATTTTATTTCTCTTCTAATGGATGACTCACACTCTGCTTTTTTTGGTGAATATCGCTTCTGTTAGTGTTTATTTTATCGCATCAGGTGACAGTTCTCTACTTCACAGGATACTTTTTTACACTGAGTTTATTTGGAGGAGATGATATTAGAGAGTGAGAAATCTCAATTGATTTAGAGTTAATTGAAGAAGTCCTTTAAGTTTGATTTTTAAATGTCACTTGATTTAAACTCTTTTATACTGAAGAGTATAATAATAATCACCGAACCTCGTCTAACACTCAGTATACCAACAAAATTTCCACAGATGTTCATTTAAGCCTAAGAACAATTAGACATATGGAGCAGAATGAGTTCAGTCCAATGGTCATCAGCAGTGATGAGAGTATCTAGTGAGAGAGGAGAGAGAAGAATAAATTGAGGGCTAAGGATTTCAAACTGAAAAGGAGGAGCATATTAAAGAAACTCTGGGTTTTCTGCAGATAAATAATACAATTTATTTTCAGTTCCATTCTCCCACTGAGGGCTTCCCAGGTGCTGCCAGAGGCAAAGAACCCACCTGCCAAAGCAGGAGACATCTTTGGGTTGGAACGATACCCTGGATGAGGACATGGCAATGCACTCCAGTATTCTTGCCTAGAGAATTCCTTGGACAGAGGATGCTGGCAATCTACAGTCCATAGGATCACAAAAAGTCAGACACAACTGAAGCAACTTAGCATAAACACACATATCCCCACTGAACAATCAGAAATTTTACTAAAATATATTTAACAATTGTTAAATGAAGAGGAACTAAAAAGCCTCTTGATGAAAGTGAAATGGAGAGTGAAAAAGTGGGCTTAAAGCTCAACATTCAGAAAACGAAGATCATGGCATCTGGTCCTATCACTTCATGGGAAATAGATGGGGAAACAGTGGAAACAGTGTCAGACTTTATTTTTCTGGGCTCCAAAATCACTGCAGATGGTGACTGCAGCCATGAAATTAAAAGATGCTTACTCCTTGGAAGAAAAGTTATGACCAACCTAGACAGCATATTCAAAAGCAGAGACATTACTTTGCCAACAAAAGTTCGTCTAGTTAAGGCTATGGTTTTTCCTGTGGTCATGTATAGATGTGAGAGTTGGACTGTGAAGAAGGCTGAGCGCTGAAGAATTGATGCTTTTGCACTGTGGTGTTGGAGAAGACTCTTGAGAGTGCCTTGGACTGCAAGGAGATCCAACCAGTCCATTCTGAAGGAGATCAGCCCTGGGATTTCTTTGGAAGGAATGATGCTAAAGCTGAAACTCCAGTACTTTGGCCACCTCATGAGAAGAGTTGACTCATTGGAAAAGACTCTGATGCTGGGAGGGATTGGGGGCAAAAGGAGAAGGGGACGACAGAGGATGAGATGGCTGGATGGCATCACTGACTCGATGGATGTGAGTCTGAGTGAACTCCGGGAGTTGGTGATGGACAGGGAGGCCTGGCATGCTGCGATTCATGGGGTCGCAAAGAGTCGGACACAGCTGAGCAACTGATCTGATCTGATGGGTTGAATTGCATTCCCCCTCATCATATGTTGATGTCCTAACCCCTGTTACCTTAAATGTAACCTTATGTGGAATAAGATTGCCACAGATATAATTAGGTAAGTTCAGATGATGCCATTCTAAAGTAGGATGGATCCCCTAACTCAATATGACTGGTGTCCTCTTACGGAGATGACCATGTGAAAGAAAGACAAAAAGTGGAGCCAAGACAGATGCAGAGATTGAAGTTATGCTGCCACATATGGTAATTAGTCTCTCTGGGGTTTGTGTTGTTTGTTTTAAGACTATTTTTTAGCAAGTAGTTTGAGTTTAATTTCAGTTATATTTTGGTGAAGTAGAAATTTCTCCTACCACAAATCCAAACAGTCCCTGACCAATGATCATCTGACTTAATGATTTCTCACATTCAGTAGAAAATATTCCTTAGATGTTGAATTTTGATCTCTTCTCAAGCTAGTTACATGTGGTAGACAATATCTTGTGATGCTGGGCAGTGGCAGCAAGTTGCTGCTACCAATCCACCATGCCATCACAAAGGAAAAGAATTCATACACTTTCAACTTTTATTCCATTTTTCCCTTTTAGTATAGTGTTCAAAACATTACATGAGATATCAACACTATCATGAAATAAGCTTTGTGTTAAATGATTTTGCCCAATTGTAGGCTAACATGGATCTTCTGAGCACATTTAAGTTAGGCTAGGCTCAGCTATGTTATTTGGAATGTTAGGTATATGAAATGTATTTTTGACAAGATATTTTCATGTTACTTTGAGTTTGTGGGGATATAACCTCATTGTAAGTCAAAGAAGATCTGTATTTGTTTGCTTTTTCTATTTCTCTTTTTTATTCTTTACCACCTTTTTGTGTGACTGTTACAGCTTTATTTGTTCCTTTTCTTCTATTGTTGCAACTTCTATGCAGACACATTATACAGAATGCCCTGTCTGGTTTTAAAACACATGAAAACTATGGAGTGGGAGGGGTGGGGCATGGCAGAAAGCACTGCTATTGATGACTTGAAAAACAATCTGTTTTAGGTTTCACGTATTCACATAGATTTCATAGCCATATCTTTCATCACTAAAATCAGCTGAGAACAGAACACTGATTCATTTAGATAGTCATGCCAACACTTTCTCTTCTAAAACAATTGTATTGATGTCATAAAATAATTTCTATTGTTGGTGATAAACTGGTAATTTGTTATAAATGTTAGGGTATTTTGTTTATTCTTGAAATCAATTTCTGAAACAAACATGCAACTGCATGAAAAGTTCTGGTTTTCTCCTTCATAGGATGAGACTCTTTCCAGTTAAAGAGATCTTCTCATGTTCAGAGATCACCTAGAAATACTGATTTACCGTTTTGTGTTGTGCAACCTTATTCCAAAAATAGATTTTTTATCATTAGTCTGAACTTAACGAAAGGATATTTTTCACATGTTAATAGTGTGGGAAATTGTTAGAAGCTTGAAAACTCTTCTGTCACACACTCTTTAGAAAAAGATAACGAATTCCAACAACAAATAAAATGTTAAAATTCTAAAATGATAGGCTTTGTTGGAAAGTTAAAGTAATTATAAATTATATTTTCCTACTAATAAGACTAAGACTGTCTTTCAGTGGAATTTTTAATAATATATCATGGAGTCAGCAACTACAGGTATGCTGTGGTTTTAGTATGCACAACTTTTTGAGCTTTTTCTGCCAATATAAAATATGATAATAATTTTCATGTTTTTATCAATAATTTAAGAATTCATTCTACAAGCATAATAAGCAATGAGTCAAATATTTTATACTTATGAAAGTAAAAATTTAAAAGTAGACATGTTTAATGAAAAATTATATGTCCTGGTGGCTCAATGCTAAAGAATCCGCTCACCAATGTAGGAGACATGGGTTCAATCCCTGGGTTGCGAAGATCTCCTGGAGCAGGGAGTGGCAACCCACTCCAGTATTCTTGCCTGGGAAACCCTATGGACAGAAGAGGCTGATGGGCTACAGTCCATGTGGTCGCAAAGAGTCGGACACGACTTAATGACTAAAGAACAACAGAATAGAAAAAATTGTAAAAATATAGGAAGCAAAAATATGTGTAGGTCCTCAATTAAGCTATGTTTTATAAGAGTTTTTGATGATGTAAGAAGTGTTTTTTTAAATAAAGACCCACAGATCTAAATGCAACCAATGTGTACTTGGAATATCACAAGTACAGCTGATTTTATTTTTAGAATAATTTTGTAAAATATATATGCATAATATTTAACCCACACAAAGGTATTTCTAAAATGAGCTATAAAGAGATTTCCCTATTCCATTTTGTTTGATTTCTGGATTACGTTATAATTATTAATTTTATTTCTGCTGCTGCTAAGTTGCTTCAGTCGTGTCTGACTCTGTGCGACCCCATAGATGGCAGCCCACCAGGCTTCCCCGTCCCTGGGATTCTCCAGGCAAGAACACTGGGGGTGGGTTATCATTTCCTTCTCCAATGCATAAAGTGAAAAGTGAAAGTGAAGTTGCTCAGTCCATCCATGGGATTTTCCAGGCAAGAGTACTGGAGTGGGGCACCATTGCCTTCTCCAATTTTATCTCTATATCCTCTATAACACAGAAAGTATACTGTGAAAAAAAGTTCTTTGTATCTTACGCATAAATGTCTTAGAATCACCAAGATTATTCCTTCTTTTTAGGAAATGCACATAGGGAAAGAAAATTTAAATAACCATAAATATATATTAATGAGAGCTTTGCTTTGACTGACAACATAGCTTGGGTTTCATAAGCCTCTTGTGTAAATAAAGCATTACTTTTCAAGTTATTTGATTTCTTTTTTCATTTTCTCTATCATATAAACAAAAGCTTCCTGTCAAAGAATGTCATTTCTACCCATTTACACTAATCAAATGAAAACTGATCCATATGCTATCCCACAGGGAGTTTCCTTCTTAGTTTATTTGTACTTTTTAAAAATAGAGTTGAGGATTTTGTGAAGCATTTGAATCAGCTATTTGCTGCCTTGTCTCTCATGTTTTACATAAATTGCATTTCAGTTCAGTTCAGTCGTTCATTTGTGTCTGACTCTTTGTGACCCATGAACCACAGCACACCAGGCCTCCCTGTCCATCACTAACTCCCGGAGTCCACCCAAACCCTTGTCCGTTGAGTCAGTGATGCCATCTAACCATCTCATCCTCTGTCGTCCCCTTCTCCTCCTGCCCTCAATCTTTCCCAGCATCAGGGTTTTTTCAAATGAGTCAGCTCTCCACATTGGGTGGCCAAAGTATTGGAGCGTCAGCTTCAACATCAGTCCCTCCAATGAACACCCAGGACTGATCTCCTTTAGGATGGACTGGTTGGAGCTTCTTGAAGTCCAAGGGACTCTCAAGAGTCTTCTCCAACACCACAGTTCAAAAGCATCAATTCTTCGGTGCTCAGCTTTCTTTATATTCCAACTCTCACATCCATACATGACTAGTGTAAAAACCATAGCCTTGACTATGGTTGACTATGGACCTTTGTTGGCAAAGTAATGTCTCTGCTTCTTAATATGCTGTCTAGGTTGGTCATAACTTTCTTTCCAAGGAGCAAACATCTTTTAATTTCATGGCTTCACTCACCATCCGCAGTGATTTTGGAGCCCCCCCAAAAGAAAGTCAGCCACTGTTTCCACAGTTTCCCCATCTATGTGCCATGAGGTGATGGGGCCAGATGCCATGATCTTAGTTTTCTGAATGTTGAGCTTTAAGCCAACTTTTTCACTCTCCTCTTTCACTTTCATCAAGAGGCTCTTTAGTTCTTCTTCACTTTCTGCTATAACTGACCAGTTTTAAATGGCACCCTTCTATCTTTATAAAAAAGAACATTTTCAAACTTTTTATGCATTCCTAGCAGAAGATGGAAATCAAACCATGAATGAATAAACAAAGCAGAACATTTTGAACACAATGTATTAGAAAAGATCTCTGTTTTGATATCTTAAACTCTGGTCTGTTTTCTAGCTAAAACATTGTCTTTTATGTTTATATTATGGAAAACAGGTAAATCAGAAACACTACGTTTAATTGGCATTCTCCATCTACAAAATGACTTACTGACTCTGTAATCCTATGCATTTTACCCAAGTCCAAGAAAACATTTTTGTTTCTATATTTACATGCTATGAATTCTCCAATACTTTTGAATTTGAAAATCCAACATGGTGGATTAGTTTTGGATGATATCTAAAAATAGCAGCTTTAGTGTAATATAGGTACTAAAGAGCAGTGAATATATGCTTCAAATCATTTTAATTTAATGTAATTTTTAGTTTTTGTGGGATCTTAATTTTCCAACCAAGTTGAACCTTTGCCCCTTGTAGTGGAAGCACACAGTCTTAACCACTGGACCACCAGGGAAGTCCCAGTCATTTTTAAAGCTACTGCAAAATATACCAGTTTAGTGATGGAATGTATAACAAAACCATATCTTATAGTTCAGTATTTAATCTCTTTGTTGTTGGGTTTTTTTAAAGACTATTTCTTAAAACAGTTTCAAGTTCTCAGCAAAACTGAGAGGAAGGTACAAAGTTTCCCTGTATACCTTCTGCCCCCATATGCACATAGCCTCTCCCATTATCAACATCCCCCACTAGGGTGGTACATTTGCTACAGTTGATGAACATACATTGTCACAGCATAATCACACAATATCCAGTAAACATTGGGTTCACTCTTAAAAATTCTGTGGATTTGGACAAATGTAAAATAACACGCATCCATTATTATGGGATCATACAGGATATATTCAATGCTCCAAAAATCTGTGCTCTGCCAATTCACTCCTTTCCATTTTACTCTTGACAACTTGATCATTTACTGTCTCCCGAGTTTTCCCTTTTCCAGAATGCAATTTAGTTGGACTAGGGTTACAGCCCATGGGGTTGCAAAGAGTAGGACGTGACTGAGTGACCAAGCACCTACAGTAGGAAGACATTTCAGTTGACTTTTAGCACTTAGTAATATGCGTTTAAGGTTCCTCCATGTCTTTTTATGCATTGATAGTTCATTTCTTTTTTGGACTTTTATATTCAATTGTCTGAGTGTACTCCATTCACGTACTGAAAGACATCTCGGTTGATTCCAACTATAATTATTCACATGCAAGTTTCTGTGTGGATATGTTTTTAAATTCTTTGGGTATATGCTCCAAAGTGCCTTTGCCGGATCGAATAGTACAAGTATGTTTAGCCAGCAAATGGTTTTCTGGAGTGGTTGTAACATTCTGAGTTCTCAGCCATGATGAATGAGAATCACTCTTGCTCCATATCCTCAGTAGCATTCTGTGTTGTCAGTGTTCCTGACTTTGACATTCTAATAAGTATGGAGAAGAATCTAACTATATTATTTGCATTTCCTTGATAGCATCCAGTGCAGGATATCTTTTCATATGCTTATTTGCCATGTGTATATCTTCTTTGGAGAGGTATCTGTTAAAGTCTTTGGATCATTTAAAAAATTTGGGTTGTTTGTTTTCTGATTGTTGAATTTTAAGAATTCTTCCTATATTTTGGATAACAATCTTTTATCAGATGTGTCTTCTACAAATATTTTCTCTTGGTCTATGACTTATATCTTCATTCTCTTGACTTTTCTTTCACAGAATAGATTTATGTTTTAAATTTATTGATATATTTGACTACACCAGGTCTCAGTTGGAGCATGCGGGCTGGTCTTTAGTTGTGGCATGAGAACTCTCAGTTGCAGCATGTGGGATCTAGTTCCCTGAACAGAGATTGAGCCCAGGCCCCTGCATTGGGAGAACAAAGTCTTAGCCACTGGACCACCAGGAAAGTCCCTAGATAATTTTTTTTTTTTTTTTTTTTAGTAAAGCTCAGTTTGTCAATTGTTTCTTTCATAGGTTGAACTTCTGGTGTTGTTCCTAAAAGGTCATCATTATACCCAAGTTTATCTAGGTTTCTTTCCATGCTATCTTCTGGGAGTCTTACAGTTTTGTATTTGACGTTTATGTCTCTGATCCATTTTAGGTTAGCTTTTGTAAAGGGTGTAAAGTCTATGTCTAGATTCATGCTTTTGTTTTTGCATATGGATGTCCAGTTTTTCCAGAACCATTTGTTGAAAACACTATTCATTGTAGTGTTTTTGCTCTTTTGTCAAAGATTATTTGATTATATCTGTGTCTATTTCTGGCCTCTCTAGTGCTACATTCATTTATTTCTCTTTTCTTTTTTTATTTTTCAGTTCATTTTTCTGTGTTTTGATTTCTGTAGCTTTATAGTAAGTTTTGAAGTTTGGGTAGGGTCAATCTTTCTATTTAGTTCTTTTCCTTCAGTATCAAGTTGACAATTCTGGGTCTTTAGCTTCTTCATATTAACTTTATTTATTTATTTATTTATTTTAGTAGTAGAAACTGTAGTAGTAGAAACTGGAGCCTATTATACAGAGTGAAGTAAGCCAGAAGGAAAAACACCAATACAGTATACTAACGCATATATATGGAATTTAGAAAGATGGTAACGATAACCCTGTATACGAGACAGCAAAAGAGACACTGATGTATAGAACAGTCTTATGGACTCTGTGGGAGAGGGAGAGGGTGGGAATATTTGGGAGAATGGCATTGAAACATGTGAAACGTCATGTATGAAACGAGATGCCAGTCCAGGTTCAATGCACGATGCTGGATGCTTGGGGCTGGTGCACTGGGACGACCCAGAGGGATGGTGTGGGGAGGGAGGAGGGAGGAGGGTTCAGGATGGGGAACACATGTATACTAATTAAATAATTTTCTATTAAAAAAAAAAAAAGAAAAACATATTAACTTTAGAATCACATTGTGCATAGCTATAAAATATTAATAACTTTCTGGGATTTTAATTGGGATTGCATTGAATCAATATACCAAGTTTGTCAGCACTGATATCTTGACAACCCTGAGTCTTCCTATTCATATACAAGGAATGTTTTGCTGTTTAATTCTTACTTGATTTCATTCATCAGAGTTTTACAGTTTTCCTCTTATAGATCTTGCACATAGTTTTTTAGATTTATAGCTAAGTATTCTATTTTGGGGGACACTAGTATAAATGTTAATATGTTGCTGTGTATTTTAAGATTTCAATTGTTTGTTTCTGGTAAACAGGAAAGCAGTTGACTATTTCCATAGTAACTTTGTATTCTGCAACCTTGCTATATCTGCTTATTAGATCCAGAATATTTTTTTTGTTAACTTTATTCTGATTTTCTAAATAGAAAATCATGTCATCTTCAAATAAAGACAGTTTTATGTCTTCCTTTCCAATCTGTATAGCTTTTCCCCCCTTATCTTGTCCTTGTGCATTAAGTAGGATCTCTAATAAGATATTGAAAAGAGTGGTGATTTTTCTTCTTCACCCCATTAATTGGATGGACTATATTAATCAATTTTCAAATGTTTAACCAGTTTTGCATACCTGGGATAAATCCCCCTTGGTTATGGGGTGTAATTCTTTGTTTACATTCTTTATTATATTTTGTTGTGAACTCCTATCTCTGTGTTCATGGGAGATATTTATTTATAGTTTTTATCATAATTTCTTTGTCTTTTTTTTTTTTTAATACTAGGGTAATCCTTGGCCTTATGAAATGAAATAGGAAGTATTCCCTTTGGTTCTATCCTCTGAAAAAGATTGCAGAGGATTAGTGTATATATATATATATATATATATTTTTTTTTTTCCCCCTTAAACATGCAGTGAAATCACTAGTGAATCCATCTGGGCCTGGTTCTTTCTGTTTTTGGAGGTTTTTTGCTGTTATCTAACATTTGCTTAATAGGTATAGGCAAATTCAAATGATCTATCTTTTCTTATGTTAGTTTTAGAAAATTGTTCCTTTAAGGAATTGGCCTATTTCATATAGGATCGATTTTGTGAGCATAGCATTCTTTATTTTATTCCTTTATTATCCTTGGGCTTCCCTAGTGGCTCAGATGGTAAAGAATCTGCCTGCAATTCAGGAGACCCAGGTTTGATCCCTGGGTTGGGCAGATCCCCTGGAGAAGAAAATGGCAACCCACTGCAGTATTCTTGCCTGGGAAATCCCATGGACAGAGGAGCCTGGCAGGCTGCAGTCCATGGGTTCACAAAGAGTAGGACACAAGTGACTAACACTTCTTCTTTCTTTCTTTATTATCCTTATAATGCCCATAGGATCTGTAATGATAATCCCTGTATTGTTTCTGATATTAATAATTTGTGTCCTTTCTCTTTTCTTCTCAGTTATCCTGGGTGACTTAACCATTTTAATTATCTTTTCAAAAAACAAGCTTTTGGTTTTATAGATTTTCTCTTGATTTCTTATTATTAATTTCATTGATGTTTGCTCTTATTTTCATTATTTCAATCCTTTTGCTTAGCTTGAATTTATTTTATCTACTATTTTAGTTTCCTATGGTAGCGTCTTAAAATAGTAATTGTGCATCATTTTTCTAATTAATGCATTTATTTCTATAATTTTCTCTACTGCTTTGACTACATCTTATACATTTTGATAACTATATTTTTATTTTCATTTTATTAAAATATATTTTAATTTCTCTTGAGGTTTCTTCAACTCATATGTTGTTTAGTAGTATGTTGTTTAATTTCCACATATTACGTTATTTTCCAGTTATCCTTCTTTTACTGATTTTTAGTTTAATTACATACAGTATGGTATGAGAGAGGAGATGGTATGGTTCCTATTTTGTGGTGTTTTTAAAAAAATTTTAAAGATGTATTTTGTTCTCATACTGTCGTTTATTTTTGTGAAAGCGCCATGTGATCTTGAGAAGAATGTGTAGTTTGCTGTTGTTGGATGATGTTATCTATTTTGTTGTTTCTCTATCACTATGTCATGTCCAACTCTTGTGACCCCATGGACTATCCTACCAGGATCCTCTGTCCTTTTCTGTCTCCCAGAGTTGGCTCAGGTTAATGTCCACTGAGTTGGTAATGCTGTTATCTATAGACATTAGTTATATTAAGAAAGGCAATGCCAAGGAATGCTCAAACTACTGCACAATTGCACTCATCTCACAGGCTGGTAAAGTAATGCTGAAAATTCTCCAAGCCAGGCTTCAGCAATATGTGAACCATGAACTTCCACATGTTCAAGCTCATACTGGAAAAGGCAGAGGAGCCAGAGATCAAATTGCCAACATATTCTGGATCATGGAAAAAGCAAGAGGGTTTCATAAAAACATCTATTTCTGCTTTATGACTATGCCAAATCCTTTGACTGTGTACATCACAATAAACTGTGGATAATTCTGAAAGAGATGGGATACCAGACCACCTGATCTGCCTCTTGAGAAACCTATATGCAGGTCAGGAAGCAACAGTTAGAACTGGACATGGAACAACAGACTGGTTCCAAATAGGAAAAGGAGTTCGTCAAGGTTGTATATTGTCACCCTGCTTATTTAACTTATGTGCAGAGTACATCATGAGAAACGCTGGGCTGGAAGAAGCACAAGCTGGAATCAAGATTGCTGGGAGAAATATCAGTAACCTCAGATATACAGATGACATCAGCCTTATGGCAGAAAATGAAGAGGAACTAAAAAGCCTCTTGATGAAAGTGAAAGAGGAGAGTAAAAAGTTGGCTTAAAGCTCAACATTCAGAAAACTAAGATCATGGCATCTGGTCCCATCACTTCATGGCAAAAAGATGGGGAAACAATGGAAACAGTGTCAGACTTTATTTTCTTGGGCTCCAAAAAAACTGCAGATGGTGACTGCAGCCATGAAATTAAAAGACGCTTACTCCTTGGAAGGAAAGTTATGACCAGCCTAGATAGCATATTAAAAAGCAGAGACATTACTTTTCCAACAAAGGTCCATCTAGTCAAGGCTATGGTTTTTCCAGTGGTCATGTACGGATGTGAGAGTTGGACTGTGAAGAAAGCTGAGCACCAAAGAATTGATGCTTTTGAAGTGTGGTGTTGGAGAAGACTCTTGAGAGTCCCTTGGACTTCAGGGAGATCCAACCAGGTCCATTCTAAAGATCAGCCCTGGGATTTCTTTGGAAGGAATGATGCTAAAGCTGAAACTCCAGTAATTTGGCCACTTCATGTGAAGAGTTGACTCATTGGAAAAGACTCTGATGCTGGGAGGGATTAGGGGCAGGAGGAAAAGGGGAACAGCAGAGGATGAGATGGCTGGATGGCATCACTGACTCGATGGACATGAGTTTGAGTGAACTCCTTGAGATGGTAATGGACAGGGAGGCATAGTGTGCTGCAATTCATGGGGTTGCAAAGACTCGGACATGACTGAGCGACTGAACTGATATCCAGAAAATGATGTTTTCACTGTATTTGTATAAAATTTCAACCATCTAAATTGACAGAAACTATCACACTTATGTTCTTGCCTGGAGAATCCCAGGGACGGCGGAGCCTGGTAGGCTGCCATCTATGGGGTTACACAGAATTGGACACCACTGAAGCGACTTAGCAGCAGTATGACATTTACTATACATATAAAATGTTTCTGAAACTCTTTTGCACATACAAAAAGATCTTTTTGAAAAATCTGTTTTATTATCATGATTAATTATGGTTCATTAAATAATCTTTGATTCTGATGAAAGTAAAGGAAATTTACTTTCCAAAATTCTTTGTCTTCTTGGTATTTGTATTTTATTTGTTGGGACACCTAAATTTTTAGGTAATCCTCAGCGATCAATGCATAAAACAGAGGAACACAATAGAATGGAAAAGACTAGAGATCTCTTCAAGAAAATTAGAGATACCAAGGGAATATTTTATGCAAAGACAGGCTCAATAAAGGACAGAAATGGTAGGAGCCTAACAGAAGCAGAAGATATTAAGAAGTGGCAAGAATACACAGAAGAACTATACAAAAAAGATCTTCATGACCCAGATAATCATGATGGTGCAATCACTCACCTAGAGCCAGACATCCTGGAATGTGAAGTCAAGTGGCCTTAGAAAGCATCACTACAAACAAAGCTAGTGGAGATGATGGAATTCCAGTTGAGCTAATTCAAATACTGAAAGATGATGCTGTGAAAGTGCTGCACTCAATATGCCAGCAATTTGGAAAACTTAGCAGTGGCCACAGGACTGGAAATGGTCAGTTTTTTTTCCAATCCCAAAGAAAAGCAATGCCAAAGAATGCTCAAACTACTGCACAATTGCACTCATCTCACAGGCTAGTAAAGTAATGCTCAAAATTCTCCAAGCCAGGCTTCAGCAATATGTGAACCTTGAACTTCCACATGTTCAAGCTCATTCTGGAAAGGGCAGAGGAACCAGAGATCAAATTGCCAACATATTCTTGATCATGGAAAAAGCAAGAGAGTTCTATAAAAAACATCTATTTCTGCTTTATTGTCTATGCCAAATCCTTTGACTGTGTGGATCACAATAAACTGTGGAAAATTCTGAAAGAGATGGGACTACCAAAGCACTTCACCTGCCTCTTGAGAAACCTATATGAAGGTCAGGAAGCAACAGTTAGAACTGGACATGGAACAACAGACTGGTTCCAAATAGGAAAAGGAGTTCGTCAAGGTTGTATATTGTCACCCTGCTTATTTAACTTATATGCGGAGTACATCATGAGAAACACTGGGCTGAAAGAATCACAAGCTGGAATCAAGATTGCTGGGAGAAATATCAGTAACCTCAGATATACAGATGACATCAGCCTTATGGCAGAAAATGAAGAGGAACTAAAAAGCCTCTTGATGAAAGTGAAAGTGGAGAGTAAAAAAGTTGGCTTAAAGCTCAACATTCAGAAAACGAAGATCATGGCATCCGGTCCCATCACTTCATGGGAAATAGATGGGGAAACAGTGGAAACAGTGTTAGACTTTATTTTCTTGGGCTCCAAAATCACTGCAGATGGTGACTGCAGCCATGAAATTAAAAGACGCTTACTCCTTGGAATGAAAGTTATGACCAACCTAGAAAGCATATTCAAAAGCAGAGACATTACTTTTCCAACAAAGGTCCATCTAGTCAAGGCTATGGTTTTTCCAGTGGTCATGTATGGATGTGAAAGTTGGAATATAAAGAAAGCTGAGCATCAAAAAATTGATGCTTTTGAAGTGTTGGTGTTGGAGAAGACTCTTGAGATTCCCTTGGACTGCAAGGAGATCCAACCAGTCCATCCTATAAGAGATCAGTCCTAGGTGTTCATTGGAGGGACTGATGTTGAAGCTGAAGTTCCAATACTTTGGCCACCTCATGCGAAGAGCTGACTCACTGGAAAATACCCTGAAGCTGGGAATGATGAGGGCAGGATGAGAAGGGGATGACAGAGGATGAGATGGTTGGATGGCATCACCAACTCAGTGGAGATGGGTTTGGGTGGACTCTGGGAGTTCATGATAGACAGGGAACCCTGCATGTGTGGTTCATGGGGTGGCAAAGAGTTGGACATGACTGAGCGACTGAACTGTGCTGAACTGAATGATTAATGGCAGTAAGCACCTCTTTGTGTATTTCTCACCCATAAAGTATATCCTTTTTGTGAAAATGTCTCTTCATGTTCCTGTAATTTTTCTTCTATGTCTTCTCATTGTTGATAATTCATATCCTTAGCCACAAATTTGAGATATATATATATATATATATATATATGCATGTATGTATCTATGTGGGCTTCCCAGGTGGCACTAGTTATAAAGAACTGGCCTGCCAATGCAGAAGACATAAGAGACATGGTGTGAATCAATCCATGGGTCAAGAAGATCTCCTGGAGGAGGGGATGGCAGCCCACTCCAGTATTCTTGCCTGGAGAATCCCATGTATAGCGGAGCTTGGCAAACTACAGTCCATAGGGTCACAAAGACCCTGCTATTTGTCATGCAGTGATGGGGCTGGATGCCTCGATCTTGTTTTTTTTTTTTTTTTTTTTAACAGTTAGTCTTAAACCAGATTTTTCACTCTCCTCCTTCACCCTCATCAAGAGGATTTTTAGTTCCTCTTCATTTTCTGCCTTTAGAGAGGTATCATTTGCATATCTGTAGTTGTTGATATTTCTCCCACCTATCTTGATTCCTGCTTGTAACTCAGGCAGCCCAGCGTTTCTCATGATGTGCTCAGTGTATCAGTTAAACAAACAGGGTGCCAGCAGACAGCTGTCATTTTGATCTATTTATCTTCATTTCAGTTCTGTCATCAAGGGGTGAATTGCTTTACCTTTGGTAAAAGATGATACTTACCTTACTTATGATAAAAGATAAATTGAGGAATAAGAAATACTTTAAGCATTTATTTGAGCAAAAATTAATTGAGATCAGACAGCCCTGAACTGAAAATGGTTGGGAGCAGCACATTGTGTAGGAGCTCAGGGAAAGATTTACAAAGAAGTGGAAAACAAAGCAAGCACATCATATGATTGACTATCATTTAATGCCTGTTTGACTGTGGTTGGTTGGTCTTACATTTCCATTTTATAAACCAAGAAGCATCTAAAGCCTTAGATTTTGGTTTGCTTACATATGCCTCCATGGCAATAGAGCCATTTCAGTCTAATAGCATCCTTGTATGAAATTCACTCAGTCGTGTCCAACTCTTTGCTACCCCATGAACTGTAGCCTTCCAGGCTCTTCTGTCCATGGAATTCTCCAGGCAAGAATGCTGGCGTGTGTTGCCATTCCCTTCTCCAGGGGATGATCCTGACCCAGGGATTGAACCCAGGTCTCTCGCAAGCAGGCAGATTCTTTACCGTCTGAGCCACCAGGGAAGCCCACAGCATCCTTACTGAATTAATTTAACACCTAACTCACAGTTGTGAAGATTAAAGGATTTAATCTTCCTTTGCATTAAACTTCCAATCAAGGGTAGCATATACTGAGGGCACATGATCTATGAGCTCTTCCATCAGAATATCTAACTTCAAAGTAGTAGGCTGTCTATCCATCTCTCCTTTATCCTCTTGAATTTCCAGAGGGTTATTTATCCGATAACTGAATGACAAGTAATTAAGTCATAAATAGCATATATGTTGAAACCAAATTTTTAGAAGAAATATGTTACTAACATTTTCAAAACATAGATAACTTGTGGCTAAGGAGCTTCTTATTATATTTTTCAGTTACTTAGAGCACAGTTTGGGAAATGCTGCTCTAGCAGTAATGATACATAAAAATGATTAGTTTCCAAAACTTTTTGCCATACAGCATACAAAGAGAAACAAAGGTATAGGCCTCATTTCTTTTTTCTGTCTGAAGAAAGTGTTTCCTTTAGGCTGCACAGAGCTTGTCATTCAGTTGCATCTGGAAAGAGCCCAATTCTAAACATAACTTGTATTTTCCTTGGAATATAAAAGGGACATTTAATTTACATTTTGTCATATTTCTGTGTTTCTTAGCACATCAGGTTTCCATTCATCAAAGTAGGATAATTTTTCATATAGACCATAGCAGAAAGCAAGTGTCCTTGTCATTCCCATTACCTGTCTCTAATCTCTCTTCCACACAACCCTCAAGCATTATCAGCTTTAGAGGAGAGTAAATTGAAAAATCAAAGAATGATTTTTAAATCTGTGCACAGCTGCACCAAATAACGAATTCTATAAAGGGGCCTCCCTGCACTTTCTTTTCTCTTTCATAAGGTTTGGTGATAAAAGAATGCCTACCAGGGACAAAGGGATTCAAGCTTTCAGTGAGCAGAGCTCTCTATTCAGACCAAACACAGACCTCTGGGTGATTGACAGGGGTTTCCACCTCTTCTCTATTCCCCAGCATCCAGCACACCCAGATGCAAGTCCCTTGGTCTCTGGTGGGCTGTCTGGATAGCAGTCTATCAAGTAATTTTAGGACATATCAATAGGTCACAGTTTGGCCTCTAATGCTAAAATCCTTGGTGAAAATGATACTGCTAATAACTTTTTCTTTGTTAGTCTAGAAAATTATATAAAAAAAGAAATCATGTCATAGAGTTTTTATGGCTTCTTATTAAAACTTTCCACACATATGTATGTGAGAAAACATTTAAAAATAACTTATCTGTGAATACTGTACTCTAATACTCAGTCCTCTTAGGGCAAATATCAGTTAAGAAAATCCCTAGCATATGGGATTAGTAACTCAGGTAATGTTTGAAATGGTTACAGCTGGTTACATAAAATATTACAAGGCAAATTGACATTTATTTATTGTGATATCATAGAAAAACACCTTCATTTGTACCCAGAATGAATCAATCAAATTTCATTTAGAAACTGAGAATGTATGGAAATGTGCTACCTGATTTGGGGGCTTTATTAAGAGTATTAATGAAGAAGACCGAACAATCTAATACAAGTCTAACTCTAAATTATCTTTGAAAGAAAAATAGCATATACAAGAATGTATAATTCACAGTATTTTTTTAAAATGACTATTTAATTATGATTAACATACAAAATCTGTATGTATTCAGTGTTCACAACCTAATAAGTTTGGAGATAAGTACATACCTGTGATGGAGTTGTTCATTCGCTAGGTCATGTCCAACTCTTTGTGACCTTATGAACTACAGCACACCAGACTTCCCTGTCCTTCACTGTTTTCTAGAGTTTGCACAAACTCGTGGCCATTGAGTCAGTGACACCATTTAACCATTTCATCCTCTGATGCCCGCTTCTCATCTTACCTTCAATCCTTCTTAGCATCAGGATATTTTCCAGTGAGTCGACTCTTCACATCAGGTGGCCAAAGTATTGGAGCTTCAGCTTCAGCTTCAGCATCAGTCCCTCCAATGAATATTCAGGGTTGATTTTCTTCAGGATTGACTGGTTTGATCTCCTTGGTGTCCAAGGGACTCTCAAGAGTGTTCTCTACCACCACAGTTCAAAGGCATCAATTTTTTGGCACTCAGCCTTCTTTATAGTCAGCTCTTACAAATATACATGACTACTGTGATGGAGTGGGAAATGACAACCTACTCCAGTATTCTTGCTTCAAAAGTTCCAATGACAGAGGAGCCTGGTGGGCTACAGTCCATGGGGTCGCAAAAAATTGGACATGACTGAGCAAACGCGAACACACACACTCATCTGTGAAATCATCACCATGATCTACATCCATATTCTCTAAAGAATCCTCCTACCCAAAGCAATCCTTAAATACAATGCAGGTATTTATATATATATTCTTTTATTGCATGTGAACTTGGGTTTATTTAACTTATATGCAGAGTACATCATGAGAAACGCTGGACTGGAAGAAACACAAGCTGGAATCAAGATTCCCAGGAGAAATATAAATAACTTCAGATATGCAGATAACACCACCCTTATGGCAGAAAGTGAAGAGGAACTAAAAAGCCTCTTGATGAAGGTGAAACTGGAGAGTGAAAAAGTTGGCTTAAAGCTCAACATTCAGAAAACAAAGATCATGGCATCCGGTCCCATCACTTCATGGGAAATAGATGGGGAAACAGTGGAAACAGTGTCAGACATTATTTTGGGGGGGGCTCCAAAATCACTGCAGATGGTGACTGCAGCCATGAAATTAAAAGACGCTTACTCCTTGAAAGGAAAGTTATGACCAACCTAGACAGCATATTCAAAAGCAGAAACATTACTTTGCCAACAAAGGTTCGTCTAGTCAAGGCTATGGTTTTTCCTGTGGTCATGTATGGATGTGAGAGTTGGACTATGAAGAAAGCTGAGCGCCGAAGAATTGATGCTTTTGAAGTGTGGTGTTGGAGAAGACTCTTGAGAGTCCCTTGGACTGCAAGGAGATCCAACCAGTCCATTCTAAAGGAGATCAGTCCTGGGTGTTCTTCGGAAGGACTGATGCTAAAGCTGAAACTCCAGTACTTTGGCCACCTCATGCGAAGAGTTGACTCATTTGAAAAGACTCTGATGCTGGGAGGGACTGAGGGCAGAAGGAGAAGGGGACGACAGAGGATGAGATGGCTGGATGGCATCACTGACTCGATGGACATGAGTCTGAGTGAACTCCAGGAGTTGGTGATAGACAGGGAGGCCTGGCGTGCTGCGATTCATGTTGTCGCAAAGAGTCAGACACGACTGAGAGACTGATCTGATCTGATCTGATCTGAATTTGTGTACACACAGTATATAGTTGTTACTTGGTTGTATGAGGTAATTTACTTCCTGATGTATTAAAAACTAAAACTAACAGTAAATCAAGGGACAAAAAGTAAGATTAATGATTTCAAAAGTTAGTTTATTGGTTTAATGAACCAGCGTCTACTTTTATTAATTATATATGTGCAATGTTCAATAAGTTCTGAGTGTGAAGCTAATAGAAACCAGTAGACTACCATTTCTTCTTTTGCAAAAAATAGTTGTACTCTTTATATTGTATATATTTACTCTGTGTTGGTCCCTCAAAATGATATGTTGAAGTCATAATTCCTGAGTTCTTTGAAAATGACTTTAATTGGAAAAAGGACATTTACAGATGTAATAAGGTTGACTAATGCTGGATTAGCATGGGCCCTAAGTTCAAGCAGGGAGAAGGCAATGGCAACCCACTCCAGTACTCTTGCCTGGAAAATCCCATGGACAGAGGAGCCTGGTAGGCTGCAGCCCATGGGGTCGCTAAGAGTCGGACATGACTGATCGACTTCACTTTCACTTTTCACTTCCATGCATTGGAGAAGCAAATGGAAACCCACTCCAGTGTTCTTGCCTGGAGAATCCCAGGGATGGGTGAGCCTGGTGGGCTGCCATCTATGGGGTTGCACACAGTCAGACACGACTGAAGTGACTTAGCAGTGACTGATTGACTTCACTTTCACTTTTCACTTTCATGCATTGGAGAAGCAAATGGAAACCCACTCCAGTGTTCTTGCCTGGAGAATCCCAGGGATGGGTGAACCTGGTGGGCTGCCATCTATGGGGTTGCACACAGTCAGACACGACTGAAGTGACTTAGCAGTAGCAGCAGTAAGTTCAAGCACTGGTGTCTTTATAAGAGGAAAAACAAGACATTGGTGATGGACAGGGAGGCCTGGTGTGCTGCAATTCATGGGGTCTCAAAGAGTTGGACACGACTGAGCCACTGAACTGAACTGAATCCTATTATTTTCAGTTCAGTTCAGTTCAGTTCAGTGGGTCAGTCCTGTCTGACTTTTTGCAACCTGATGGTCTGCAGCACGCCAGGCTTCCCTTTCCATCACCAACTCCTGGAGCTTACTCAAACTCATGTCCATTGAGTCGGTGATGCCATCCAATCATCTCATCCTCTATCATCCCCTTCTCCTGCCCTCAATCGTTCCCAGCATTAGGGTCTTTTCAAATGGGTCAGTTCTTTGCATCAGGTGGCCAAAGTATTTGAGTTTCAGCTTCAACATCAGTCCTTCCAATGAATATTCAGGACTGATCTAACTTAGGATGGACTAGCTGGATCTCCTTTCAGTCCAAGGAATCTCAAGAGTCTTCTCCAACACCACAGTTCAAAAGCATCAATTCTTCGGCTCTCACCTTTCTTTATAGTCCAACTGTCACATCCAAACATGTCCACTGGAAAAACCATAGCCTTGACTAGATGGACCTTTGCTGGCAAAGTAATATCTCTGCTTTTTAATATGCTGTCTAGGTTGGTCATAGCTTTTCTTCCAAGGAGCAAGTGTCTTTTAATGTGATGGCTGAAGTCACCATCTGCAGTGATTTTGGAGTCCCCCAAAATAAAGTTTCCCACTGTTTTCCATTGCTTCTCCATCTATTGGCCATAAAGTTATGGTACCAGATGCCATGGAGAAGGAAATGGCAACCCACTCCAGTATTCTTGCCTAGAGAATCCCAGGGACAGAGGAGCCTGGTAGGCTGCTGTCTATGGGGTCACACAGGGTCGGACACGACTAAAATGACTTAGTAGCAGTAGCAGCAGCAGCCATGATCTTAGTTTTCTGAATGTTTCATTTTAAGCCAACTTTTTCACTCTCCTCTTTCCCTTTCATCAAGAGGCTCTTTAGTTCTTCGCTTTCTGCCCTAAGGGTGGTATCATCTGTGTATCTGAGGTTATTGATATTTCTCCTGGAAATCTTGATTCCAGCTTGTGCTTCATCCAGCCCAGCATTTCTCATGATGTACTCAGCATATAAATTAAATAAGCAGGGTAATAATATACAGCCTTGGCATACTCCTTTCCTGATTTGGAACCTGTCTGTTGCTCCATGTCCAGTTCTAACTGTTGCTTCTTGACCTGCATACACATTTCTCAAGAAGCAGATCAGGTGGTCTGGTATTCCCATCTCTTTAAGAATTTTCCACAGTTTGTTGTTATCCACAGAGTCAAAGGCTTTGGCATAGTCAATAAAGTAGATGTTATTGTGGAACTCTCTTTCTTTTTTGATGATCCAGTGGATTTTGGCAATTTGATCTCTGGTTCCTCTGCCTTTTCTAAATCCAGCTTGAACATCTGGAATTTCATGGTTCACATACTGTTGAAGCCTGGCTTGGAGAATTTTGAGCATTTCTTTGCTAGTGTGTGAGATGAGTGCAATTGTGCGGTAGTTTGTGCAGTCTTTGGCATTGCCTTTCTTTAGGGTTAGAATGAAAACAGACCTTTTCCAGTCCTGTGGCCATGCTGAGTTTTCCAAATTTGCTGACATACTGAGTGTAGCACTTTCACAGCACCATCTTTCAGGATTTGAAATAGCTCAACTGTAATTCCACCACCTCCACTAGCTTTGTTTGTAGTGATGTTTCCTAAGGCCCACTTGACTTTGCATTCCAGGATATCCGGCTTTAGGTGAGTGATCACCCCATCATGATTATCCGGGTCACTAAGATATCTTTTGTATGGTTCTTCTGTGTATTCTTGCCACATCTTCTTTGCTTCTATTAGGTCCATACCATTTCTGTCTTTTTTTGTGCCCATCTTTGCATGAAATTTTCCCTTTGTATATCTAGTCTTTCCTGTTCTATTGTTTTCCTCTATTTCTTTGCCCTGATCACTGAGGAAGGCTTTCTTATCTCTCCTGTTATCTTAATATGGGAGTGGGTCTGGTAAGATCTTTCTATTGTTAGTTGTAATCCTGTCATCTTAAAATGTAAATTGTGGGAAGGGGTCTAGTAAGATCTTTACAAACTTGAAGCATTCTTTTATTTATTGTAATAATCAATTAAAAAAGTATATAGCTTTCTTGCTAAGACTAGCGAGGGGGGCCCTCTCCATCCCCCTTCTGATGTCTATTTGAGAAGCTTTCTCTTTCCCTGTTCATACTTTCATAAAACTGCTACACAAAAGCTCTTGAGTGATCAAACCTGGTCCCTGGTCCAGAAGCTACATCTTCGTCTTCTTTGGAGGTCATGAATCCAACACACTGCTCACTGTAAGCTGTCACTAGTTTGTAGGTCATTGTTATGGAAACTGTCAAACTATTTGTTAAAACTTGCCTTTAGTTTCACACATTTTTATATGGTTTTGGATCTATGTTTTATGCTTGCTGTATTTGTGGTAATCAATTTTATTAATTTCTACCATGGAAATTAAGGACTTTCCCATTATAAAAATATGATTACTGAAATACTTTTACCATTTAGCTTCACATTTAAATACTCTTTCTCTTCTCTGACTCCCCTTGCCTTTTCTTCCTGCTTTCCTTTAATACAAGGATAGCAGCACAGCTTTATGGTTCAAACAACCAACAGAAAGTCTCAATATTACCTAAAATATTTCAACTTTTCTCAAATGATTTAAAATTCCATCTTTATCATGCACTATATTATATATGCCAGTTATGCATCTTTTATTTTGTTTCATTGATCATCCTATTATGGAAAGATTATCATATATTTCTTAATATCATGATGTAACATTTGAATTATTATTTAATTTTTACTTAACAATTTGATTGTGATATATTGCTTACATAATTAGAAACATGAAAATAATAGCTAGTATTGTATTTCACCATATTTCTTCTAATATTTGCATGATATATAGTATCTTAGAGAAATTTAATGTGAAAAATGTTCATTGTTCTTACAATCTTATGTAAGATTATGTAAATTAATTCCAATCATACATTTTAGTTAACTGAATTCATAGTACAGAGGGTTTTTTTCTCTGTAATAGTAATAACTATCTGCATTTCCTCTGATCATGTCAGAGCCTTGCATCTCTATACAGAGATAAACTATGATAATTATCAAATATGCTTTTACCTTAAATTATCTCTATAATTATAATCATAAATTTTATAAAATGTTGTTACTTTATATTATTTTTAAAACAACCTTTTCTAATTTGAGTATGGAAGTCTCTTCAGTTTTAACAGTCTTTTAATTGTAACATATGCCCTGTTTCCAGACTTCCCTGGTGGCTCAGATGGTAAAGCATCTGCCTACAATGCAGGAGACCTGGGTTCAATCCCTGGGTCAGCAAGATCCCCTGGAGAAGGAAATGGCAACCCACTCCAGTACTGTTGCATGGAAAATCCCATTGACAGAGGAGCCTGGTAGGCTACAGTCCATGGGGTCACAAAGAGTCAGACACAACTGAGCGACTTCACTTTCACTTTCACTTATGCTCTGTTTCCAAATTATTTTTCTATTTTCCTTTATCTGTTCCTCTTCCTTACTTGAAATCAACAGCACTTTGTAGTTTATAAATTGACAGTGTGGAACAACTGAAGGATATTCTCAGATATTTCAATACTTGAGATATTTCAATGTATCCTTAATTCACGTTTCTTTGATTATTCTTGAATTAGAGCATCTCCCATTTTTTATCAGTCTTTTGAATACTTTCCTCTTTATAATATCAATTCATCTCTTCAATTTTTATTACATTTATTATTCTTTAATGGAAATATTTTTGATGTACAATTTAAGTTATAGGTGTAGGATGCTGCTGCTGCTGCTGCTAAGTCACTTCAGTCGTGTCCAACTCTGTGCGACCCCATAGACGGCAACCTACCAGGCTCCCCCGTCCCTGGGATTCTCCAGGCAAGAACACTGGAGTGGGTTGCCATTTCCTTCTCCAAGGTGTAGGATGCAGTGATTCACAAATTTTAACAGTTACAGTCCTTTTATAGCTAATATACAATATCAACTATATTCTCCATGTTGTACAGTATATCCTTATAACTTATTTTATACCTGGTGGTTTGTGTCTGTTACTCTTTTACCCCTGTGTTTCCCCTCCCTCTTTCCTGTTCCCACCATTAACCACTAGTTTGTTCTCTATTGGTGAGTCTTTTTGTCGTTGTTGTTATATTCACTAGTTATATTTTAAGATTTCACATAGAAGTGATATAATATGATATTTGTCTTTCTCTATCTGACTTATTTCACATACCCTCCAAATCTATCCATGTTATCCAAAACAAAAATTCCATTATTTTTTTATGGCTGAGTAGTATTCCATTGTATATGTATGTATGTATATATATACAAAGACACCCTTTTATCTTTATCCATTCAACTGTTGATGAACACTTAGGTTGCTTCCATATCCCAGCAATTGTGAATGATCCTGCCACGAACATTGTAATACATGTGTCTTTTCAAATTAGCTTTTTTTTTCCCCCAGATATATACCCAGGAGTGGACTTGCTGGGTCATATGGTAGCGTTATTCTGAGTTCCTTGAGAAACCTCCGTACTCTTATCCCTTGTGCCTGCATCCATTTACATTCCCATGAAAAGTGTGCAAGGGTTCTCTATCCTCCACATATTTGCTAACATTTGTTAATTTTCTTTTTGATAATAGGCATTCTGACAGGTGTGAGATGTATATCTTTGTGGTTTTGATTGCATTTTGTTGATGATCAGTTTCCTTTTTATTTGCTTGTTGGAAATCTGTGTTTCCTCTGGGAAAATGCCTTTTCAATTCTTATGCCCATTTTTTAGTTGGGTGTTTTGTATTTTTGATGTTGAATTGTATGAGCTGTTTGTCTATTTTGGATATTAGCTCCCTTTAGACTGTATACTTTGCAAGTATTTTCTCCCATTCAGTGTACTGTCTTTTTCTCCATAGTTTTCTTTGCTCTGAAAAGCTTTTAAGTTTTAATTATGTCCCATATGTTTATTTTTGCTTTTATTTCCTTTGCTTCAGGAAATAGATTCCCCCCAAAAATATTGTTATGAGTTCTGTAGAACTTTATTCTGCCTGTTTTTCTCTAGGAGTTTTATGGCTTCTGGTCTTATATTTAAAGTTTAGATTTACTTTTAGTTTAATTTTTGTATATAGTATGAGAGAATGTTTTAATTTTGTTCTTTCACCTGTAGCTCTCCAGTTTTCCTAGCACTGCTTATCGAAGAGACTGTCGTTTCTCTTTTGTATACTCTTGCCTCATTTGTTGTAGATGCATTGATCATATGTGTATAGGTTTATTTCTGGGCTCTTCATTTTGTTCCATGGATCTCTGTGTTTATTTTTGTGCTAATATCATACTGCTTTGATTTCTGTAGCTTTGTAGTTCAGTCTGAAGTCAGGGAGCATGCTTCTTCCAGCTCGATTCTTCATCCTCATAATATTTTTGGCCATTTCAGGTCTTTTGTGTTTCCATACAAATTTTAAAATTGTACTAATTCTGAGAAAAATGCCCTTGGTATTTTTTAGAGATTAGATTGCATTGAATCTTTTTTTTGCTTTGGGTAGTATGGTCTAAAGCAATATTTTTCATAGTACATATTTTTTATCTCTTTAGTTAGGCTTTCTCTTGGGTAATTTATCCTTTTAATGTGATGGTAAATGAAATTATTTCCTTAACTTTTCTTTTTGTTCTTTTGTTGTTAACAGTATAGAAATGTAACTGATTGCTGTGTATTTATTTTGTATCCTGCAACTTTACCAAATTAATTGATGAGTTCTAATAGTTTTCTGGTGTGTCTTTAGGATTTTCTATATGTAGTATCATGTCATATATATACAGTGACAGTTTAACTTTTTCCTTTCCAAATTGGATTCTTTTCTTTTTTTTAACCCCTCTCACTGATGTGGGTAAGACTTTCAAACCTATGTTGAGTAAAAGTAGTGAAAATGGACATCCTTGTCTTGTTCTCAATATTGGTGGAAATACTCAGCTTTTCACCACAGAGTATGATGTTGACTGTGGGTTTGTCATATATGGCCATTCTTGTGTTGAGATTATGTTTGCTGTATTCCTACTTTGTGGAGAGCTTTTTTTTTCGGTCTGGTTTTCATACCACAGTGATACTGCCTTTCATAGAATGAAATTTGAAGTATTCCTTATTCCTTCTCTGCAGTTTTTTGGAATTGAGAAGGATAGATGTTAACTCTTTTCTAAATGTTTGGTAGAATTCACTCATGAAATCATTTATTAGAATTCACTGGTGAAAACATCTGTTCCTGGACTTCTATTTGTTATTTGTTTTTCTTATTAATCTCTGATAAATACTTTATACATATTTATTTTTGAATATCAGTAGTCTTTATTTGGAGAAGGCAATGGCACCCCACTCCAGTACTTTTGCCTGGAGAATCCCATGGACGGAGGAACCTGGTGGGCTGCAGTTCATAGGGACGCTAAAGTTGGACATGACTGAGCAACTTCACTTTCACTTTTCACTTTCATCCATTGGAGAAGGCAATGACAACCCCCTCCAGTGTTCTTGCCTGGAGAATCCCGGGGACGGGGGAGCCTGGTGGGCTGCCGTCTATGGGGTCACACAGAGTCGGACACAACTGAACAATGCAGCAGCAGTCTTTATTACACTTATTTAATTGCCTTCTAGTCCAGTGATACTTAGAAGTTTTTATTAGACAGCTCTCTTGAATTTTATCAAATGCTCATTTGGTGTCTATTGATATGAGGCAATGATTTTTCCCTTCTTTATTTTTGATGTAATTGATTTACTGAGAGGCAGGAAGCCCACTATAATATTATGACATGGTTCTTAATTTTTTTTTTTTTTGAAGATGCAATAAAATACCAGCCAGTAACCTAAACCATACAAGTTTGGATACTCTTATAAAGGTTATGCATATTCTAAACCAACAAATTAGATATAGTGCTGTTTACACCATGGGAGTATGCATGAACCTAAGAACCAAGGGATGGAATAAGGTATGGCTATTTTCAACATGACATCTAATGACCCATCTCTACATTTTTTTCTTCTCATCTTATATCTGATTTAGACATGGTTCATCTAGAGGACTTAATAGGGAGATGCTTCCATTAAAAGACATAACACTGGTTTTGTTAAATTAGATATTGAGGTCCTTTCTCTGAAAATATATGATGTGAGGTTCTTCACATCATTAAAAAAATTAGGTCAAATGCATGTTGCTATGTTATCTGGAGTAATTATTCTTGTTGTTAAGGAATGTGGGATTGTGGCAATAGGACTATGTCTGGAGACCAGGGGATTATCTGGGATGACGCTGGTACTTCCATACCCAGGGGTAAAAATTAGTAAACAACTGTAGTAACTCATACAGGCAGGACCCTCAATGCTCAGGTATTTCACATATAACTATTTAAGTTGCACTATCAGTTAAAAATTGCTAATAAACTAAAGAAGGTATCTTAAAACTGTGGGGAAATTTAAATAATAAAAGATGACTGTTATAAATAAGGTTATGACAAAGTGAAAATATCAAGAATATAATAGCTATTCATATTCTTAATCTTACTGAATCTATATATGGTTTTTGTATAAATCAGCTGTCCTCTCATTTTTTGCCAGTTATTTTATAAGATTATTATTGGTAGCTACTTAAATAATTCATTCCTTAGGCTATAGAATATGTAGAGTAGCTTTAATTAGCCAGAAGTGGAATAATTCTCATGCACAAAGAACTACAAAGACAGATGATCTTGCTCTTCCAATTTGGGGACTGAGCAATGTTGTTTTTCTTTTTTTTTCTTAAGGAAGAAATTTATTATGTTGTTATTGTTGTTGCTAAGTTAGAATTTATGAAGTAAATAGATATATTTATATATTGAGCAGATAAAAGCTATTCTGTGTTGCATGTGATCAATTGACATTCAGTGCACATTTTTACTTCCTTCTAGTAGGTAGAGGCTACTCCTTCAGAAGACGCTAGATAGGTGAAACACAACAAAACATCTCATCCTTCTTTGCCACCTTTATGGTTGTAAATAATTTCCATTAAATAGATTCACTTCCCAAGTTTGTGCAACAGACTTTTCACAGATTTGTTTATTTCTGTTTTTAAGCAAGGCAGCAACTTGATGGTTGAGAAACCACTTTCAATGACAACAGCAGCTAGACTCAGATCACCTGAGTCAGTAGTACAAGGTACCAGCATCATGCATAGCCCTCAGATTCCCACATCTATCCAAACCTTTCCTTACACCTGTTTTATGAATTAAGCCCCATTTTCTTACACATATAAAAATATTTCTGTTTGTTTTTGCAATGCTACAGATGCACTGGAGGTATGAAAAGGAAAAGATGAATTGGAGAAAGGGAAGATTAAAAATGTTTTCACCTATGAGAGGAAGAAATAGGGGAGAAATTGGGTGGGAAGTAATGGAAAAGGAATAATGCATTGTTATGATGAGACATAGTATAAATACTCCTTACAAATAAAAGTAAAATCATGTGTTTGACTAAAAGTGTTAGAGACAGAATTGAATAAAAATACTGACCAAAAAAAAAAAAAAAAAAAACTGGCAAATCTCATAATTACCCCTCATTTTTCAGTTATTTGTATTTTATCTTGAAGTTCAGGTATTTATAATACTTAATCTTCCAGGCCACTCATTTGAAGCTCAAGAGTGATTATTTAAATCTGTAGGTTTACTACTAAAATATGTTTTAGGAAAATATTTTCTTCAGCTCTTTGAGTTCTTTTAACTGGATTCATTTAAGTAAATGCATTTGGGTTGTTTACTTTGAGCCTTTCATCTCTAAAGTAAGTGAAAGCTAATTGAATAAAAAATATGACAAACTGAAATTTAAGTATTAAGATTCAGCTGTAGAAAGATGTCAGTTCATTTTATATTAATGCATAAAATGCAGTTTATTCATTCATATACAATCACTTTCCTTTTCTTAGCACATTTACTTTAAAAATATTTGTAAATTCTTTCTCTGTCTCTTTGAGATGTAAATCTTTTTAAAAACCTCCTGCCAGTTTTGTAACCCAGGATTATCAAGTACTGGGAGCCATTTCTTTGAAATGTCATCATCCAGGAAGATAGTACAGCTTTGTCTCGGTTTTATGGGGAGGGCAGGACCCTAACTTGGGTGGGTACCTTTCGCTAAGCTGCAAAACAGCCTGCCTGGAAGATAAGAGAATAATTTTCCTTTGGGTGAGTCCAGTGGAAAGCAGGTGGCCTTTGATCTTCCCTCACCAGCTATTAAAAGCTCTCCAGCCTTTTGTTTCAGTGGTGAAGGGTGAAAGTGGCTCAGTTGTGTCTGACTCTTTGTGACCCCAGGGACTATACAGTCCATGGGATTCTCTAGGCCAGAATACTGGAGTGGGTAGCCTTTCCCTTCTCCAGGGAATCTTCCCAACCCAGGGATTGAACACCAGCTGAGCCACAAGGGAAGCCGTTTGTTTCAGTGAAGTTGAATTCAAACTGAGTTCTGGTCTCTCTGTCCTGTTAAAATAATCTTGAATAAAGTCTTCCTTTCTTCCTCTCTTTTTGCTTTAACAGAGAAAATATGTAGTACCATACACTAAATTACATAGTTATATATCTTCCATTCCTAAACACTGTAGGATTGGGTAAAAGTAAATTTTATTTTAATTCTTCTTTCTGTGTTTTGTTTATCCCTGAAAGTTATTGAAAGCGTTTGTTGGTTGATAGGTTGGTTGGTTTGTGCAGTATTTACTATATATTCCTAGTACACTGAATGTGCTGGTCTCAATAAGATACAAGTAAAGCAAATTCATCCAGTTTCATAGCTATTCTTTAAAACAGTTCCCTTGACTTGTTTGCTTTATTTGGTTTACATCCAGATAAAAACTTGGGCTATTGTAGTAAGTATCAGGCATTCAGCCTGTCCAATTTATTGTCAAAACTTCTTCTGTCATCCCATATCCAGGTTCATGCTTCTTTAGACTGGAAACTGGGAATGAGTGGAGAAGAATAAATGCCTGGGCTGCTCTCTTGCCCTCTTTCCTTCTTCCCTTCTTGCAAGCTGCTGTCTGTGGTCCCTCTGGGATCAGTTCTAACTGAAAAAGACTTCTACAACTAGGAGAGATGCAATCTGGCATATCATGGGCACCGAAGCAGATGCTTTCTTTTAGATGGGGCTTTTCAGCTTCTTCATAAACCCCTTTTCTGGGTTCTTTGGACTATAGTCCCTTGACATGGGTAATGCCTCCTCATAGCCTGTAGTGACCTCCTCCTTATATTCTCTATCTTTCTCTGGTCTGTTCCTCTCAGTGCAGTTTTTTTTGATGGTGGTGCTTTGTAAAATAACTCACATCCAAATAAATCTCATCTTCAGTTTCTATATCAGGATCACAGAACACATGTAAGGGTCTTTGCTGACCAAACTTTCTGTGTCCAGGCAGTTCTCAGGATAGTCGTCTGTTCCCTTCCTGCCAGCCAGTATATTGTTATTGTTTTTAGATTTTTGTTTGCAAATTAAATAGCAATTCCTGATATCCATGAATGCCAAAAGACATATCTAATTCTCTATGTGCTTCTCATAGCGTCAGCATCACTAGAATTAAAGTAAAGGAGAAGTAGTCTCAGTCTTCTTCAAGGGTCCATCCACCTTGGTATCTGATAACTCTCTACAGAAACATTCTTATTCTGCAGTCACCCTAGTTTCTTCAGTGTCCCTGGGCCAGACATGTAGTCTAGCCTAATTAAAACTGTCTAGATGAGTAACGAGTTAAGATTCTCAAATATTTCATAATAACTTTGCATAATTAAGTAGATACTGCAAAGTCTTCGTGTGCATTTTAGAGGAACTATATGATTTTCATTATTAAACTGTAGAAGAATACCACTATTTCTCAGTCTTAGGCTCTCTCTCTTCTGATCCAAGACAAAGGAAAAGTCATAATTAGTATCCTCTTACAAAGTTTTGCCACTGAAAATATGAATTTTGGTAACTAGGTAGCTAGTTAGCTAGATAGATGATATTCTATATCTTTAATTTTTATCAGTTTTATTACCTTAGCAACAAGATGCTAATCTCTTCCTTGACTATATTACATCTTCCAGTTTGTCCTGGTATTTTCCCTAATTTTTATATATGTTATATTTTGGCTAAGAAAAAATTGCAGTTATTATAATTTTTCTTTCATTATTGTCAACTATTCTTATCTTTAAAATGGCTGTTGTTTGTAGTGTTATCAAGTGTTGCATTCTCTTAATTCAACTTCATGTGATATTACTAAATTTACTGATTTTCTGCCCTTTGCATATTTTCCAGCTATTCACTTACCTGCTGTTTTACTCCCCAACATTATACTTCACTCTGTTTTATTATGATTCTGTAGATACAGTGAAGTTTGAAATGGGGTTTTATTCTTATATGAGTTTGTTGACAAAGCCAAGCACATCTGAGGTTTTTTTTTTTTCCTCCTATTGTGCTCTTGAACAACATTGTTGAAGCATCTGGTTTACAGTGTTGTTCTGTCTTTATCCTTTAGAATCCTCATCTTTTGGTGATTTTGCCTTGAATATTGTTCAGGAGAAGTCTGTCACAAATTTATTGTTTATTTTTTTCTATTTAAATAATTTAAATATTTTTAAATTTTAATTAAATTAAAATTTTAATTATTTGGATGAAGCCTAAGCTGGAATCAAGATTGCCGGGAAAAGTATCTATAACCTCAGATATGCAGATGACACCACCCTTATGGCAGGAAACGGAGAACTAAAGAGCCCCTTGATGAAAGTGAAAGAGGAGAGTGAAAAAGTTGGCTTAAAACTCAACATTCAGAAAACGAAGATCATGGCATCTGGTCCCATGACTTCATGGCAAATAGATGGGGAAACAATGGAAACAGTGACAGACTTTATTTTG
Source organism: Bos taurus (assembly GCF_002263795.3). Lineage (NCBI taxonomy): Eukaryota > Metazoa > Chordata > Mammalia > Artiodactyla > Bovidae > Bos > Bos taurus. The sequence continues at coordinate 32,188,435 of NC_037335.1, forward strand.
GGGGGCTCCAAAATCACTGCAGATGGTAACTGCAGCCATGAAATTAAAAGATGCTTGCTCCTTGGAAGAAAAGCTATGACCAACCTAGACAGCATATTAAAAAGCAGAGACATTGCTTTGCCAACAAAGGTCTGTCTGGTCAAAGCTATGGTTTTTCCAGTAGTCATGTATGGATGTGAGAGTTGGACTATAAAGAAAGCTGGGTGCCAAAGAATTGATGCTTTTGAACTGTCTTGTTGGAGAAGACCTTTGAGATACCCTTGGACTGCAAGATCCAACCAGTCCATGCTAAAGGAAATCAGTCCATAATATTCATTGGAAGGACTGATGCTGAAGCTGAAGCTACAATATTTTGGCCCCCTGATATGAAGAACTGACTTACTTGAGAAGACCCTGATGCTGGGAAAGATTGAGGGTGGGAGGAGAAGGGGATGACAGAGGATGAAATGGTTGGATGGCATCACCGACTCGATGGACATGAGTTTGAGTAAGCTCCAGGAGTTGGTGATGGACAGGGAAGCCTGGCGTGCTGCAGTCCATGGGGTCGCTAAGAGTCAGGTACGACTGAGCCTCTGAACTGAACTGAAATATTTTTCTCAAATGCAAAGAGAATTTTTTCTTTATGCTTGGAATGAAAAGACATTTCAGCAATCATTAATTTCTGGCATCATTTATTTTGGTCACCCTTTTAAAAAATCCTAGCTTGAATTGTTTTTAAATGTTTGCTTACTAAGTTTTGTGTGCCATATTGTCATTGACAAGGTCTATGTGTACTCATATATCTTTGCAACTTTTTTCTTTTATAGTTTTTAATTGGAGGAAAATTGCTTTACAAAGTTGTGTTCGTTTCCACTGAACAACGCAAATCAACCATAATTATACACATACCTCTCTCTTGAGCCTCCTATCCCTCCCCTCAACCCACCCCTCTAGGTCATCACAGAGCACTGGCTGGGCTCCCTGTGTTGTATAGCACCTTCTCACCAGCTATCTGTTTTACACATACTAGTATATATGTTAGTGCTGCTTTCTCCATTGTCCCACTCTTTCCTACGTCTTTTCTACATCTTTTCCTACTCTTTTCTATATCTGCATTCCTTCCCTGCAAATAGTTCATCAATACCATTTTTCTAGATTGTATGTACATGCGTTAAGATGCTATATTTGTTTTTCTCTTTCTGACTTACTTCACTCTGTATAACAGGCTCTAGGTTCATCCGCTTCATTAGAAGTGCTTCAGATTTGTTCTTTTTATGGCTGAGTAGTATTCCATTGTATATATGTACCACATTTTCTTTTTTTTTTTCACGGTAGAAAAGATGTTTCTCAGTTTTCACAATCAATAGCCAGATTTAAAAACATAGAAGATAATTACAAGCCATAGTGGGAACATGATTAACTTAACAATTTAAAATAATTACATACAATTGGTGTGGTCAAGCAGAGTGATGTGTACCACATTTTTTTTTATCCATTCATCTGTCAATGGACATCTAGGTTGCTTCCATGTTTTAGCTATTGTAAATTGTGCTGCAGTTTACATTGGCGTACATATATCTTTTAGAATTGTCATTGTCTCATTGGGATACATGTGTATTTTAGAATTATGGTTTTCTCAGGGTGTATGCTAGGTCATATGGTAGTTTTACTCCTAGTTTTTTAAGGAATCTCCATACTCTTCTCCATAGTGGCTGTATCAATTTACATTCCCACCAATAGTGCAAGAGAGTTCCCTTTTTCCACACCCTCTCCAGCATTTACTGTTTATAGGTTTTTTGATGATGGCCATTATGACTGGTGTGAACTGATATCTAACTGTAGTTTTGATTTGCATTTCTCAAATAATTAGTGATGTTGAACATCTTTTCTTGTGTATATTGGCCTTCCTCTGAGGATGAAATACCATGATGTATGTCCTCCTTGGAGATATGTCTGTTTAGATTTTCTGCCCATTTTTTTATTTGACTGTTTATTTTTCTGATTTCAAATTGTATAGGCTGCTTATACACTTTGGGGATTACTCCTTGTCAGTTGTTTCACTTGCAATTGTTTTCTCTCATTCTGAGGGTTGTCTTTTAATCTTGTTTATTGTTTCCTTTGCTGTGCAAAAGCTTTTAAGTTGAATTATGTCCCTTTCTTTATTTTTGTTTTTATTCCAGTACTCTAGGAGGTGGGTCAAAAAGGATCTGGTGTAATTCATGTCAAGGAGTGTCTTGTCTATGTTTCCCTCTAAGAGCTTTGTAGTTTCTGGTCTCATTTTTCTTTAATACATTTTGAGTTTATTTATTTGTTTGCATGATGTTAGGAAGTGTTCTAGTTTCATTATTTTACAAAGATCTGTTTCAATTTTCCCAGCACCACTTATTGAAGTGGGTGTCTTTCTCTATTCTCTTTTTCAGCCTCTGACAGAGGAGACAGTATATTTTTGCTCCTTTGTCAAAGATAAGATTAACATAATTGTGTGGCTTATCTCTAGGCTTTCTATTTTGTTCCATTGGTCCATATTTCTGTTTTTGTATCTTTACTATTAAATATTGATATTTGAAAAATAGATTTCCAGGTTAATCATTCTCTTTCTCTCTCCCTCTCTACTTTGCTTTTTTCCTATGGTGTCCATCTACTTTAGAAAATAAGGTAGAGCTGTTAGAAACTTTTCTTACATTAGAGTGAATTATCCATCATAATAGAGTTCAATCTTATATTATCTTACACAACTGCAATTCTAGATTTTTAATGAGGAATAGAAAGCTAAATTACATTTTAAATGTTAAGCCATCACCCCACATGCATTTTCTATCTACATAAAATTAATCCAATAAAATATAATTTTTGCCATATCAGACTTTTTATATTCACTGCATAAAATTCAAGTATATGGAAGTGAAAATTAATTAGATATATTATAATAACTTCTTTACTTTTTTTGTGTGTCTTTATAGCCCAAAATTAGATATGATAACAATTTACAGGAATTAGTTCATGAATTACTTTTTATCATGTAATTTAGATTTGTCTCTCAGAAAACATTAAAGTTTTTATTAAGTTAAAACTGAGGGGTAATGAAAATCTTGAGACTATGTAGAAGATAAATGAGAAACTGCAAAATATAAATTCCTTAGTTTGAATTACAAACGTTGTGACTACTCAAACATATCACTTAAAATGAATCTTAAGTAAGCACTAGGTAATAGACTTAAATATTATTACATGGAGAGTTGAAAGATGCTTGCTTTTTCATGATTGCCATCATGTTCAGTCTATTAAGTTAAAAAAAAAATTTAAAGAGTTGTGTTCTTCTGCAGGTTGTAATGAAAATTATATGACTGCCTTAAAACACATGGTAAATATATAGTATTTTGAGACAAGATGTTTTTCCAAATGTCATCCAAATAACAGGGACACTTCACTGTTCACAGTGAGCAGTGCACATGTCAGTGGGGAGTGAGTAGGGGTAAGAGAATCCATAAGGGAATAAGAAAAAAGAAAACATTTAAATATAATTCAGCTGTATTCATTCCTTATATGCATAGAGCTTAAGAAGAGGTGGCAAGAATACACAGAAGAACTATACAAAAAATATCTTCATGACCCAGATAATCACGATGGTGTGATCACTCACCTATAGCCAGACATCCTAGAATGCAAAATCAAGTGGGCCTTAGGAAGCATCACTGCAAACAAAGCTAATGGAGGTGATGGAATTCCAGTTGAGCTATTTCAAATCCTGAAAGAAGATGTGTGAAAGTGCTACACTTAATATGTGAGCAAATTTGGAAAACTCAGCAGTGGCCACAGCACTGGAAAACATCAGTTTTCATTCCAATTCCAAAGAAAGGCAATGCCAAAGAATGCTCAAACTACAGCACAATTGCACTCATCTCGTACGCTAGTAAAGTGATGCTCAAAACTCTCTAAGCCAGGCTTCAGCAATACATGAGCCGTGAAATTCCAGATGTTCAAGCTGGTTTTAGAAAAAGGTTAAGGAGCCAGAGATGAAATTGCCAACGTCCATTGGATCATTGAAAAAGCAAGAGAGTTTCAGAAAAATATCTACATCTGCTTTATTGACTATGCCAAAGCCTTTGACTGTGTGTATCACAACAAACTGTGGAAAATTCTTAAAGAGATGGGAGTACCAGACCACCTGACCTGCCTCTTGAGAAATCTGTATGCAGGTCAGGAAGCAACAGTTAGAACTGGACACGGAACAACAGACTGGTTCCAAATTGGGAAAGGAGTACGTCAAGGCTGTATATTGTCACCATGCTTATTTAACTTATATGCAGAGTACATCTTGAGAAATGCTGGGCTGGAAGAAGCACAAACTGGAATCAAGATTTCTTGGAGAAGTATCAGTAACCTCAGATACACAGATGACACCACCCTTAAGCAGAAAGCGAAGAAGTAAAGAGCCTCTTGATGAAAGTGAAAGAGGAGAGTGAAAAAGTTGGCTTAAAGCTCAACATTCAGAAAACTAAGATCATGGCATCCAGGCCCATCACTTGAAGGCAAATAGATGGGAAACAATGGAAACAGTGAGAGACTTTATTTTTTTGGTCTCCAAAATCACTGCAGATGGTGACTGTGGCCATGAAATTAAAAGACACTTGCTTCTTGGAAGAAAAGCTATGACCAACCTAGACATCGTATTAAAAAGCAGAGACATTAGTTTACCAACAAAGGTCCATCTAGTCAATGCTATGGTTTTTCTAGTAGTCATGTATGGATGTGAGAGTTGGAATATAAAGAAAGCTGAGTGCCAAAGAATTGGTGCTTTTCAACTGTGGCAATGGAGAAGACTCTTGAGATTCCCTTGGACTGCAAGGAGTATCAACCAGTCCATCCTAAAGGAAATCAGTCCTGAATATTCATTGTAAGGACTGATGTTGAAGCTGAAGCTCCAATACTTTGGCCACCTGATATGAAGAACTGACTCATCGGAAAAGACCCTGATGCTGGGAAAGATTGAAGGTGGGAGGAGAAGGGATTGACAGAGGATGAGATGGTTGGATGGCATCACCGACTTGATGGACATGAGTTTGAGTAAGCTCTTGAAGCTGGTGATGGACAGGGAAGCCTGGCGTTCTTCAGTCCACGGGGTTGCAAAGACCTGGACATAACTGAATGACTGAACTGAACATTAAACCCCCATTGGTCCATAGAAAGAGACTGAAAGACCTAAGTATGTCAATTTGCTAGGAATCAAAGCAAGAAAACTTTAATTCCAATAACAAGTAAATATGTCATACTTTGTGGTTAAAAAGTATTGTCCTCACATTAATACATTCATTAGAATTGCACTTCTCATAATGAAGTATTTTTTTATTGTAGTTTTTACACACATGTGAAATGAAACCAGTAGCTAAATAGATTGGTCAAAATTACAACATTAATAGATATTGTGTCTCCTATTGGACAATAGTTTTTTTTTTTTTTTTCAAATATGATGGCCTTCCCACTAAAATTATACTGACTTACCAACACAGTCCACATTTGATAGTTTTTAATCACTTATTGTAGATAAAATTTAATTTACACCGTAATGAGTAACCTGCAATCAGTTTCTGAAAGATACCTAAGTACAAGTATCTATAATTGAGAATTTATTCCACAAGAATTTCTGTACATAGAGACTATGTGTTTAATTCAGATAGTATGATAATATGAGTTTAAATTACACAAATATTAGCCAAAACTACAGTGTCAGACTTTATTTTGGGGGCTCCAAAATCACTGCAGATGGTGACTGCAGGCATGAAATTAGAAGACGCTTACTCCTTGGAAGGAAAGTTATGACCAACCTAGATAGCCTATTCAAAAGCAGAGACATTACTTTGCCAACAAAGGTCCATCTAGTCAAGGCTATAGATTTTCCAGTGGTCATGTATGGATGTGAAAGTTGGACTGTGAAGAAAGCTGAGTGCCGAAGAATTGATGCTTTTGAACTGTGGTGTTGGAGAAGACTCTTGAGAGTCACATGGACTGCAAGAAGATCCAACCAGTCCATTCTAAAGGAGATCAGCCGTGGGTGTTCTTTGGAAGGACTGATGCTAAAGCTGAAACTCCAATATTTTGGCCACCTCATGCGAAGAGTTGACTAATTGGAAAAGACTCTGATGCTGGGAGGGATTGGGGGCAGGAAGAGAAGGGGACGGCAGAGGATGAGATGGCTGGATAGCATCACCAACTCAATGGACATGGGTTTGGGTGAACTCCGGGAGTTGGTGATGACAGGGAGGCCTGGCGTGCTGTGATTCATGGAGTCGCAATGAGTCCGACACGATTGAGTGACTGAACTGAACTGAACTTAAAACAATTCACTAAAAAAATACCAAAAACCACAGGGAAGGAAATGATAATTCAGCCTACACATTTTAAAGTCAAATGCATTAAAGGCAAATTCAAGCCCCAAGGTGTCCTAGAATGTAAATAAATAACCACTGTAAAAAGATGCACTATCAAAGTAGATTTTTTAATTTGAATTGGAAAATGTTTAAAAAATGAACCAAATCTTGATGAAAGTGAAAGAGGAGAGTGAAAAAGTTGGCTCAAAGCTCAACATTCAGAAAGTGAAGATCATGGCATCTGGTCCCATCACTTCATGGCAAATAGATTGGGGAAACAGTGGAAACAGTGTCAGACTTTATTTTTGGGGGCTCCGAAATCACTGCAGATGGTGATTGCAGCCATGAAATTAAAAGACACTTACTCCTTGGAAGGAAAGTTATGACCAACCTAGATAGCATTTTCAAAAGTACACACATTACTTTGCCAACAAAGGTCCATCTAGTCAAGGCTATGGTTTTTCCAGTAGTCATGTATGGATGTGAGAGTTGGGCTGTGAAGAAAGCCGAGCACTGAAGAATTGATGCTTTTGCACTGTGGTGTTGGAGAAGACTCTTGAGAGTCCCTCGGACTGCAAGGAGATCCAACCAGTCCATTCTGAAGGAGATCAGCCCTGGGATTTCTTTGGAAGGAATGATGCTAAAGCTGAAACTCCAGTACTTTGGCCACCTCTTGTGAAGAGTTGACTCATTGGAAAAGACTCTGATGCTGGAAAGTGCCGGGGTCCAGCCCCAGTGGATCCAGGGAATTTGAAGGGGAAACTGCATCGGCAATCAGAAAACAACAGCTTATTTAAACATTAATTAAGGATATAAAGAGTGATTAAATAAGGATAGCTCATTGAGAAAATTTAGTGGAGAAAAGAGGCTGAATAATTCAGCCAGAAGGTAAGAGAAAGAACTACATGGGGAGACCAAGCTTGACCCGCACTTTATTTTCCAAAATAGTTTTTATACCTTAAGTTATGCATAGAGGATAATGGGGGAAGGGGTAGAGTCATGCAGTAAGCCAGGCTTTCTTCCTGCAAACTTATCATATGCAAAAGTTTAGGTGATTTGCATCATCTTCTGGCCCAGAGGCCTGTTAACATTTTAAGACCCTTTCTTCAGAAAACTCATTTTTCTCTAAAGGTGATTAGTCAGGCGCCACCCTCCAAAAGCATTACATAAAGTTGCATTCCTATAGGGCAAAGGTGTGGTGGGCTATAACAAGAAAAAGAATTAACTCAAGGGTCCAAGGTTACAAATATTAAAGCTACTACTTACACCAATTATATTAATCAATACACTGCCAGGGACACAGCAGGTAAGGGATGTGGAAACTTAGCAGCAAACATTGGCCCAACAAGTGAAAAACCCTTCACCAATACAATTTCTAATCAATCTTTTAACTGCTCAAAGGAATCTGTATTTAGACAGTTTAGAACATCTCATGCCTCTCACAGTTGGGAGGCTCTGAGCAATCACATGTGGCCGGAAAAACCTATTCAGGCAGGCTAGAGGACTTCCAAAGGAGTTTGTAGATTGAAACACTATCACACCCTGGAATTATTAACTGGAGCTGTAAGTTAACTCTTTTTTCAGAGAGAGGTAGTGGGGGATAGCCCCCCGTAAAGTCAGAGGTGTAGGTGAGAGCACAAAGCAGAAAGTAGTCAGACTCTGGTTTTGGGGGTAGATGCTCGAGAACTTCCAGGTGGACTCCTGAGGCTCGATCCCACCTTTGTGTATGCCGAGCCTCCTTCCTCATGACCTTTGCCATGGGTGGAGCTCCTGCTCCCGGCAGGGAGGGATTGGGGGCAGGAGGAGAAGGGACAACAGAGGATGAGATGGCTGGATGGCATCACTGACTCGATGGACGTGAGTTTGAGTGAATTCCAGGAGTTGGTGATGGACAGGGAGGTCTTGCGTGCTGCAATTCATGGGGTCGCAAAGAGTTGGACACGACTGAGTGACTGAACTGATATGGGTCTATTATGACATATTTCATGAAATAAGTGATAGGGGAATATTCAGTTTTATGGAGAGCAGTTTCAGTGCAGATTATTTTGAAAATCCTCATCTAATGTTCAAAGAGTGCATTAAGACGTGCCTTAGATCTACATTAAATGGTAGGTCTTTGATTTTTTATTACTTGTCTATTTCATTTTAAACTATTTTTTTCACTCTAATCTTAGAGCCAGAAAAGAAAGTTAAAACACTCCATAATTCTTGTTGTTCTCCATCAATATCTTCCATAAAAACTAGTGCAGTTTTCAAATTTATATATTTGCAGTTTAGTGTGAAAAATTCAGTCCAGATGTGTGACTCACTGTGTTCTTTTCACCCTTTACACCCTCTTCTCCAATAAAGTATAGCTAAATATGTTGTTGCTGACGCATGAGATCAGGCTGTTTGCTAGCCAGTATTTGCATGCTCAGAAATGCTGGCTGAGGTTAAAAAAATAGTGTATCAAAGTAAGTAAATCTAAGTCGAGAATGTGGTCTTTTGTGTAGCGACTATAGTAAGTTTTTAAGAAGTGGCATATTTGCAGGAATATTTTTGTGAAAATTTCAGATGGTTTTACTTACTGTGGTGGAAATGAGGGCGAGCAAAATCTCTTCTAGTGAAAATGATTTCTTTAGTCCTCATTCATCATGAGATTCTACAGTTAAGCCTTTGAAGGAAGTACTTGTAGACATCTTGTTAGTTGAATGCCCTAGGCTTTAGAAGATTGTATCGTGATAGGGATTTAGTTTCCTAATTCTGCCCTATCTTTTATGTACCATAACATAGCTTTCAGGACAAACACGAACTCCAGATATATTGAAATACCAATAAAAAGTAAATATCTATTAATTATATAAACAAAAGGAAATCAGTCCTGAATATTCATTGAAAGGACTGATGCTGAAGCTGAAGCTCCAATACTTTGGCCACCTGATGCAAAGAACTGACTCATTGGAAAAGACCCTGATGCTGGAAAATATTGAAGGCAGAAGGAGAAGGGGACGAGACCATGAGATGATTGGATGGCATCACCAACTTGATGATGAGTTTGAGTAAACTCCAGGAGTTGGTGATGGACAGGGAAGCCTGTCGCGCTGCAGTCCTTGGGGCTACAAAGGGTCTGACATGACTGAGTGACTGAACTGAAGTGACTTTCCTTGAATAGCTCAGTGCATAAACAAAATACTTCAAAAAGATTAGATAGATTTTGGAGTTGTAGTAGATAGTTGAGTTTTCACTGATTTTTTTTTTTTTTTGCATAAAGTAGGGGTTTAGAGTAGAAATGTTGAGTCAGCAATGTGTGTGTGTATGCTTTATGATATCTGTATGGTAGTTAAAGGGCTTACCAAGTGGCTCAGTGGTAAAGAACTTGACTGCCAATGCAGGAGACTAAGGAGACTTGGATTTACTCCCTGTGTCAAGAAGATCCCCTGGAGAAGGGAATGACAACCGATTCCAGTATTTTTGCCTGGGAAATCCCATCGACAAAAGGAGCCTGGAGGGCTGCAATCCATGGGGTTGTACAGAGTTGGACATAACTGAGCACACAAGCACATAGTAGTTAAATGTACAGATAAAATGAAAGGGATAAGTTGTAGAACATGAAGAAAAGAGGGGATATAAAAGTAAGTAGTGAAAGAACTGCTTAAGAAGAAAAATGAAGGAAAAACATTTTGCTGTGAATTTGAAATGGATAGGCAAAACATATAGGTAAAAAGTTTGAAGAGAATGATGAGACAGAAACTAACCAGTGATTTTCAAATAGAATGGAAAAGTGTTAAACAGAGACAAGTAAACAAATAAAATATACCTGTGTTTTTTTCCCCCTTGGAGATTCTTATGGCACTGGTCATTTTTATAAAACACCTTAGGAAATGCTGCATTAGAAGAAATAGAATAAATGCCTACTTGATACAGAAACCAAGATAAATGTGGATTAAATAGGCTATATGTTTTCAGTTTCGTCTGTTAACCTGGATATGTGGAAATAAAGATTTGAATGGAGATAATATTTAACTTATATGCAGAGTATATCATGAGAAACGCTGGGCTGGAAGAAGCACAAGCTGGAATCAACATTGCCGGGACAAATGTCAATAACCTCATATATTCAGATGACACCACCCTTATGGCAGAAAGTGAAGAGGAACTAAAAAGCCTCTTGATGAAAATGAAAGAAGAGAGTGAAAAAGTTGGCTTAAAGCTCAACATTCAGAAAACAAAGGTCATGGCATCTGGTCCCATCACTTCATGGCAAATAGATGGGGAAACAGTGTCAGACTTTATTTTTTGGGGCTCCAAAATCACTGCAGATGGTGATTGCAGCCATGAAATTAAAAGACGCTTACTCCTTGGAAGGAAAGTTATGACCAACCTATATAGTATTTTCAAAAGCAGAGACATTACTTTGCCAACAAAGGTCCATCTAGTCAAGGCTATTGTTTTTCCAGTAGTCATGTATGGATGTGAGAGTTAGACTGTGAAGAAAGCTGAGTGCCAAAGAATTGATGCTTTTGATGTTGGAGAAGACTCTTGAGAATCCCATGACTGCAAGGAGATCCAACCAGTCCATTCTAAAGGAGATTAGTCCTGGGTGTTCTTTGGAAGAAATGATGCTAAAGCTGAAACTCCAGTATTTTGGCCACCTCATGCGAAGAGTTGACTCATTGGAAAAGAGTCTGATGCTGGGAGGGATTGGGAGCAGGAGGAGAAGGGGACAACAGAGGATGAGATGGCTGGATGGCATCACTGACTCGATGGACACGAGTTTGAGTGAACTCCGGGAGTTGGTGATGGACAGGGAGGCCTTGCGTGCTGCAATTCATGGGGTCGCAAATAGTCGGACACGACTGAGCAACTGAACTGAACTGAACTGAAACTTTGAAGGAATTGCTTTGCAAAATCTATTGAGAAATTAATGAAGGTGATTCCTGAAAGGTGGTTTGTCAGTCAGTATCAGAAAGATGGCTTGTCAGTGTTAGAAAGATATGGTGGCATCTTTGGTGCTTCTGTCTACACAAAGTGAAAACATTTGTTGTTGTGATTGGAAATGAATGCATTCCTCATATAGATGAAGAACAGGGTCACAGTGTACAAAAAGGAAGTGAAATAATTGAAATGAACAGAAAGATATTTTTGCTAAGACAATGCTTATGTCAAGTTTTCAATTCACAGTGATGTGGAGTTTTGATTTATAATAAAAATAAGTACAAAAACACTTATAATTTATTATACAACTTTGATGTTTATCATATTTATGCCTTGCAACCAAATTACATGGCAAGGAAGGATACATTTTATTCCTCATCTTAAGACAAGAGAACTAAGACCTAGAGAGGTTAAATAATATTCCATTTTTAAGGTTATGTTTCTAGCATGTAAGAAAATCACATTTTTTTCCAGGTGATGTGCTAATCCATAGTTTAACACAGTCAGGGAGGTGTAGACACTGAGTTCATTGTGTGGAAGTCATGTCATGCTTAACATAGAAGGATAAAATTCTTTTCTCAGTTATACTAATATAAAATTGCTTGGCACTAAAATTAGCTAAGCTTCATTTAATTCTCCATTTAACTGAATATGGTTAACTACAAGCATTGTTTAAGTTGATTTCTGCCATGGAATGCCACTCCTAGTGTAATACAGTAGGAGTTGCATCATTAGTTGTCATTTCTTCCGCTTCTCTTCTGAGCCCTAAAGGGTGAAGGGTACTCAGACAGATACAAAGCATATCTCAACCCACAGTGATTTTTGTACAGGGATTTCCAGTAGTTTGTAAACCCATTTTGACTAATCTGACCAGCCAAACTGTTGGGAAATAACTCCAGGTATTGTTCAGAGGTGATAAGAAGTTTTAATTTTACAGCTTGGTAGAATTTCACACTAGGTGACAAGTTACAGTTTAAAGATGCGTATTCTGCTTCAGGTGTCTACAAAAGTGGCAATATCAGAAAATAGTAAATAATAATGATACTTATTTGGAGGAAACAGGAGGATGGCACAGTACTCAGGAAGCAGAGTACAGGAGATGGTTAAGCCATCCCTTTATGTTGGTAAATTAGGTTTCAAGGAAGAAGTCGTAAAAAGATGAATTAATGTCAATTTAAAGGCATATTTATTAAGTGCATAAAGGATAGAGTTTATGTTATCTTGGTAGGTAAATCTATACAGTATTTAGTACATAATGCACTGTAACTTCAGAACAATGTTAAATGAATAAGGAGATCTGTGAATTACCTACGAGTAGTGGTTGAGTTTCTACTAATACATAGATGGCACCATATTTGGCATGAGATGGCACGATACATCTAAGCTATTGTTATTATCCTGGAGTTCCCAATGTAGTGGGTGAGAAAGGCCTATTTCTTTCATAGAGGACTAATAAAAGGTAACCATTAGCTAACTTACAAAGCAGAATATACTAGAAATAATAATGTTACAGGATTTGGAATTTGGAAAGATAGTTTCTTTAGGAAGATCAGGGAAGACTCCTTGCAGGGGTTGATATTTTAATTGTCTCATAAGATATTTTTTGAGAACAAAATTCGGAAAAGTCAATTTAGTAGAAATGGATGCAGCAGAGTGTTAAGGCAAGAAAAATGTCATATAGATGTGAAATGGCAAATGACAAGTACTATGTTTTAGTTGGAGAAGATCAAGATAGGAAATTGCAGGATCAAAATAGAAAACGTACTTAGAAAAATATTAAATAATTACTCTATTCCTTGTGTTTTATATATTATATCACATTTATTCCTAATAAAATCACAATGTATAATTTAATACAAAGTTCAAAAGTGAGAAAAAAGATACTTTAAAATTTTATGCAGTGTGTGGTATATATTAGAGATATGAATTATACTCAAGAGAATCTTGAAACCCAAGCCTTGCTCTTTCAACAAATACATTATTCCCTGAAATTTATATATAGAGTTTAGAACTAGTTTATAGAAGACTTGACCACTACGGGTGGGTAGGGTTATTGAATTTCTTGTATAGTCCCTAGGGGAAGATGAAGCTTCACTTTAAGCAAAGAAAACTCTAATGATAGAAAAGATTTAAGCAGGTTGGAGGGTGAAGATACATATGGCAAGATGAAGAAAACAATGAAGGAACAGTGCACAGTAAAAAGAAAAAACACAAAGTGGATGGAGATGAAAAGATTCTGAATGCATCATTCATCTTTTTGAATAAAAGAGGATTGACTGAGAGATAAAAAGCAAATGTTGCAGCATCAAACATCTCTACTGCTTTGCCATCTTGGAAAAATGATTTAAAATCTTGAACCTTACATTTCATACCTGTAAAGTGAAGTTAGTCATAAGACCTATCTCAGAATTGTTATCTTATTTAAAATAAATAACTTATGAGAACACTTTGTACCATTTTGGCACTTGGTAATTACAAAAAGACAGTCACTCATATAATTGTCATTATTGTCTTTGTATTATCATTCCTTATTATTATTATTTTATTTCTATACGTAAAAGTTGGAGAAAGAAATGGCAACCCACTCCAGTATTCTTGCCTGGAGACTCCCATGGACAGAGGAGCCTGGTGGGCTATAGTCCATGGGGTCGCAAGAGTCAGACGTGATTCAGTGACTAAACCATACCAAGAAGTATATTTTACTTCTATACCTACATACTTTCTATATATTATTTTACTTCTGTACTCATTGAAGAAGACCCTGATGCTGGTAAAGATTGAGAGCAGGAGGAGAAGGGGGAGACAGAGGATGAGATGTATGGTTGGAGTCTGACTCAATGGACATGATTTTGAGCAAACTCTGGGACATAGTGAAGGACAGGGGAGCCTGGCATGCTGCAGTCCATGGGATTGCAAACAGTCAGCCACAACTGAGCGACTTAACAACAATACCTACATTCACATAATCTTAGAGTCATCAGCATGGATTCTGATAAATGATCTGGTAAATGGTTAGATTTGCCTTATTATCCTAAAATGGTTTGCATATTTTATTTTTCAGGAGAAATCTGTGGTTAATGTAGGAAAAGAAATAAGCCAATAACATGCCTGCTATAAAGTAAAGAGTTCTTGTTTCTATGTTGGTTACCCTAAATATTAGTATGAATTTTGTTCAGAAGTAGAAGCATAAACCTGGGCACCTCTAATCTGGGACTGGTGCTGGGAGCTTCTCACTGTATAGCAAGCTAAGGGTTTAAAGATTGCTGTTGGCAGGATACCAGGAAGAAAACCCTCAGAGAAAATTACTTTTAAGAGGTGCTGTTTCCTCTCTGCTTTGATGTGCATACTTCTTTGCCAGATGATAGTAGTCTCCTGGGGAATTACTTCAAGCAATAGGTTTCTAGTTATAAAATTTCTCTCTTGGAAACCAATGGATCTTTCTGGTTGAATAATTTCATTGAGAAAAACATGACAGAAACAATCTGGAACTTAAGTGCACTTAAACTTATGTTTTGTCCCTGTGTCTGGCATGTGTGTGTGATGTGCACACAAACATATATGCACCCTTATTTTCTCAAAAATTATTTCTCATAAGATGAAATTTTAATTTAATTCTATGAATTATTTGTTGATATTACTCAGTATGATGTTTACTAATTTTTAACTTCATTCAACAAAGCATATCTGATTAAAATATAATGCAACCAGAATCAGAATCTAAGAATGAGTGACGGATTAGTGGAGGAATAGAATGATGTATACTAAAGTCCTGGGATACAAGAAAAGGGATACATAGTTTGGGAATCAAGCAAATAAATCTCAACCATAATAGATTAATAGTTGACAATTTTTCCATTGAATATGAAATCTTCGATTATCAGAGCCAGGTCACAGAGCTAAGGACAAGTAATAAATCATTGGGTTATTTTTTTCTAGCATTGACTCTACATTGCATCAAAAAGCTTAACTGCAAGTATATTCACTTATTTAGAGGCCAAATTCCTTAAATGTTAGCAAAGCTGGAAATTGGATGATTCTATCCAAATGCCTCCAGAAATGCCTATTTAGTATTCACCATTAGATGTGGCTGAGTCCCACTCAGAGTGTTCATCAAACCTAGGTTCACTTCTTGTGTGTGTCATGGATACAAGAGAAGAGTAATGTCACACTCTCTTTTATAATTAAGTTGGGGTGGTGTGACTGGGTTCTCACAAGTATAATGTGGCCAGTACTGCCACATACCTGAAAAACACTTTTCAAAATTTAGCCCACCATCCTTTTCCCAACTGCCAAAACAATGGCAGGATGTTCCTCAATATGAAGAAAACTTGAATATCTGAGTCGCACTTAATACAGAGATGCCTGTGAGAAAAGCCTGACCCCAAAGAGATTAAGACTCGAGCAGCATATAAGTTTAAACAATGTCAAGTCATTGAGACTTTGGGGTATGTATCAGCTTGTGTTAATTATCCAACCTAAAATAGCTCCCATCCCACCCTTACTTTCTATCCATCACTTTCTAAATGTTTACATTACTTTGTATTTTCACCTTATTTACTATCCTCTGACATCACATTTATTTTTGTTTGCTGTTTTTCCCCCTGAAAGCAAGTTTCCTGAGGGCATTAAGTTTGTCATGCATGCTTCTGCATCCCAGGAGCACATAGAAAAATGCTTGTCTGTAGCTAGAGTTCAGTCAGTGAAGTGTTGTGTAATAAATCATTTCTTAAAAAGTGAAATAACTACTGTTTTAATACCTCTTTTGTATAAAAAAGAAAACAAAGACTTAAATGGTTTAAGCAGTTTCTCCAAAGCTATATAACTTGTAAGTAAAGGATATGGTCTTAATGATAATAAATTCTTACACATAATCATTTTATTTGATGAAACTAAATGCAATCATAAGAGGGCGTGAAAAGTAATAGAATATATTTATACAATGGAGAGAGAAAAGTTTTGCTCTATCAAAAGATTTTTTATTGTGAAGAAAAAAATCAGTACTATTCTGAATAGTTCCTGAGAGAATACTTTAGTAGTACTAATAAACTATACTCACAATTATGATCCTAAATCAGAGAATTAAAGAAAAGTAACTTAGATACATATTATGTAGTTCCACAATTCTATTCTACAGATGAATATCAAGATCCAGAGTAATTAAGTAACTTATCAGAGGGACATAATAAGTTGCTAACTTAGAACTGAAATCAGGTACAATTTCTAATACACTGCTATTTGAACCACATCATTCTGCCTGGTTAATATACTATGTATATTTTTCTAAAATTTCATACGAAAATTGATGGAACAGTTTAAAATTCTCTGAATAGCTTAGAAAAATTACCATATTTCCTGATATTTTAGAGATGGAATATTACAATTCTCTAACAACAAGAATATAAGAATATAACATTATAAGCCAATGTTATCATACAGGAAAGAACCAAGGAATGGCAACTTTGAGTAAAAAGAAAGAAAACTAGAGAGAATAGTAGCTAACTTTTATTGATATTATGTATGGCACTATCTAAGTACTTACTAATTTAAAATATGTGATTCTCAGGAAAATCAAGTCTTAGATCTTCTTATTGTCTCCATTTTAAGAACAAAAAAACTGATGGATTAAGAGATTAAACATTTGTATATAATGACATAACTAAACCATGACAAAGCAAGGCTGTTGCGGTTGTTCTTCAGTCACTAAGTTGTGTTCAACTCTTTGTAACCTCATGGACTCTAGAACATCAGGTTTCCATTTTGTTCAGTATTTCCTGAAGTTTGATAAAACTCATTTTCATTGAGTCAGTGAGGCCATCCAACCATCTCATCCTCTGTTGCGGCCTTCATCTCTTACCCTCAATCTTTCCCAGCATCGGGGTCTTTTCCAATGAGTTGGGTCTTCGCATCAGGTGGCCAAAGTATTGAAGCTTCAGCTTCAGCATCAGTCTTTCCAATGAATACTCAGGATTGATTTCCTTTAGGATGGATTTGTTGGATCTCCTTGCAGTACAAGGGACTCTCAAGAGTCTTCTCCAGCACCACAATTCAGACACATCAGTTCTTCAGCACTCAGCCTTCTTAATGATCCAACTCTCACATCCTCACATGACAGCTGGAAAAACCATAGCTGTGACTATATGGACCTTTGCTGGCAAAGTGATGTCTCTGCTTTTTAATATGCTACCTAGGTTTGTCATGGCTTTTCTTCCAAGTAGCAAGTGTCTTTTAATTTTGTGGCTGCGGCCGCTGTCCACAGTGATTTTAGAGCCCAGGAGAATAAAATCTGTCACTGTTTGTATTTTTACCCCATCTGTTTGCCATGAAGTGATGGGACCGGATGCCATGATCTTAGTTCTTTGAATGTTGAGTTGTAAGCCAGCTTTTTCACTCTCCTCTTTCTCCTTCATTGCAAGGCTCTTTAGTTCCTCTTCACTTTCTGCCATTAGAGGTGTATCCTCTGCCTATGTGAGATTGTTGATATTTCTCCTTGCAGTCTTGCTTCCAGCCTGTGATTTATAAAGCCCAGTATTTCATATGACGTACTCTGTATATTAGTTAAATAAGCATGGTGACAATATACAGCCTTGATGTACTCCTTTACCAATTCTGAACAAGTCCATTGTTCCATGTCTGATTCTAACTGTTGCTTCCTGACATGCATACATGGCTCTTAGGAAGCAGGTTCATCTCTTTACGAATTCTCATCTTTTTAAGAATTTTCCAGTTTGTTGTGATCCACATAATTAAAAGCTTACACTTAGCTGATGAAGCAGATGTTTTTCTGAAATTACCTTGCTTTTTCTGTAATCCAGCAGATTTTGGCAATTTGATCTCTGGTTCCTCTGCCTTTTCTAAATCCAACTTGCACATCTGGAAGTTCTCACTTTATGTACTGTTGACCCTAGCTTGAAGGATTTTAAGCATTGTTTGGTTAGCATGTGAAATGAGTACAATTGTACAGTAGTTTGAACATTCTTTGTATTGCCTTTCTTTGGTACTGGAATGAAAACTGACCTTTTCTGGTGCTGTGGTCATTGCTCAGTTTTCCAAATTTGCTGGCATTTGAGTGTAGTACTTTAACAGCATCATCTTTTAGGATCTGAAATAGTTCAGCTGCAATTCTATCACCTCCACTAACTTTCATATAGTGATGCTTCCTAAGGTCCACTTGACTTTGCACTCCAGGATGTCTGACTCGAGGTGAGTGATCACGCCATTGTGGTTATCTGGGTCACTAACACCTTTTTTGTAATGGTCTGTGTATTCTTGCCACCTCTTCTTAATCTTTTCTTCTTTTAGTTCCTTGCTGTTTCTGGCCTTTTTTGTGCCCATCTTTGCATCAATGTTCCCTCTGTATCTCCAGTTTTCTTGAAGAGATCTCTAGTCTTTTCCATTCTATTGTTTTCCTCTATTTCTTTGCACTGTTCACTTAAGAAGCCTTTCTTATCTCTCCTTACTATTCTGGAACTCTGCATTCAGTTGGATATGTCTTTCCATTTTTCCTTTGCCTTTCACTTCTCTTCTTTTCTGAGCTATTTGTAAGGGCTCCTTAGACAATCATTTTGATTTCTTTTTCTTTGGGATAGCTTTGGTCACCACAAGCTATAAACCCAGAAAGTCAGCCCCAGGGACCTGTACTGTAAATCATTAGGTTTTACTTCCACTTAAATATCAATAGCATTAATATTGACCTTTTTGATGTCAGTATTACATTATCCCAGTAAACCTAAATTCTTCTTTCTCTAAAATGTGAATAATATGTCCTATACTTGACAGTTCATCCTAGCTTGTGATCTGAGGAATTTTCTGTATTTTCCAGACCTTAAATCTCCTGCTTACTATTTATATGGGGAGTATATGCACAAATATCTATGCATATTGTAGTGCATACATATATCTCCATTAAGCAGCGAGCAAAATATTCAGAACTTTGAAAAACAAAATCTCATTTATATTCTACACAAGATACATTGAGTAAAAATGAGCTCTTTCTCACAATGCTATCCCAACCCTTAACTGTTTTCTTTATTTTGTGTCAAAATCCTGAAGAAAAATGATTCTTTCAACCTTGGAAGACATAGATATATTGTAGTCTGTATAGAATGGACCACTGTGGACCTAGCCTTGTAAATGCATCCAGAGGAAGAAAGGATCCTGTTTCATTAAATAAATTTTCAAGCTTTTAAAAATGTAACTCAAGGTAAGAACTATGTTTTACACTGTGACAAATTCATGAAAAAACAACCTTAAAATGTACAACTCATTGTGATCATTTATATTTTAATTAAATCTCTGACTTGTTTAACTTATTGTACCTTTTAAAAATTGCTGATCTTGACTGATCATTTGGATTTAACAGTGCACTAAATATAATATTATAACCTACTATTCAAATATATTATTTGAAAAATCACTCATCTAGGTGATTGACAATCATAATATCTGATTCCTTTTTCCTTTTTTCTTACTTGGGTAATTGAAAGATGGCATCCTCTATTTTCTAACAGAAGTATCACAAAATAGTCAACACATAATTTCTTTGGACTGAAGATCCAGAAATATAAAGGTTTTTTTTTTGTTGTTGTTGATTTTTCAGTTTCGAATAATTCATAATTTTCTTTTGCCACAACTTAAATTTATTTTATTCTGGGGTAAAACCTTCAGTCTTGTAATATTGTTTCTGTCTAATCCACAGAAAAATCAGACAGTGTATTGAGCTGTGATTTTTTTTTTTTTAAGAGTTATTTGTGGCAAAGGGATCTTTGATAGACATATGGGCTAGATTTAAGGAATCAATTAAGGATTTGAGGCTGCCTGGTGTTAGCAGTAGTACATCTGAGCCTATGTTTTGCCTTTTTAAAGGGTGGTATTGAAGACTGGGTGAGGTCTGGGATCAGGCAAGTGGAGTTCCCATGTAGAATCTAGTTTCATGGAGGTAAACAGTGGTTCTGTCAGAGCCACTTCAGAGAAAGAATGATGGGGAAAACATACATCTTAGGTTGATTCTCTTCCCCCTCTTTGATCTCCTGTCAACACCTCTAATTGGCCAAACTGAATGAGAAGTCACAGGATAACAGGGTCTGATTGCTATGGTCCATATACAGTCTCCAGAAGTGTATTATAGTATCAGGATAGATGGGATATGTACCTAAGGGATGAATGGAGAATAAATGACTGCAATCTCAGTTTTCACAGGTGAAATAAGGGTTATTGTTATGTTGTAAATAACAGAGATTTCCTAAGGGTCTCCTGAAACTCCCACTGGCAGTGATTTTGCAATGATCACATGAGATGGTAAAAATAATTTTGATAAGCTTAATTCATTGTACACACATACACATGTTCTATCCACTTCCCTTTTTACATTGCATTTCAGAAAGAAAAGTGATTTAGTATTGTGTATGTTTTCCAAACTCAAGTGTGGATCCAAGCAGTCAAGGCTAATCATGCTGATGGGGAAATGGCAAACCCCACCTCAGCCTACAGGCACACTGCTCATTTTGTACAGGAAGCAGCACATTTGTTCTATTACTAGAAACTCTGGGGAGAGAGAAGAAAGGTTAACATGTTGGCAGACTTGTCAAGTGGCTTCTGGAACAAAGAAAGAAGGAAAAACACCCAGAGCAGAACTCTCTCTCTCTCTCTTTCCCTTTTTTCCCCCAGATTAACTATTCCATATTTTATTCTATAATCCTGTAACTTAATGCATGTACTGAAAAACTGGGTAACATTTTATTACTTTTTCATCTACATGAGGAACATAGATGTATAGCACATATAGGTTAAAAGGAAATTTTTGAATTGCTGTTTGAGAATTAAAAAAAATGATAAACCTGTATCTTATCAACTGTTAATATTATATATTGTGGAACATTGGAAAAGTGAAATATAGCTTGAATAATTCTGGCTTTATATCTGTAGTATCTTTCTGAATTTTATTGTGATGAAATTATATTTATCAGACATAGCAGCTCAGGAGTACCAGATGAGTAGTAATATTCTCTATGATTTCAACTCAATTTGCTTGTGAATATCTTTAGCCTTACTAGCTATGGCTAGGGTGTATTCATTATTCTTCTATATATAACAATACTCTAATAAAATGGTTGAATATAAGAAAAAATTATGTCCATTCTATCATTCAACTGGGGATTAGGTTTAATATTACATTCAAAAATGAATAAAAAACAAAGATCTTCCACAAGTTGCACAGTTGTTTTTAGTTTTAAAACAATGAAGTTTTAACTAGTAGGTAACCATTTATTTTAGCAATGTTACCTAGAATACCTTCTGAAAATTTCTACTGATGGAAAAATTAAAATTATTGATACATCAGCAAAGTCTATCAAAATAGTTGAAATTTAGTTTTGCTGCTGTTGATATTTTTTATTCCCTTTTTAAAGAAGTGATTAAGATCAGTTTTAAGTTTTAGTTCATCATGTGGAAGCAGAGGAAACATGGATGGTATTTATTAGTCTGTGTATTTTAGGATCAAAGTCAGAAATTTCTAAACATTTGGCATTCTTCCCCAGTGGGCTGTTGTAGTTTTGTTTTTGTTGTGGTTCTTGAAGAAGATGTCAAATGAATAAAGCCATATTAAGTGGTCTTGTATTTCTAGAGACTAAGATTTTGGTATTTTTGGTCAGTGAGGGCATAATCAAGTGACTGAAGATATGAAACATTCTCAGAAGCATCCCCTCAAAAGTTATGTGACTGTGTGATCTGTGGATCTCTGTAAGGGACCTGCCCCATAGTTTCTGAAAGGTATCAGTGGATGTTCACATAGAGACAGCTTAGAGTAATAGAATGAATATTGACAGTAACAATAATAGTGATGGGGATTGGCAAAGAATTTGGCCCCTTGCAGTTTTCCAACTTCTTATAAACTTTGGATCAATATATGACCCCAGGTACATAAACTGGAAGTCTTAAAAGCAGTGGAAATTTTATTTATCATCAGTTACTATTTGGAAAGTCTAGAAGAATGTAAAATTGTATAAGAGAAATAAATGGAAACATGTATCTATTTATATTTTACTGGGTTCAATCCCTGGGTCCAGAAGATCTCCTGCAGAAGGGAATGGAAATCCACTCCAGTATTCTTGCTTGGAAATCCCATGGACAGAGGAGCCTGGTAGGCTACAGTCCATGGGGTCGCAAAGAGTCGGACATGACTGAGCGACTTCACTTTCTTTCTTTCTAGAAGGCCCAGCCAAAATGCACTATCATCGATGTGGTCTTTCCTATAGCTCAAGTTGCATGCAGACCTTTTCTTCATCTGAATTTGGACAACATTCATCTGTACTTTTTTTGAATTAATTTATTTTTTATTGAAGCATACTTTCTTTACAGAATTTTGCTGTTTTCTGTCAAACTTCAACATGAATCAGCCACAGGTATACATATATGGCCTCCCTCATCTGTACTTTTTAATCACCGCCATCTATGGAGTGATCCTTTTGATTCCTCATTCCTTAATACTCTGTGTCTAATCCATAGGCAAACTTGTGGATTTTTCCTTTGAACTATGCCTAAAAATCTATACTTGCTTTTCATATTCTCCTCTACCTACATACTCAAATTACTGTCACATCACAGATGTTTTTTCTTGCAATTATTTTCTTGTTGTTCTGAATTCCATCCTTATATCTGTAGTCTTTCTCTACTGAATAGTCATAAGGATCCTAGTTTCACATATCAATTCATGAACTCTTCAGGTTTTAGGTAACTGCTAGCATGTAATAACAATGATAACAAAAACAGTGACAACAATGGCTAATGTCTATATAACTCACTATTTACCAGGTGCTGCTGTAACATACTTGTGTGTGTGTTGTCTGTATGCACATATGTACATATTTGCATATATGTACACACACAAAACACATATACATATATCAGGTTTCCCTGGTCATTCAACGATAAAGAATCGCTTGCAATGCAGGAGGTGCAGGAGACTTGGGTTTGATCCCTGGTTCAGGAAGATCCCTTGGAGAAAGGCGTGGCAACCTCCTATAGTATTCTTGCCAGGAGAATCCCATAGACAGAGGAGCCTGGAGGGCTGTGGTACATGGGGTCACAAAGAGTCGGACACACTGAAGTGACTAAGCTCATACATATATCTTAGTATATGATACTAATTTATTATATATATATATATATATATGTGTGTGTGTGTGTATGTATTTGTGTATGTATATACACACTAATGTGTCATATGTTTATGAATCTGTGAATATATGTATGTATGTATCCAGGCAAGAGTACTGGAGTGGGTTGCCATTGCCTTCTCCATATGTATGTATGTATCTATCTCTCTATATGTATCCATGAATATACATAATCACATAAACATATACTTTGTAAGTGCCCAGTGAATTTGTTGTTCAGTTGCTCAATCATGTTCAGCTCTTTGTGACCCCATGGACTGCAGCATGCCAGGCTTCTTTGTCCTTCACTATCTCCTAGAATTTGCTCAAGCTCTTATGCATTGAGTTGGTGATGCTGTCCAGCCATCTCATTCCCAGTGAATAGGTATTGCCTTATTGATAACTATGTTTTTTATTGTTTTCTTCTGAGTGCATAACTATTCCCATTGCTCTTTGAGTAGTTTTGGGAAAGATCACTTCTGAATTTTTGTTACTTTTGCTGTAGTTTTTTTTTATTCTTGTGTTTTTTTTTTTAATCTCACTTAGTTCTTCTCATATTTCTTATGCATATGTCCAGGGGATCTTCTGGACCCAGGGATCAAATCCAGGTCTCCCACATTTCAGGCAGATGCTTTAACCTCTGAGCCACCAGGGCAGACTCTAAAAGATTTTACTAAATACTTATTTTAACATATTCTAAATAGCTTGAGACATTACCAATATTACCAACAAAGGTCGGTCTAGTCAAAATTATGATTTTTCCAGTAGTCATGTATGGATGTGAGAGTTGGACTATAAAGAAAGCTGAGTGCCGAAGAATTGATGCTTTTGAACTGTGGTGTTGGAGAGGACTCTTGAGAGTCCCTTGGACTACAAGGAGATCCAACCAGTCAATCCTAACCAACCCTGAATATTCACTGGAAGGACTGAAGTTGAAGCTGAAACTCCAATAATTTGGCCACCTGATGTGAAGAACCAACTCATTGGAAAAGACCCTGATGCTGGGAAAGATTGAAGGCAGGAGGAGAAGGGGACAAGAGAGGATGAGATGGTTGGATGGCATCACCGATGTGATGGACATAAGTTTGACATGACATGAGGCTGGGATTTGGTGATGGACAGGGAAGCCTGGCGTGCTTCAGTCCTTGGGTTCGCAAAGAGTTGGACATGACTGAGCGACTGAAATGAACTGAAATAGCTTGAAAATGTTTGCAGGTTGTATCACTTAGAAGAAATAATAAATTACACATGTTAAAATCAAATTATTTGATTTACTGTAAGTTTGATTACATTAAATGTTCTTCTATCTTGTAGAGTTAATGGACTTAAATGGCTATCTAATATTTATGAGGTACTCAATAAAAAGTTGAAATGGCAAACCACTCGAGTGTTCTTGCCTGGAGAACCTCATGGACAATAAATAGTAGTCAGTACGATTTGAAAAATGAATAATGAAGAATAAACTCCACTGTTTTAGAAAGTCTTATGGCCTAAAACAATAACACAGGAAGGAATTTTGCAAAACATAGTAATACAAAGTTAAGTAATTTAATCTCAGGTGACACAGCTTGTTAGGAAGACTTGCTTCTGTGAGAATATTTCTTATTCCATTGTTTTTACCTTTGTGTGAAGAGGTGCTCTATTCTAATTTTCCTTCTCTATTTGTAAGTGCAGGATAAGTCTAGTTTTAATCTCTATCTGCTCTTCTTTGTCACTTCCCACCTCCAAAAATGGGAAAATAATGGGACATATTTAGCACAATTTAGGGTCACTGGATTAAATAGCAATGGTTACTCTCAGCTCTTGGTTTGGTCAACCTTAGCAAACTTTTCTGGAGAAGGCAATGGTAACCCACTCCAGTACTCTTGCCTGGAAAATCCCATGGACGGAGGAGCCTGGTGGGCTACAGTCCATGGGGTTGCGAAGAGTCAGACACGACTGAGCGACTTCACTTTCACTTTCATGCATTGGAGAAGGAAATGGCAACCCACTCCAGTGTTCTTGCCTGGAGAATCCCAGGGATGGCGGACCTGGTGGGCTGCCATCTATGGGGTCGCACAGAGTTGGACACAACTGAAGTGACTTAGCAGCAGCAATAGCAGCAGAAAACTTTTCAATGCTTCTTCATTAGTGACCAAATGGGAATATAAGAATGAAACATTTGTGTGAGTCTGACTTATTAAAAAATTCAGGAAATAATATACCACTCCATATTCTCAAATTTATTACGAATTAACATAGGTGAAGATATAAGTGGATTCCTTACCAGCTGAGCCACAAGGGAAGCCCATAAGCAGATGTACAGGGATATTATCATCCAGGAATGCTTCCTGGGAGAGGCAGTGTGTGAACTGAGATTTGAAGGGTGATTTGGAATTAGAAAAATGTGACAAGAGCATGAGAAACACGTTAGTTCTGTGAAGTAGACCACATGCTATATTTAGGGAGTGACAAGTATAGTGCACTACTGCTCCAGTGCTGGGTACATGGCGAAGATGAGTCTGGAGAGAGAAGGAAGCAGCGTCTAGACAACATGTATTATTAAACAAAATAATCCAGATGCTCTCTTGTAATTTAGTCATGGAAGAGTCTGGATGCATGTTAGAGTCATCAAGGGAGTTTATCACAATTCAAATTCTCAGATCTCACTTCTTACTAATTAAAGAAGAATATTTGGGGCTGTAGTTTAAGCACCAGTATCTGTTTAAATCTTCCACATAATTCTATTGTGTGACCAGTCCTGATGAATACTGGTACATGTGATGGAAAGAAATTACAGACCTTTACATTTTCTAGCAGGAAGAGAGATCAGTGGATATAAAGTACTGTCAAAGGGAAGAGCCTATGCAATGATATTCCTGGGCTTGGCTAGTAGTGAGGAACTAGGTGATCCCAGATGCTGGTGAAAAATAGGCACCAAGTTTTGAAGTAGGTTGTATGACAGTAAAGTGTTGCGCATTTTTTTTTCCAGTGCCAACCTTGGTGTTCTGTGCAGCTCTGCACACAAAGTGAAAGACACTGTAATCAAACAGTCCCGTTTTAGCTTCTAACTATTTGAGGAAAAAAGATAATATTCAATGGAATTGTCTAGGAAGCAATTAGAGATTTCAAACAGAAAAACAACAAAGATTAAAATTGGAAAGATCAGGAGTCTTCAGCACAGAGGTGATATTGAAAAACTTAATTTGTTAAATTCAGTAGTGGAAGGGACAAAAAGTATACAGTGATACAATTCACAGCTTAGGTAAAAACATGTGGCAATGAGGTGATAAGAAAGCTAGAAATAATAGAATGAAGCAGAGAAATACATAGAAAAGTTTCAGTAATAGGCTGTAAACATTTGTTGAAAGATTCATTCACCTGTTTCTTCTCTCAGGCATGGCTTGTTCAATTAATTATATTCAGCTGGATTTAATGCTCACCCTGAGTGTTTTGATATTGAAATTAATATATTTATTCATGAAATCAACCAGTGGTCAGTTGAATAATGTCACAAATTATTAGATTAACTTGAAAACCATGAGACAATTCCAATGAGTATTGTAGGAAGTAAGTCCAGGATAATTTATTACAATAACTTTGGTTGAAAGTTGAGGATAAGAGCTGTACTACATAGGAATAAATGTTGAGAGATTGGATGAAAACTTAGGGCTGTGGATGTAATTACAGATTTAAAGTATGAGACAATATTAATAGAAGAAAATGAATGAACAGTGACAGTATAAAATCATTAAATAAAATGATTATAAATTCAAGTGATGTTATTCTTAAAAAAACCTAATATATGTATTCAAATGTTGAAATAAAAGTCACAGAAAAGAATGAAGACAATAGAAAGAATAAAGTAAGCTATAATAAGGATGAAATTGTATGCTTAAACTTTTTTTTCACCATAGAATTCCTATTTTTATCTATTGTTTTGACGCTTTGGGTCTGTCTTTCATCACAGGTCTCCTGTTTTCTATTCCGAGTCTTTTCTTTTGGCTTATTTTTTTTACATACAAAAGCTGCACTAATCTGTCCAATTTGAGATTGGAAATACATATATACCTGTGAAACATCACCATAGTTTTTGCCCAAAGTCTGTCTCCTGCCTGCAAAAGATTCTTCCTGCTCTCTTATTTGTTACTATTACTATTTTATTGTAAAAGCACCTAAGATTTATTCTCTTTGCAAAATGTTAAGTATACAATACATTATTGTTAACTAGATACACTCTGCTGTGGAGTAAATCTCTAGAACTTAATCATTTTGTATAACTACAACTTAAATCCTTGACTAATCTCTCTCCATTTCCCCCTTTCCTCAGCCCCTGACAACTACTTTGTTATTTCTATTCAGCGCTCTGATTCCAGGAGTTTCACTATTTTAGATTCATGAATGGGATTTTGCACGTTTTATTTTATATATCGTAAGTGGTACTTTGAGGTAAGCCTACTGTGTCTAGCTTACTTTACTTAGCATATTGTCCTCGAGTTTAACACATATTGTTGAAAATAGCAGAATTATCTTCCTTTTTTAACCCGAATAATATTCCACTGTATGTATGTATTATACTTTCTTTATTCACTCATCAGTCGATGGACCTTTAGGATGCTACCATATCTTGGCTATTATGGATATTGCAGTTAACGTGGGAGTGCAGTTTTCCCTTCAGGATCCTGGTTGTAATTCCCTCAGGTACATTCCTTGAAGTGGGATTACTGAGTCATATGGTGGTTCTGTTATTCGTTTTTTGTGAAACCTACATATTGTTTTCCACAGGGGCTGCCCTATTTACATTCCCAGCAACAGTATACTAGTATTCCTTTTTCATAACACCAACATCCTCACCAGGAATTTTTTCTCTTTTCATAATACCTGTCCTAATAGGTGTGAAAGTACTAACTCATTGTGGTTTTGATTTGCATCATACTGATTATCAGTGACATTGAGCACCTTTTCATATATGTTAGCCAGTTGTAAGTCTTGACAAAATATATATCCAGCTCCTTTCTTTTCATTTGGTAGTTTTTTTTTTTTTTTAAGTTGTTGGTGATATCTATATCTTTCTATAATAACACTTTATCATAAATATGGCTTGCATGTATTTCTCCCATTCTATGGTTTGCGTTTTCACTCTGTTGACTATTTCCTTTGCCATGAAGGATTTTTTTTTAGTTTAGGTTAGTTCCATTTGGAGAAGGCAATGGCACCCACTCCAGTACTCTTGCCTGGAAAATCCCATGGACGGAGGAGCCTGGTAGGCTGCAGTCCATGGGGTCGCTAAAAGTCGGACACGACTGAGCGACTTCACTTTGACTTTTCACTTTCATGCATTGGAGAAGGAAATGGCAACCCACTCCAGTGTTCTTGCCTAGAGAATCCCAGGGACGGGGGAACCTGGTGGACTGCCGTCTATGGGGTCGCACAGAGTCGGACACGACTGAAGTGACTTAGCAGCAGCAGCAGCAGTCCCATTTACCTCCTTTTGCTTTTGGTATTCAGAAAATCATTGACCAGGCCAGTATCCAGAAGCTCTTTCCCTCTAGAAGTTTTATGCTTTGGGGTCTTATTTTAAGTCCTCACCCCATTCGAGTTGATTTTTGTGTGTGGTGTGAGATGAGTCCAATTTCTTTCTTGAACATGTGTGTGGCTAGTTTTCCCAACACCATTTATTGAAGAAGCATTTACTTACTGAATAAAACTTTCCCTATTTTGTATTCTGGTGCCCTTGTCAAAGATCAGCTGACTGAGTATGTGTAGGTTTATTTTTGGCTTCTCTATACGTGCTATTCCACTGTCCATATAGCTCTTTAATGCCGGTACCATATTGTGTGCATGGTTGTGTCTCAACTATGTTTCTCAGTTGTGTCCGACTCTGCAACCTCATTGACTGTAGCTACCAGGCTCCTCTGTCCTTGGGATTTTTTTTTAGGCAAGAATACTGGAGTGGTTCCTATTTCCCTTCCAGGGCATCTTCCTAACCCAGGGATCGAACCTGCGTCTCATGCATCTCCTGCATTTCAGGCTGATTCTTTACCACTGAGCCACCTTGGAAACCTACCATACTATAGTTTTCTAATATATGTGGAACGAGGGAGTGCGATGCCTCTAGGTATATTTTCTTGCACAAAAGTGCTTTGGCTATTCAGAGTCTTTTGTGAGGTATAAGAATTTGAGGATCTTTTTGTTGTTGTTCCTGTAAAAAATGCCATTAGGCTTTTTATACAGATTTCATTTTATCTATAGGTCACTTTGGGTAGTATGGATATGCTGACAATGTTAATAACTCTTATCCATTAACACATAGTACCTTTGCATATATTTGTGTCTGCTATAATTTCTTTCATCAGTGTTTTATAGTTTTTAGTGCATAAGTCTTTTCCTTTTTAGGTAAATTTATTCCTAAATAATTTATTTGCTATAATTGTAAATGGTAATGTTTCCTTAATTTCCTTTTGAACATAATTCAATCCTTCATAAATTCTTCCAAAACATAGAAGAAGAGGGAAAACTTCCAAAGTTTTTCTGTGAGGCAAGCATCACCATGACACAGAAAGCAGAAAAAGCACCAAAGAAAATTATAGGCAGTCTCCCTGATGAACATGGACCCAAAAATCCTAATGAAATATTGAAAACCTGAGATCACCAGCTTATTAGAAGGGTCATACACCATGACCATATAGAATTGTCCCTGGAATCCAAGAATGGTTCAACATAACAAATAAATGAAGGTGATACACCACATTAAAGAATGTACAATAAAAATGATAATATCATATTGTTAGATACAGAAAAAGCATTTGGCAAGACTCAGTACCCTTTTATGATTAAAAAAAGTTCTAGAAATTAATTATAGAAGGAACTTACCTTAACACAATGGAGGCTATATATGCAAAGCTCACACATTAATAAAACATCACAGTAAATAGTTAAAAAGTAAAGTTTTCTCTAAGTGTGGAACAAGGCAAGGATGCCCACTCTTGACATTTTTATTCAACTTATTACTGGAAATCCCAGCCAAAACAATGGGGTAACAAAAAGAAGTAAAAGACACCCAAATTGGAAAGAAAGATATAAAATTATTGCTTTTTGAAGATGATAGGACCTTATAATTAGAAGACCCTGAAGACTCTGCAAAATAGTTAAAAGTAATAAATATATTTAGCATATTTGCATGATGCAAAATGAATGTTCAAAAGTCAGCTGCCTTTCTATACATTAACATCACCAAGTTTTTTGAAGATGATTATTCTCTGCAGATAGATTCGCAGATGGCTCAGCACGTAAAGAATCTGTCTGCCAATGCAGGAGATGCTGGAGACACGGGTTCAATCCCTGGGTCAGGAATATCCCTTGGAGGGGAAAATGATAACTTGGTGTTGCAGTCCATAGGGTAGCAAAGAGTCAGACACCACTTAGTGACTGAACAACAACAAATTCTATGCAATGAAAACAATTGTCTTTTAGGAAAACTGTTGTGACTCTCCTTTCAGTCTTCCCAAATGCTTTCTTGATTACTCTCATGTATCATCTGTTACTCCAGCAAAATATGTATTACCAGTCCTTCTCAAAATACCACAGAACTAATTGATCACCATTACTTATGATGATTACATCCATATGTACATTTTTTTTTTTCTTTTCCTGGTGAGCTTCTTGGTTGGTGAGGGTCTTACAGAGTTGCTTGTGGATAAAATTTGTTCTGATACAAAGTAATATTTATTAAGAATTTATCAACAAAATATACATTTTTACCTGTATTAACTCTGATGTAGCTTAGTCAACTCATAATATAGTTAGGAAATAGTTCTGAGAGAATGCAATTATCCAAAATCACAAAATTAGTAAATAATAAGCTTTTAGCTAAGGTATGATAAGGCCTATGTTATAAGGAGCTCTGCAAATTTTAACATTTCAGCAATTGATATATTATTTTCAACATCTTATTATGACTGGGGTTGTTACTCTTAATTATGGAATTCTAGTGAATATAGTCATTATCTTATTGAGTACACCTAAAATGAAGTACTTTTTAAAAATGCTATGAGAGGAGAAAACACATTTTGTTTCAATTCTAGCAATTTCTGTAGAATTATGATAAATAAGCTTTTTGTAAAATGTATTCTCTTTTCTATTATAAGGCAATGTCAAAGAATAACTGCATTTTATATTTATTGAATGTAATTGCATTAAAAGAAAGCTAGTTCCTATTTTCAAGTAGTGACATATAGAACATCCACTCATGGATCCTACAAATTCAGCATCTGCACAATTAAATATACACATCAATTAAAAATATGCATGCTCCCAGAAATCAAGTCTATTTAATCCATCAGAACATGGAACCCTACAAATCTCAGGGTATGCTTTCAAATGCCTAGTCGTGCAGACATTTTCAAGTTAATTCCAGAGTAATGGAAACCGTTGCCCATAGAGATCACAGAACAGATAGATGAGAGAGAGAAAAACATTTGCCAAAGAAGAGTTTGGCATCCATAGATATAGTCGTTAAATTACTGTGTTGATTTTAAGTAGAAGAAAGGCAGAGAATCTATTCAGCAAAGTGTTGTCATTTGTGTTTCAGTCTAAAAAAATAAATGTGCAAACATTGTAAAGGTTTATCACATTTATTTAACTTAAGCAAGATGCATTAATTTAAGCCAAACCTATTGCATAGATAGTCTGCTTAGCAGATTGGGATTTCCTAGTGGCTCAGATGGTAAAGAATCCATCTGCAATTCAGGAGACCAGGGTTTGATCCTCGGATTGGGAAGATCCTCTGGAGAAGGGAATAACTACCCACTCCAGTATTCTGGCCTGGAGTATTCCATAGACAGAGGAGCCTGGCAGACTACAATCCATGGGGTCACAAAGAGTTGGATACCACTGAGCACCTTTCACTTTTTTTTCTTTAACAGGTTCATGTAATCACTGTAAATTAATAGTGACAAGATTCTTAAAGAGTCATAACAACAACAACAAAAAAAATGTCGAGAGTTTTTAAGGATCTTAGGTGGAGGGAGGCTAATGGAGGAAAATTCAGAATCAAAAAGGCCTGAGGCCAAGAAAAAGCCCAGCTTTATGATTAGCCCCAAGAAAAATAATCATTAGACAAAAAACTAAGATGATTTTTGGCCTTCCAAGGTCAGGCATCAGACAGATATCAGACAGATATCTTCTGTCTGATGATTGACAGTATTGGTTTTCATACAGATGCTTGTTCTGGGAAGTAGTCTAGACTCCAGATGATGACTCTTCTTTTCGAGTCAATTCCACTGTCATAGAGGAGGGAATTGGCATAGACAAAACAAATGGTCAGAACCTTGCTAGGCAAGGGAGCTGAGGGCATTAATGAGGATTTCCTGTGACACTCTGTACATTGTTTGATTAACAGTCAACATCATAACTCCTGAAACGCCCTGCTGGAAGGGAAGGTGACCTAGAGTAAGCTGCCTGCATTGATTAAGATTGGCTCAGGGAATTTGGTGGGATAAGCTTATATATTAAAGGCATTAAGGAATATATCAATGCATAAACAAGGCTTGGAATACAGAGGAGCCTGCATGAATATTTACTGAACCCTCTTCCTTGTTGTGGTAGTATATTATTGGCACATACATTTGGAGGCAATCAAATCTAAACTTGAACACATATTGCTCTGCTCCTCTATTAACTCAACTGTACAACTTGGTGCATAGTAAGCACACCAGGAATAGTGAATGATTTCCCATTTTGTCTTCGCTGTAATATCTTTAGGACAAAGTCTATATCATAGTTTTCTTCTACCCTCAGCACTCAACACAATGCTTAACACTTACTAACATGTAGTGAATATTTATTCAGTGCAGGTTCCATGATGCACACTATTAATTTTATGACCAAGAACAACTACCGAGGGCAATAAGGCTAGAGAGTCAACATATTGAAAAGTCAGTTGCCAAGTCTTTCATCCAAATCTGTCATGCTAGAGAATAATGAAGGGAGAGATATTCAGAAAATGAATGTAGCTCAGTGTTTTCTCACATGAAGGAAGATAATCATATTTTTTTGTGTGTGCTAGTCTCAAACTCATTTCACAGAGAAAGGTCATTGGGATCAGAGATGTAACATAACCTGGTTTAAGTCACATAACTGGTTCTTGTGACACTTATGACTACATAGCAAGTCTCTTAAAAGCCATATCTATTGGCACTAGAAAAATACTGCATGTGATTTTTGTCAGAAGTCAAAACCAGGTTGTTGAGTCACAATTAGGTGATTTTCTCCCTCTGACCTGTTGCTAGGAACAGAGTCAGCATCCCAAAGGAATATGGTGCTATTGTGATTAAGTCTTTAGAGTTGAATTGTATTTGTATCTTTGGATCCAGAAATCCCTCTTTATAAACCACCAATTGACCTCCCAACCATACTACTCAAACAACTCAGCATTCCCGATCTACTATCGCACAAAATGTCAAGTCAGATTCAGTTTGATCTCTGCCTAAAATCCACTATGAGTGATATATTTCCATGGTTTCTAGAACTTTTGGAAAAGATTTCCCAGTGAAACTCAGATACCTCGAAGCTGAAACACAGCATTTTTCTTTCACAGTATTCAAAGACACAGAAGGGAAAATACATGTCTAACTCCAAGCAGCAATGTTAGAAGGAATGCACTTACGACATAATTACCAAGATTAGGCAAACTACCTCTTCGGTAGTTGCTGTATGTCCCTAGACTGTGCTTAGTGTAATCTCACTCACTATTTTGTCAGAAGGAAGAAGTATGTTGTGATGACACCGGGTAATTGGCAGTGCCATTTATGTGTCTTCAGTGCTTACAAATTTACTCCATTGGATCTCATTATAGAAGAAATGAATTATCCTGAAACAACTCTGTGGGGCACTATTCACACCAAGTAATGTTTAGTGAAAATCATGTTTTGGCTCTTGGTGTTGCTTATTTACATTTCTCAGCTTTTCGAGGAGGCAGCCTGTGTTTGCTCAGAATATTTCTTCCTATATTTAATTCTTTTAATTTAGAAATATTTAAAACATGGAAATTGGTCAAGTGTTTTAAGTACCATATAAAATTGTATTAATTGGACCAAATTATTTTAAAAGGAAATTATTTAAAAATGTATTTAAAATATATGCTTAAATATTTCTAAATTGAAATATTTCTTACAAAGATGGCTTTCTCTGGAGATAAATGAAATAGAAGTTTTAGTAATTCTCCTGAAAATATTAAATAGAGTAACATTGAGAGAGAACAGTGCACTTTAAGCCAGCATATCTGAATTTCAACCCCAATAAAAATTTCACAGTTGAAATATTGGAACATGGTACGTCTTATCATTAGTGCAAAAAATGTGTTATTTTAATGCTATGTGTGTCATCTTTCATTAGTAAGCTGCTGATAAACATACAAAAATATTAAAAACTTTTAACTTATTCTTGGTTGTATTTAACAATTTGGAGTTTGGAAACATTTGGATATTCCTTTAGGTATTTCATATCCTTCAAACTAAAAAAAAAAAAAAAAACCAAAAACTTAGGAAATTATATACGTTGTTTACTCATTGATTTCAGTTAGTAATGTTCTGAGTGAAATTTTTGCTACCCTTATTTCACTATGAGGCAACTAGTGATTAAAACCCTTTAAAGAACCTTTTTTTTTTTTAATGTTTCAGAACTAGGATTGAGTAAAGGTAAAACAATCACTTAGACTTGATTCCAAAACCGATGCATGGAAATATCAAACCTGAGATTAAATATCTTCAGAAAACAGTTGCCACTTTCTTATCTCAAGGAAAGAAATATTAGTAGTATTTTGATTTCTTCAATTTAGGTAGTGTAATGATTTGGACTTGGCATTGGAAGACTTTGAACTAATGTTTTAATTATCTTGAGATATTTATACAAACTCTATATTCTCAGTTTTGTTACCTCTAAAGTGAGAAAAAAATACTGAGTACATAAGTGACTGGAGGTGGGAAGACTTTAGAAAGGTAAGAGGGAGGAAGAAAAAGTGAGAAAGTAAACTGGGAAGGTGGATGGTAGTCAGATTTTACAGAACATTGTAGATCAGGCTGGAGTTTGACCTTTATCCTTCTTAATCCTTAGAACACATAAAATATTGTATAATCCCATAACTGTACTTTAGAAATCTGACAGTACATATGGGAAAGAATCTGTACATCCCAGTACAGATGATAAAGAATTAATCTGTGGGTCAGGAAGATCCCCTGGAGAAAGGGAAAGGTAACCCACTCCAGTATTCTTGAAGGTTCAGGACTGGGAACATGTGTATACCTGTGGCGGATTCATATTGATATATGGCAAAACCAATACAATATTGTAAAGTTAAAAAATAAAATAAAATAAAAAAAAAGAGAGAGAATTCCTTGGATGGAGGAGTTTGGTGGGCAATAGTCCATGGGGTCACAAAGAGTCAGACACGAATGGTCAACTAACACTTTCACTTTTTCAGAGGTGAGAGAGGAGAGGAGGAGCAGTTAGGCTGAGTTGATGTTTCAGGGGAGAGAGAATGAGATCTGGAATAGAACTGTGACTGTAGAGTGGAATTGATTCTATATATGTGAGATGTGAGAGAGAGAAGAAACTTGGCAGCATTTAGTAACCATAGGTAGATAAGAAAGAGGGGAGATGGATGAGTAAAGGACAATTTATGTGACAATATAGAGGATAAACAGAAGGGAAGTAAAAGGAGGAATAACTGGAGAGAAAGATGAGCTCAATTTTGAACATGGTCAGTTTCTGGTGGTGGTGGACATATGTGTATTTTAGTCCCAGTCTGTTTGATAATTCGGTCCTTGTGCTCAGGACATAGGACAAGAATCGGAATACAAAATTGGGAACTAGTGACATGATGTAGGTGGACTTTCTCAGAGATTCTGGTAACAGGGCATAGTGTAATAGCTTGAAATAATCTTTACAAAGTAAAGATACAGTAATGTAAGAGGGGTTCAGCAAGGAAACTGGGTAGAATTGATCACAGAGATAAATGGAGAATCCAGATTTTTATAACAAAAGCCAGCAAACTACAGCTATGCAGCAATTGCAAATGTTCCAGAGGAACTGGGGAGAAGGAATTGAAGAGGTCAGCAGCAAGTTTTAGAAATGATTTCATTGTGAGATATATGTGGAAGATTTATTATAATGGAATGGAAAACAAGTGTCAGCTATATTTTCTTTTTAATCATTTTATTTATGAATGTTTACAAAAACAAAGATAGAGTGAACACACCATCAACACTTCACCATACTTTAATTTCTTCTTTAAAGAAGAAGAAATGAAGGATTGAAAAATACAAAATTGAGTAACAATTCAAAGTATTTTAAAAACTTGCAAACAAAAATATTCATAAAATTATATATTAATAAGACTTTTTATTTTTCACTTATTGCTTCTTCATTTTCACTGGGAAAGTGGTTGAAGATACTGGTTTCCCTTCCTTGTGTTTTTTAGCACTACTGACATCAGAAAATCAGCAAAGATTCTTTAATTCTTGGCTGAACCTCTTATTATTCTGACCACTACAGCCAAAGGATTGGGAGGCATCTCTTTTGAGAAAATATGCAGTAAAAATTCATAGTTACCTGTTTGTAACAGTTTTGAACCAGATAATAGAAAACAAAAATATCCAGCCTATCGATTTATACATAAAATAGATCTCCATTCAGAATCTTTAAGATTTGGCAAGAAATTATATGCGTTATAATCAGATTAGAGAAACTATCAAGAAGCTACATATTTTACTTCTATCAAATACTATGCTGACCTTCATGGTTCAGCTATTCTGTTTAATAGTTTTTACTCTGTACACTCTTAAAGGCATAAAATATCACATACTTTTTTCTTTTTTCACACCTAAGCAGCTTTATCAAGCATAGCTAACTCCTCTGTCCCAATTCAAAAGATAATGAGAATCACCTAAAGCCAGTGAAACAGTCACCTGGCAATGTGTAGTATGCTGATGTCTGCATTCTTTAACTTCACTCATACATATGATCAGAATCTGTATCTGCATGGCAACCAGACATATTAGATGGATGTGAAATATTTTTTTTTTAAATGAAGTTAGGTCTCACTAACTAAGCTTTAAAAGATGGCAGATGTTCCTAGAACAGAAGACTTAAAACTGGCATCTCTTGGTACTATATGTAAAAATCATTGTTGAATGATGTATCAGCGGAAAGGAATGGAGGCTAAATAAAAGTCTTGTGCTGTGTGCCATCCAGCTCTGGACCAAAGAATGTGCCATAGGATATAGAGTTGTTTCTAAGAGAAGACTTAGGAAAGATTACCCATAAGAGGATGGAACAGATATTCTGCAAAAGCACCTACGTATCTCCCAGTGTCAAGTGACAACAATCAGTTCTCATACATTGAGCATTTGTTGAAAATTCCTTGAAATTCTATTTTGTAAAAGTAAAATTAGCACATAATCAGCAATGCTTTTCCTGGGATGACATTTGATATGCTGAGATATACTAGAATCTTGATTGTGCAAATCCATATATAATCAACAGCTTGGCTTTTCAATTGAGAGCTTATCACAGTTTTTAAATAATTTCTTCCAAATGTGCAGGAAGCCACCATTCAAATATTTCTCCCCTTCCTTGTATAATCTTTAATAGATTACAGTAATGCCTCCAAAACCAGTATAATCTCTGTTTCAAGCTATTCTCATATTGTTTGAAGTGAAATGAAGTGAAAGTCTCTCAGTTTTGTCTGACTTTTTGCAACCCCATGGACTATACAGTCTATGGAATTCTCAAGACCAGAATACTGGCGTGGGTAGCCTTTCCTTTCTCCAGGGGGTCTTCCCAAACTCAGGGATCAAACCCAGGTCTCCCACACTGCTGGTGAATTCTTTACCAGCTGAGCTACCAGGGAAGCCCCTTCTATAACTTCAGTTGCTTTTCTTCTTTTGGCTAGTAGATTGTTTCCATTGAATCTTGCAAAGGCCAAATTCAATAAGGTCTTATAGAACATTATAAAAACTATTAGTTATATTTTATGGCCCACCAAAGCAAAATTGCATGCAGAAAATATACCTTCAGATAGATTTCATTAATAAGATTTACTATCTCTCTATCTTATACAAAATGTAATACTGCATTGCTTGGACTGTTTTAAAACACTTTGAAATTGTCTTTGGTTTACTTGCCAAATCTCTCTGTCTACCTCATAGGAAAGTATCTAGTCTAGTGTGCATGTTTGTGTGCTCAGTCACCTCAGTTGTGTCTCTTTGCGACCCTGTGGACTGTAGCCCACCAGGCTCCTCTGTCCATGGGATTCCCCAGGCAAGAATACTGGAATGGGTTGCCCTGCCCTCCTTCAGGGGATCTTCCATCTGGTATACAGTAGCTACTTAATACATATTTTTTAATTGCGTATTGCATTTGTCACATATATAGGATTGGAACATGTTTCTTTTTAAATGTATTTTTAATTTGAGGACATTTGGTTTACAATGTTGTGTTAGTTTTTGCCATATAACAGCATGAATCAGCCATAAGTATGCATATACCCCCTCTATCTTGAACTTCCCTCCCACCTCCCGGCCCGTCCTACTCCTCTAGGTTGTCACAGAGCACCAGGTTGAGTTCCCTGTGTTGCACCCCAACTTTCCATTAGCTGTATATTTTCTATATGGTAACGTATGTGTTTCAGTGCTGTCTCAATTCGTCCCACCCTCTTCTTCCCCCACTGTGTCTATTCTCTATTTCTGAGTTCTCTATTCCTGCCTGCAAATAGGTTCATCAATACCATTTTTCTAGATTCCATATATATGTGTTAATATATGATATTTGTTTTTCCCTTTCAGATTTCACTCTGTACAGTGAAGGTTCATCCACCTAACTAGAACTAACTCAAATTTGTTCCTATTTATGGCTGAGTAATAGCCAATTGTGTACTGGAATACATGTATGTACATGTGTATTTTTCAACAATAAGTTATCACCTCATACCAGTCAGTAAGACCATCATCAAAAAAATCTACAAATGATGCTGGGGAAGGTGTGGAGAAAGGGAACTCTCTTGCACTGTTGGTGAGAATGTAAACCATACAACCACTATGGAGAACAATATAGAGATTACTTAAAAAGCTAGGAATGAAACTACCATACTGACTCAGCAATCTAATATACCCTGCTGCTGCTGCTAAGTCGCTTCAGTCGTGTCCGACTCTGTGCAACCCCGTGGACGGCAGCCCACCAGGCTCCCCCGTCCCTGGGATTCTCTAGGCAAGAACACTAGAGTGGGTTGCCATTTCCTTCTCCAATGCATGAAAGTGAAAAGTGAAAGTGAAAGCCATAGTTCAAAAAGACGCATGTACTCCAATGGAACACTCCTGTTAGTGTTATTTGTAGTTGTACAGAAACTCTGAGAAAGTGAATCATGTTTTTAAGTAGCATGGCAGAAATGTAGCTTTTTGATAAACTAGTGCTATGATGACTAAACTGACAAAAATCTTGTTCATGATTCAATGTATTTGAATAATAAAGGTTTATAGTAGTCACTGCTGATGCTGCTGCTAAGTCGCTTCAGTCGTGTCCAACTCTGTGCACCCCCATAGACAGCAGCCCATGAGGCTCCCCCATCCCTGGGATTCTCCAGGCAAGAACACTGGAGTGGCTTGCCATTTCTTTCTCCAATGCATGAAAAGTGAAAAGTGAAAGTGAAGTTGCTCAGTCATGCCTGACTCTTAGTGACCCCATGGACTGCAGCCAACCAGGCTCCTCCGTCCATGGGATTTTCCAGGCAAGAGTACTGGAGTGGGGTGCCATTGCCTTCTCCGACAGTAGTCACAGATGAACATATTTATATAGATTTCATAAGTGCACCTTTTAATTACTCTTGTACTGTAGAGAATATGTTTTTCCACTTGATGAATTGTTAATATGAATATAGTAAAAACTCAAAAGAAGTTTAATTTCACCTTATAGATATCTGGACTTGAGAACATTTCTACATATCAAAAGGAATATTTTAAATGTATAAAAATATAAAGTTCACCTAAAGCAAAAAAATATATAAAATAATTATATCTAAAAAAAGTAATAGATAAATGCATAGATTTTTCCTCTTTTTAAAATAATTGAGCATTTATTATTTCACCTATAGTAATTATATATGATATCATTAAAGAAAGTCAATATAAATGCAGTATGTAATAATGACCATATATAATTTAATATTAAATTATGTATACATTTGATATAATAATTATATAATTAAAATATATTTCCTTATAGGACAATAGTCACATACCCAGAAATTATTCAAGATACTTCATATCCTTTAGTGTATATAATTCCTGTGAAAATCATATGAAACATATTTTATTTCTATGTATTTA
Organism: Bos taurus; assembly: GCF_002263795.3. Taxonomy (NCBI): domain Eukaryota; kingdom Metazoa; phylum Chordata; class Mammalia; order Artiodactyla; family Bovidae; genus Bos; species Bos taurus. Next base: position 32,229,199 of record NC_037335.1, read on the forward strand.
ATATACAAGGAAAATAAGGTCTCGTGATAAATACAAATGCAGAGCAGCAAGAAGTCTACTCAAGTTTTGATTTTGTTCTTGAACCTATACTTAATCATTTAAAGTCTCATTATACTTACCTATCAGTTGGAGTATATATTCTAGGGAGACATGGAAAATTTATTTCTTTAAAGGGTCCTGCTTAGATAGTCAAGAATGTTGTGAAATGTTTATAGAAAGCTGAATATAGGTATTTAACAATCCATAGGTTCATAAAAGAATGTTAAAATCTTTTAATATAACTATTTGATATCATGCTGAATATATTAAGATATTATGAACAATTTTTAAAATACACCTGGTGAGATCAAGTTTCACAGAAACTCTATGAATCAGCTGGGCTAACAGAGGGATTCTTAAATTGAAATTGAACTTGATATGAAGTTTTACTAGAATACTGTTGTTCTGGTGATGGTTAAAGAATGATCATGTACTAGCTTTCTTTGATTTTGGAAACATATAAAAGGAAGAATGTAAATGTATGTTCAATTATAGGATAACATGATAGGGACAACTATATTTATTTAAACAATACAGAGTCTAATTATAAGTAAGAAAAGCTGTATTTGTGTGATTGTATCTTATATGCAGAAAACAGATGCACATTCATACCTTGAATATTTGGACTTCTGATCTAGTATTCTTTAAAAATAAGTAATAGAATTCGTAATTTTGGATCATTTAGAATTACTAAATTTTAGAGCTTTGGTGTTGATTCAGTGCTTTGTTTTGCAAATAGGGGAACTGACCCAGAGTAGATGAGCCATGAATAAAATGGGCTTCTTGTGATTTCTAATGAAGTAAACTTGACAACACTATATTAAGGAACAGACCGGTTTCATGCTAAGACAGAGCCTGGTTGTCTCTGGGGGAATGGAAGCTGAGAATTAATTCAGTTGTATACTGCAGAGTTATTAAGACCTTAGCCATAATGCATCTTGAATCAGTGACTTACACAACTTAGATTGATTAATATAGCTGAAGAGATGATATAACAGAAGCAAATTTTGAGTTCAAATGAAGAACACTTATTTTGGAAAGTAATTTATGCTTTTAATATTTTACTTTCCTTAAAATTCCACAATTTTACAAATATATAAAAATAACAGATTTGGAGTCCAATTTTTAATTGCTGATTAAGTTACACAGTTTTATTTTCATTCCTTTTTGTGTAGTCATTTTGACTGTAAAGATCCTTGACAATTTTTATTTTTAGAAGAGAGGCTTGACGTAGCTTTTGTACACTGAGTGTGTTTGTTCCCTATTAATTTTGTTTCATTGACATAATAACTTGTTATGTATGTTTTCAATAACTTTGTTATTATGCACCTGTGGAACAATTTTCCAATTAGTTATGCTCTAGACTTACCATAGTTTTTTCATCTCTGTTTTGATTAAGATAATTCATGATACAATTCCTTGTAATGATATGTCTTGGAGTATTTATAGTTCCACTTCAAATATTTTTCCTCACTTCCAAATGTAAAACTTACTGTGCTTAGAAGAAGTATGGTTTATTGAGTAAGCAAGCTCACAATCAATTATAAAGAAATAGGTTATGTAATACAATGAGGACTTTCTATTTGTCTATCTGTGTGATTATCTGCATGTAGGCAAAACGGTTTTTTCTATTCTTATGAGTAAAAATGGTATTTCTACTCCTAGTGGTAGACTTTACTATCTTGGAAATATCTTTACACTTTTGGAATTTTACTTGTAGGGTCAATTTTTAAAAAGTTATATCCTACATTAGCATTTTTTAAAGTTACAAAGCTGCTAAATGTTACATATAAAAACCTGTTTTTTTTTTTTACTTAAATTTATATGCCTCTATAAATAGAAAAGGCTGTTTATTTCCTATACCATGCTAACAGATTGAATATAGCTTATGCCTGAATATTATTACATGTTGAACTGACTAGTGTTAGTGACATTGAATACTGTTATTGTAATGACAGCATTCTTTAGTGACAAATTATTCCTTTTGACGCCCTTTGAAAATGAGGTAGTCCTACTTGCAGAGATGATTATATACTTTTATCTGAAATACCTTTCTAGATTTTTTTAATAAATAGCAAATCCTTATGAAAACAGTGTTAGGTGATATAAAAGCACTTAAAAATAACTATTTCAAAGGATATTGGCTCTAGGTGGAGACTATATCCACTTTTGTAAAATACATGATCAGGACTATCTTGATTATTGCATTTCTTACATGTATCATCTATATCACAGGTGATTTTTCCTAGTAATTTTGTTCATAGTTAATAGCTAAAATATGCATATGGTATGGAATAATTAGACAAGATAGCAATAAGAATGCCTATCATCTGTCATAAATGAAGTACAAGGTAATTCAATGTGTTTTGCACTGGCTAGAGTAGCTGATGAAATAAATAGAAGATGTGACATGATGTCTCTTTCATCTACAAAAGTATCAGCTCAGAGGTTATACTTCATTAGCTTCAAATGTAGCATGCATTATAAAGGAGGAAAGCAGAGCAGTTCTTTGATTCACTGTGAAAAAGCCTATCAGGCCCCTTTCAAGGGACAGTTTATTAAATAAGTTGAATAATGGAAAATATTGCAACTGGAGCAGAATCATAACCCTATGTTTGGCACTTGATTGAAAGTACAGATGACAATGTTGTGTTTCAATTTGGTGTGTTTGCAAATTGAATGGCAAAAGATAGGCAGTACTCTGAATTTAATGGCTTTCAATTTTTCTCTTTTACTTCTTTTTCTCATCTTTTTTTTATTAGTTGATTGAATCTCAAAAAGAAATGGAAAATGACTTGATTACAAAGTGCAAAATGGTTTTAATTTCTTAAATATGGAGATGGTCAAGTTAAATGTGTGACACATATGTGGAGAAAACAGTGTGTCTGCCTTTGTACTCATCTTTGATGTACTTGGGGATGCTCTGCAAAGACATCATCTTCAGGCTCTCTCTCTCCTCTTGGTCAATGATTCATTTATTAATTCATTAATTCATTCCTTTATTCATTGCTTCTTCTGTAGAGTCATTCCACCAAATATTTTGTCATGCTATATTTTATGATGTAATCTCTAACCTGTAGAATCTAAAATGTAAGCATAGCCATCACCCTCAAGGGGATTATAATCTATATGGTTGTTTAATATATTTTTCAGAGTCAGGACTTACCTAGTATTAAAAAAATGCCAAACTCCCTTCTTTACTCACATACCTTCACTTTCAAAATAGGTGAAATATTTATTACTTCTTTTGATTAGGTTAGTTGATCCTGAATTGTACTGCAGCAACACATCGTGTATCTCCAGTTGCATATTCATCAGAGTTTGTAATAATTTCTCACTATTTAACTTTTTTTTGTTAATCTGCTAGACTCTAAGGTCAGATCCTGGGATAATACCCATCCCCTCTGTACCACCAAAACCTAGTAGCAAGGTTTGGCAGTTTAGTAGTTAAGATAATCATTTTCCCCTAGTATTCGTACTTTTAAAAATAAAAGTTTTTCACGTTTGCTACTGGGAAACAGGGAGTCCCCTTCAGGAATGAGTATGCTTCAACTAGTGCAGATATTCACTGTACTGCATTAAATTCACAATGTGCTTACTTTGAAATGCATCTGAAATAACTGTCACTGGTCTAAGCAGACTTTGGGAAGTGCTGTGATTAAACTGCTAAGGAGAATCTTCCAGGTATTTGCTGTAGTTTAATGTGCTATACTTGCATTTAATCTCTGATAAAAACATTTAGATACTCATTACAAAAAAATATAGTGCTAATGCTTCATAAATATCATTCTCATTTACAGTTGAGCTAGAGAAGTAATTTGACATTCAGTTCCTTCCATTGTGTGATGTGACTGTTTTTCAAGTACAACTTTAACTTTTTGTTGATTTATGACACTGACACTCAAAAGCTTCTGTCAACCAATTGTAAGGTCAAGATTGAGGCAGTGGATCCACTGCAGTTTTGATGGACCAAAGGATCTGTGCTCTGTGACCTATTTGGTGAGTTACGTTTCCTAAAATCAACTGAGCTACAGAGATGAGGTGTGAAGAAAGTTGCCTTTCATTTTTTAGCTTTTTCTAACTGAAGGAGATTTCATGGTAAGTATGAAAGTTCCAATCTGGACATAATAAAATTACCTGTGCTCACAAAATAAATAGACTAAAGCTTCCTGCAGTATTCTCTTTGAATGGACAGAAGGTTTTAGGGGGCACCAAGAGACATGTGTCCTTTTGTACATTCTGATATCCATTTAATCATCTGGACACAATGACATTCTTTTCCATTCATTAGGAAATGTCGGATACGAAAGTTGTTCAATTGCTCTCATCTACTTAGTGAAGACTTCATGTTACAGAGATGGATAGTTTAAATTGTTAATCTGTGATTTCTGTGAAGTTACATTAAATTATCCTTTCTATTTACAAGTATTAATATACTTTAATATATGAGGAAATAATATCACATTTCACTGAAATGAATTCTATGATTAATAGCTAATATACTTCAACTGTAAAAATGTGTGATAATTATAATGCCTACATGGAAACTTAAGATTGTCAGAGAACATATTTTAAAATTGACCCATTTCAAGTTTTAATGCTTACTAAAATAACAGGTTGGGCTTCCTTAGTGGCTCAGATGGTAAAGGCTCTGCCTGCAATGCGGGAGACCTGGGTTCGATCCCTGAGTCAGGAAGATCCCCTAGAGAAGGAAATGGCAACTTATTCCAGTACTCTGGCCTGGAAAACTCCGTGGACAGAGGAGCCTTGTAGGCTACAGTCCATGGGGTTGGAAAGAGTCGGACACAACTGAGCGACTTCACTTCACTTAACATAACAGGTTAGAAGCACAATTCATTTACTTCAACCAAACAAAAATGTCTTGTTTTTATATTTCCAGTTTGTAATTTGGAACAATCAATAAGAAATGAATATTTGGTCTTTTTTAGAATATCCTGTGAGACTACATTTATATATCACCAACCTCACACAATAAATGAATACTTATTCTTTGAATTAATTTTATTTTTCAATCTTGGTACCAATTCACAGACGATTATTTCATGGGTTGTCTATTTTAGGAAATTTAAATTTGACTGCTTTAACACTTCCACTGACACTTGCTAAGGAAGTGGAAAAAGTGCACTTTTTTTTTTTTTTTAAATAACAAATCTTTAAAAATATTCCTTTTAGGGAAAGGAAACAATTATCATAATGTCGCCTTTTTTTTGCTAATTCTATTCATCACTTCATGGGAAATAGATGCGGAAACAGTGGAAACAGTGTCAGACTTTATTTCTTTGGGCTCCAAGATCACTGCAGATGGTATTGAAGCCATGAAATTAAAAGACACTTACTCCTTGGAAGGACAGTTATAACCAACCTAGATAGCATATTCAAAAGCAGAGACATTACTTCACCAACAAAGGTCCGTCTAGTCAAGGCTATGGTTTTCCCAGTGGTCATGTATGGATGTGAAAGTTGGACTGTGAAGAAGGCTGAGCGCCGAAGAATTGATGCTTTTGAACTGTGGTGTTGGAGAAGACTCTTGAGAGTCCCTTGGACTGCAAGGAGATCCAACCAGTCCATTCTAAAGGAGATCAGTCCGGGGTGTTCTTGGAAGGACTGATGCTAAAGCTGAAACTTCAGTACTTTGGCCACCTCATGCGAAGAGTTGACTCATTGGAAAAGACTCTGATGCTGGGAGGGATTGGGGGCAGGAGGAGAAGGGGACGACAGAGGATGAGATGGCTGGATGGCATCACTGACTCGATGGATATGAGTTTGAGTGAACTCCGGGAGTTGGTGATGGACAGGGAGGCCTGGCATGCTGCAGTTCATGGGATCGCAAAGAATTGGACACGACTGAGCAACTGAACTGAATTTAATCAAATAGTTCTATCAGTTCAGTTCACTTGCTCAGTTGTGTCCAATTCTTTGTGATCCCATGAAAAAATAAGGATTAGTGTTATCAAAGATCAAAGAATAATTAGAAATCAATACAATAATTTAAGTTAGTATGATAGCTTTTCTTTTTTTTTCTTTAACTGATCTTGTAGGCTGACTTCTGTATAGATGATTTTTGATTACTTGCATGATGTTGGTCAATATATTTAACAAACACACCTACATTCTTAATCTATAAAATGAGACTCATGATCTATTTTGCTTCAGTGTCTTAAAATTTAGTGAGAGAATATCCATAAAAATACTTTACATATGATAATCCTTGTTGTTCAGTCATTAAGTCATGTCTGACACTCCACAACCCCATGGAATACAGCATGCAAGGCTCATCTGCCCTCCACTATCTCTCGGAGTTTGCTCAGATTCAAGTCCATTGAGTCAGTGATGTTATCTAATTATCTTGTCCTCTGTTAGCCCTTTCTCATTTTGCCTTCAATCTTTCCCAACATTGGCATCTTTTTCAGTGAGTCGGTTCTTTGCATCAGATGGCCAAAGTATTGGAGTTTCAGCTTCAGCATCAGTCCTTAAAATACAGGATTAATTTCTTTAGGATTGACTGGTTTGATTTCGTTGCTGTCCAAGGGACTCTGAAGAGCCTTCTCCAGCACCATAGTTCAAAAACATCAGTTCTTAGGCACTCAGCCTTCTTTATGGTCCAACTCTCACATCCATACATGACTACTGGAAAAACCACAGCTTTGACTATATGGATCTTTGTTGGCAAAGCTTTTTAATATGCTGCCTAGATTTGTCATAGGTTTCCTTCCAAAGAATAAGTTTTGGATTTCATGACTGCAGCCACTGTCTGAAGTGATTTTGGAGCCCAAGAAATTAAAATCTGTCACTGTTTCACTTTTACTCCATGTATTTGTCATGAAGTAATGGGACCACATGCCATAATCTTAATTTTTTGAATGTTGAGTTCTAAGCCAGCTTTTTCACTCTTCTCTTTCACCCTCATCAAGAGGCTGTTTGGTTACTCTTCACTTTCTGCCTTTAGAGTGGTATTATCTGCATATCTGAGGTTGTTAATATTTCTCCTGGCAGTCTTAATTCTGGCTTGACATTTTGCATGTTGTACTCTGCAAGTGTACAACATATAAGTTAAATAAGCAGGGTGACAATATGTAGCATCATTGTACTCCTTTCCCAATTTGAACCAGTCCATTGTTCCATGTCAGATTCTAACACTTGCTCCTTGACCCACATCCAGGTTTCTTAGAGACAGGTGAGGTGACCTGGTATTCCCACCTCTTTAAGAATTTTCCACAGTTTGTAAAGTACTTAATAATTATTACTAGCTTTCTAAAAAATATATGTAGGTAATATGTTCTTAATTTATCTTATGTTTGTTGATCCCTATTTATTTTAGGAGGAATTACACTTATAAAGTATTAGTTCTGGAAGGTGACTTAGTGAATAAGACAATCTGCTCATTTTGAGAATTTTAAAAAAATTAAATGGCATCTTTAGGAAAATTGGAGATGAATTTCAGTTTATTGTGGCTTGATTCATGGGAGACAATTTCAATTGACATGTTCTTTTGCTTTCTAGGAATATATTGTTCACAAATGAAGGTTAAATTTGCTATATGACAAATTATTCTGTGTTCTTTTTCCAACTGCTTGTACTCTCAATATCTCATTAATCCACATGTATTCACAGATTATTTGACAATTCAGTGAAAAGTTAAAATGATCAATATTACTGTTATTTGATAATCTCTGAAACTACTTTTAATAACTAATCATGAGATACTTCTTTGATCTGGCCATTACCAAAAGTTACTGCTATGTAAGATAATTCTTTATGTATCTTACCATCTCTTACCTCCAAAAGCCTCACATCTTTTCCTTATCAATTGGTTCTTGACATTTCCAGAATAGGCGTTATTCCAGATGTAATTGTAGGTGTTACTGATACACTTTTTGTTTCTGTTTTTTTCCTCTTTCTGACTGAAGTCTGATTGATTTACAATATTATATTAGCTTTTGGTGTATAGCTTAATGATTCAATATTTTATAGGTTATACTCCATTTAAAATTATTGCAACTTAAATTTGTCACACAGTGATAACTAATATTTACATAGTACTTACCAGACCACCTGATCTGCCTCTTGAGAAATTTGTATGCAGGTCAGGAAGCAACAGTTAGAACTGGACATGGAACAACAGACTGGTTCCAAATAGGAAAAGGAGTTCGTCAAGGCTGTATATTGTCACCCTGTTTATTTAACTTATATGCAGAGTACATCATGAGAAATGCTGAACTGGAAGAAACACAAGCTGGAATCAAGATTGCCAGGAGAAATATCAATAACCTCAGATATGCAGATGACACCACCCTTATGGCAGAAAGTGAAGAGGAACTCAAAAGCCTCTTGATGAAAGTGAAAGTGGAGAGTGAAAAAGTTGGCTTAAAGCTCAACATTCAGAAAACGAAGATCATGGCATCCGATCCCACCACTTCATGGCAAATAGATGGGGAAACAGTGGAAACAGTGTCAGACTTTATTTTTTGGGGCTCCAAAATCACTGCATATGGTGACTGCAGCCATGAAATTAAAAGATGCTTACTCCTTGGAAGGAAAGTTATGACCAACTTAGATAGCATATTCAAAAGCAGAGACATTACTTTGCCAACAAAGGTTCGTCTAGTCAAGGCTATGGTTTTTCCTGTGGTCATGTATGGATGTGAGAGTTGGACTGTGAAGAAGGCTGAGCGCCAAACAATTGATGCTTTTGAACTGTGGTGTTGGAGAAGACTCTTGAGAGTCCTTTGGACTGCAAGGAGATCCAAGCAGTCCATTCTGGAGGAGATCAGCCCTGGGATTTCTTTGGAAGGAATGATGCTAAAGCTGTACTCCAGTACTTTGGGCACCTCATGCGAAGAGTTGACTTATTGGAAAAGACTCTGATGTTGGGAGGGATTGGGGGCAAGAGGAGAAGGGGACGACAGAGGATGAGATGGCTGGATGGCATCACTGGCTTGATGGATGTGAGTCTGAGTGAACTCTGGGAGTTGGTGATGAACAGGGAGGCCTGGCGTGCTGCAATTCATGGGGTCGCAGAGAGTCGGACACGACTGAGCAACTGATCTGATCTGATCTACATTCAATTAGGTATTATAGTTAATCTAGAGATGTTTTGTTGGGCTTCCCTGGTGGCTCAGATGGTAAAGAGTTTGCCTGCAATGCAGAAAACCTGGGTTTGATCCCTGGGTTGGAAAGATCCCCTGGAGAAGGAAATGGCAACCCACTCCAGTATTCTTGCCTAAAGTATTCCATGAACAGAGGAGCTTTGCTACAGTCCTTAGGGTCGCAAAGAGGCAGACATGACTGAGCTACTTACACTTTCCCTTTCTTTTCAGAGATTATTTAAAGTGTATAGAAGAGTGTATGCATATATCCAAATGTTCACCGTATTCCACAAGAGACTTGAACATTCATGGATTTTGGGGTCCTTAGGTCTGTCTTGGAACCAATTTCCTTTGGATATGGAAGGATGGGGCTTTTCAGGTGGCAACGGAAGTAAAGAGTCTGCCTGCCAATGCAGGAGACATGAGAGACACAGGTTTGACCCCTGGGTCAGGAAGATTCCCTAGAGGAGGGCTGGCAACCTACTCTAGTATTCCTGCCTAGAGAATCCCATGGACAGAAGAGCCTGGTGGGCTATAGTCCATAGGGTCACAAAGAGTCAGACATTACTGAAGTGACTTAGCACACACAGGCACCTGTGAAGGGATGATTGTATAGGATTGAGAATTCAATCAAACTTTTAAATAATAATGTTATCTTTAATTTTAAATATTCAGAGCAGATAAATACTTTATCACATGAGATTACCATACCTCTGACATGCAATCTAGTAAAATATTGAATATGACAGAATGCTATAAACCAAACTGATGTATGAACATAAAAATATTCTAAATGAGGGACTTCCCTGGTGGTCCAGTGGCTAAGACTCCATGCTCCAGATGCTGAGGGCCAGGGTTCAATTCCTGGTCAGGGAACTAGATATCCAAATGCTACAAGTAAGACCTGGCTCAGCCAAATACTGGATGCTTGGGGCTGGTGTGCTGGGATGACCCAGAGGGATGGTATGGGGAGGGAGGAGGGAGGAGAGTTCAGGATGGGGAACATGTGTATACCCGTGGCAGATTCATGTTGATATATAGCAAAACCAATACAATATTGTAAAGTTAAAAAATAAAATAAAATTTAAAAAAATTCTAAATGAAATATAAGTAATTCAATACAGCATCATACTAAAAGAGTTCTGTGGTATGATTTTTAAATTTTTGATCTAGGATTGCAAGGATAACTGATGACAGGAAAAACCACTTACATGCTTTACTACGTTAATAGATTAATGTAATCACTGCAGATATAAAAAGGCATTTGATAATTCCAACACTTATTTCTGATTAAGTTTAAAACTCTTCTGCATTTAAAATTAGAGAAAAACTTCTTATCATGAGAAAAAGATATATTTTAAAAATCAACAGTAAGCATGATACCTAATGTGGAAACTTTTGAGTATTTCTATTAAAATTAGGAAAAAAAATATGGAAACCCACAATCACTGGTATAATTTTAATATGTCCTAATAATAGTCAATATGACAAGGCAAAAATAGAGTAAGGTTGATGTTTTAAAAAGAGATAAAAGGCATTATTTTCAGACAATGTGTTTTCTTTACCCTCAAATTCAACAGTATATGTATTGCTGCAGACTTTCAGAAGGCAATTTATTCATGCTTATTCAAATAAAGAATACACAGTCAGTTTCTGTAGGCCTATTGGATAGATACTCATGGAATTATTAAAGAGTATATTGACAAAAATATTCAGTTAAGCCAATAGAAAATCAGAGAAAATACTGAGTAAATAAAATAATGTATCTATTTCATAGACTAATTTGTGTAAGCTGATCAGTCAAGTCCAACTCTTTGTGACACCATGGATTGTAGCCTGCGAAGCTCCTCTGTCCATAGAATTCTCTAGCCAAGAATACTGGAGTAGGTAGTCATTTCCTTCTCCAGGGTAATCTTCCTGACCCAGGTATCAAACCTGGGTCTTCCACATTGCAGGAAGATTCTTTACTGTCTGAATCATTGACAACTTTTATAGTTTATTTAAAAAACGAATTGTTGCATCTCTGTACAGATGTGATAGATCATTGTAGTGTTAAAATATTAAAAAAATATATATATACACATATGAACCATATAACCTATATAAAGGGGGTATACACTATACATATTATAGAAGATCACATATATATTTGAAGATATGTATAACATAGCTTATATTAAAAAGATACATATTATATACAGATTGATAATTACATATATATATATATGGTTGAAGATTAAATTATATATAAATAATATTCTAGAATAATGCAATTTTACATTTGATTCAACTCTACTTGTTGCACATTTACTGAAATCTTCATAAGACTAAGATATATTAGCATTCACACAACTTGAAAAAGTGAACATTTTCTCAAAAATTAGTTCTGAAAAATAGAAAGGTTATCAATATTAGATAAATTTTCAGATGTTGTGGTGAGTGTTCAGATCAATTCAGTTGCTCAGTCATGTCCGACGTTTTGCGACCTCATGGACCGCAGCATGCCAGGCCTCCCTGTCCATCACAAACTCCCAAAGTTTACCCAAACACGCATCCATTGAGTTGGTGATGCAATCTAACCATTTCATCCTCTGTTGTCCCCTTCTCCTCCTGCCTTCAATCTTTCCCAACATCAGGGTCTTTGCAAATGAGTCAGCTCTTCACATCAGGCGGCCAAAATATTGGAGTTTCAGCTTCAACATCAGTCCTTCCAATGAACACCCAGGACTGACTTCTCTTAGAATGGACTGGTTGGATCTCCTTGCTGTCCAAGGGACTCTCAAGAGTCTTCTCCAACACCACAGTTCAAAAGCATTAATTTTTATGTGCACAGCTTTCTTTATAGTGCAACTCAACATCCACACATGACTACTGTAAAAACTATAGCCTTGACTAGATGGACTTTGTTGGCAAAGTAATGTCTCTGCTTTTTAATATGCTGTCTAGGTTGGTCATAACTTTCAAGGAGTAAGCATCTTTTAATTTCATGGCTGCAATCACCATCTGCAATGATTTTGGAGCCCAAAAAATAAAGTCAGCCTGTGTTTCCACTGTTCCCCCATCTATTTGCCATGAAGTGATGGGACCGGATGCCAAAATCTTAGTTTTCTGAATGTTGAGCCTTAAGCCAACTTTTTCACTTTCATCAAGATGCTCTTTAGTTCTTCATTTTCTGCCATATTGGTGGTATCATCTTCATATCTGAGGTTACTGATATTTCTCCCAGCAATTTTGATTCCAGCTTGTGCTTCCTCCAGCTCAGCATTTCTCACGATGTACTCTGCATATAAGTTCAATAAGCAGGGTGACAATATACCACCTTGACGTACTCCTTTTCTATTTGGAACCAGTCTGTTGTTCCATGTCCAGTTCTAACTGTTGCTTCCTGATCTGCATACAGGTTTTTCAAGAGGCCATCTCTTTCAGAGTTTTCCAAGGTTTATTGTTATCCACACAATCAAAGGCTTTGGCATAGTCAATAAAACAGAAGTAGATATTTTTCTGGAACTCTCTTGCTTTTTTGATGATCCAGCAGATGTTGGCAATTTGATCTCTGGTTCCTCTGCCTTGTCTAAAACCAGGTTGAACATATAGAAGTTCACAGTTCACATATTGCTGGAGCCTGGCTTGGAGAATTTTGAGCATTACTTTGCTAGTGTGTGAGATGAGTGCAATTGTGTGGTAGTTTGAGCATTCTTTGGCATTACCTTTCTTTGGGATTGGAATGAAAACTGACTTTTCCAGTCCTGTGGCCACTGCTGAGTTTTCCAAATTTGCTGGCATGTTGAGTGTAGCACTTTCACAGCATCATCTTTCAGGATTTGAAAGAGCTCAACTGGAATTCTATCACCTCCACTAGCTTTGTTAGTAGTGATGCTTCCTAAGGCCCATTTGACTTCACATTCCAGGTGTCTGGCTCTAGGTGAGTGATCACACCATCGTAATTATCTGGGTCATGAAGATCGTTTTTGTATAGTTCTTCTGTGTATTCTTGCCATGTCTTCTTAATATCTTCTGCTTCTGTTAGTTCCCTACCATTTCTGTACTTTATTGAGCCCATCTTTGCATGAAATGTTCCCTTGGTATCTCTAATTTTATTGAGGAGATCTCTCAGTTCAGTTCAGTTCAGTCGCTCAGTCGTGTCTGACTCTTTGCGACCCCACGAATCGCAGCACACCAGGCCTCCCTGTCCATCTCCAACTTCCCGAGTTCACCCAAACCCATGTCCATTGAGTCATTGATGCCATCCAACCATCTCATCCTCTGTCATCCCCTTCCTCTCCTGCCTCAAATCTTTCCCAGCATCAGAGTCTTTTCAAATGAATCAGCTCTTCACATCAGGTGGCCAAATTATTAGAGCTTCAGCTTCAACATCAGTCCTTCCAGTGAACACCCAGGACTGATCTCCTTTAGGATGGACTGGTTGGATCTCCTTGCAGTCCAAGGGACTCTTAAGAATCTTCTCCAACACCACAGCTCAAAAGCATCAATTCTTCAGCGCTCAGCTTTCTTCACAGTCCAACTCTCACATCCATACATGGCCACCGGAAAAACCATAGCCTTAACTAGATGGACCTTTGTTGGCAAAGTAATGTCTCTGCTTTTTAATATGTTGTCTAGGTTGGTCATAACTTTCCTTTCAAGGAGTAAGCATCTTTTAATTTCATGGCTGCAATCACCATCTGCAGTGATTTTGGAGCCCAGAAAAATAAAGTTAGCCACTGTTTCCCCATCTATTTGCCATGAAGTGATGGGACCGGGTGCCATAATTATAGTTTTCTGAATATTGAAAGAGGAGAGTCAAAAAGTTCTCATTTTAAACAATCACTAAACATTACAGTATATTTATAAAGGCTTAAATTATTTTTGTTTCCCATTCTAGAAAATTTTTCAGAAGAATCACTGAAAACATCTTTGTATCTAAGATATCAAACTGTAAAAGAGTAGATGAAAACCTCCTAATATACATCAGGAAATAGGAAGCTCAAGGTCTACAGTCTTAAAAAACAAATTGTGTAGTTGGCTTGGAAAGAGGGAAGGAAGGAGTGAGAAAAAGAGAGAGACAGATAAAAGAATGAGACTGGATCATGCCCATCTTCATCTGCAGTTAAGTTTTTGGTTGTCAGCCTGAGAGAATCAAATGATAAAGTGAATCATACTTTTCAATGCTTTCTAACTTCATGGATTCATCTGCATTGCATAAACACATCAGGTTCAAAGAACTATAAATTTAATGATACTCTCATTGTTGAAATAGAATTAAGGAAGAGAGGAAGCACATTTTTATTATTTATCTAACTAAACAGTAGGTGCATGTTGATATTTTTAAGAATATCTTTTCCTCTGACTTCAGTAAAGCAAACAATTTATTTGATTCATTGCTGACAAGAGCATTTCTCTAGAGAGAATTCTCTTCCTCTGGATATAGAGCAATATGTTTTCAATCCATTGTGCAGTTTCTCTAACAACCCAGAATTTATTTTTCACCTGTTACTCCTAGGATGCAAGTGGCTATTTTCTATAACTATATAAGGTTACGGGGTGCCTAGAGGGCCAGTGGTTAATGTCAATCAAACTTTCATGTTGTCCATATGTCTACGGTATTATATGGATATGAACACTTGGAAAAATTATTTTAAAAGAAGAAGGGAAATGATATAAATTGTGAAAGGTTTAGCAAATTCTGAATACAGTCTATGTCTCTAGGTTGAGGATGAGTTCAGGCTATGCTCAGTTTATGAAATATAAGCTGATAGAACTCACTTCACATGTGATGGTGTCTTTGTCAGTTCAGGCTGCCAACAGATGATGACAAACTGGAGAGGTTAAACAACAAACATTCATTTTTCACAGTTCTTGAGGCTTGGATATTCAGGATCAAGGTGCCAGCAGATCTAGTGTTTGTGGAAAACTTATTTTGAAGATGATCTTTTTCTCATCATCTCCTTAACATGACAGAGAGCAGAGAGAGGAAGCAAACTCTTTGGCTCTTGACAGCATTAATTCCATTGTGGGGTTCCACCTTCATGACCTCTTCTAAACCTCATTAGATGCCAAAGGCCTCAATTCCTAACACCACCACATGCAGTTCAGTCACTCAGTCATGTCCAACTCTTTGACCCCATGGACTGCAACACACCAGGCCTCCCTATCCATCACCAACTCCCAGGGTTTACTCAAATTCATGTGCATTGAATCAGTGATGCCATCAAACCATCTCATTCTCTGTTGTCCTCTTCTTCTCCTGCCTTCAATCTTTCACAGCATCAGGGTCTTCTCCAATGAGTAAGTTCTTCGCATCAGGTGGCCAAAGTATTGGAGTTTCAGCTTCTGCATCAGTCCTTCCAATGAATATCCAGGACTGATTTCTTTAGGATGGATTGGTTACCCCTTGCTGTCCAAGGGACTTTCAAGAGTCTTCTCTAACACCATAGTTCAAAAGCATCAGTTCTTTGGCACTCAGCTTCCTTTATCGTCCATCTCTCACATCCATACATGACTATTGGATAAATCATAGCCTTGATTAGATGGACCTTTATTGGCAAAGTAATGTCTCTGCTTTTCAATATGCTATCTAGGTTGGTCATAACTTTCCTTCCAAGGTGTAAGCGTCTTTTAATGTCATGGCTGCAGTCACCATCTGCAGTGATTTTGGAGCCTCAAATAATAAAGTCAGCCACTGTTTCCACTGTTCCCCCATCTATTTGCCATGAAGTGATGGGACCAGATGCCACATGATCTTAGCTTTCTGAATGTTGAGTTTTAAGCCAACTTTTTCACTCTCCTCTTTAACTTTCATCAAGAGGCTCTTTAGTTCTTCTTCACTTTCTGCCATAAGGGTGGTGTCATCTGCATATCTGAGGTTATTAACATTTTCCCCGGCAATCTTGATTCAAGCCTGTGCTTCTCCCAGCCAGGTGTTTCTCATGATGTATTCTGCATATAAGTTAAATAAGCATGGTGACAATATACAGCCTTAACATACTCCTTTCCTAATTTGGAACGTCTGTTGTTCCATGTCCAGTTCTAAATGTTACTTCTTGATCTGCATACAGATTTCTCAGGAGCCAGATCAGGTAGTCTGGTATTCCCATCTCTTGAAGAATTTCTCACATTTTGTTGTGATCCACACAGTCAAAGGCTTTGGCATAGTCAATAAAGCAGAAATAGATGTTTTTCTGGAACTCTCTTGCTTTTTCGATGATTCAGCAACTGATGGCAATTTGATCTCTGGTTCCTCTGCCTTTTCTAAAACCAGCTTTAACATCTGGAAGTTCATGGTTCACGTACAGTTGAAGCCTGGCTTGGAGAATTTTGAGCATTACTTTGCTAGCGTGTGAGATGAGTCCAATTGTGTGGTAGTTTGAGCTTTCTTTGTCATCACCTCTCTTTGAGCTTGGAAAGACAACCGATCTTTTCCATTCCTGTGGCCACTGCTGATTTTTCCAAATTAGCTGACTTTTTGAGTGCACCACTTTCATAGCATCATCTTTTAGGATTTGAAATAGCTCAACTGGAATTTCATCACCTCCACTACCTTTGTTCATAGTGATGCCTCCTAAGGCCTACTTGAGTCTAGCATTCCAGGATGTCTGGCTCTAGGTTAGTGATCACACCATCATTATTATCTTGGTCATGAAGATCTTTTTTGTATAGTTCTTCTGTGTATTCTTGCCACCGCTTCTTAATATCTTCTGCTTCTGTTAGGTCCATACCATTTCTGTCCTTTATCGAGCCCATCTTTGCATGAAATGTTGCCTTGGTATCTCTAATTTTCTTGAAGAGATCTCTAGTCTTTCCCATTCTATTGTTTTGCATTGATCACTGAGGAAAGCTTTCTTATCTCTCCTTGCTATTCTTTGGAACTCTGCATTCAAATGAGTATATCTTTCCTTTTCTCTTGTTTTTTGCTTCTCTTCTTTTCATAGCTATTTGTAAGGCTTTATCATAGCTTTGTGTAAGCATTAAGCTAACACAAGTTATTTGCAATTACCTTTGGTCCCTGTTACCTGACTATTGGTTTGCTCATGCCAGTATACACAGAAGCTTGCAGAGAGATACAAATATTTAGTATAGTTGTCAAATATATTCATATCCCATTTGTGTCTTTAAGATTACTATTGAGTGTGAACTATATCACGTTTGTGT
The DNA here is from genome assembly GCF_002263795.3 of Bos taurus. Lineage (NCBI taxonomy): Eukaryota > Metazoa > Chordata > Mammalia > Artiodactyla > Bovidae > Bos > Bos taurus. Next base: position 32,246,493 of record NC_037335.1, read on the forward strand.
GTAATACAGTCACATATGCAGAACCATATTTGTGATCTTTTACTGAAAAGCAAAGGAAACTTCAACCAGCTAGATACCCTACATGTATGAGGAGGAAACTATTAAATAACTGGACAGTAGGAGTCTTTGCAATGGCACCCCACTCCAGTCCTCTTACCTGGAAAATCCCATGGGCGGAGGAGCCTTGTAGGCTGCAGTCCATAGGGTCGCGAAGAGTCTGACATGACTGAGTGACTTCACTTCCACTTTTCACTTTCATGCATTGGAGAAGGAAATGGCAACCCACTTCAGTGTTCTTGCCTGAAGAATCCCAGGGACGGGGGAGCCTGGTGGGCTGCCATCTTTGGGGTCGCACAGAGTTGGACACAATTGAAGCGACTTAGCAGCAGCAGCAGCAGCAGGAGTCTTTGACAATTTATGTTTTACCTCCAGCTTTATACTATTTTGTAACAATAAGACTATTTTATATAAAGATTTATATCAAGTAAGAATATGACCCAGTACAAACTTCTCCTAGAATTAAAAATTTCAAGTGCATTTTCTGCAGTGTCAGGAAAGGAAAAGCTGCCAACAAATCAGGTCTTATCTACCTAGAAGATACAAAACATATGTACAGATTTATGATGCCCTGTGTTTAGATTGTATGATTACAAAGCATCATTGCATTAAACTATTTTTATTCAATAAATGAAGAAAAATAAATACAGGTTAATTTGACATATGTATTACCCATATTATTTATTGCTCAAAATAGATTAATAATTGTTATTAATCACAAATGTTGTCAATATGCTGTGGGAAGTATCAAAACTATGGTATATAATAGAAGTAGGTGTATTAAATGAAGAAACATTTTTGAATGAATATAAATCCTAATGAAGTAGAATGAGCTCAGAATGGAGGCCTGCATTTGAATGTAGAGTCATAGATTTGTTTTCTGCTTCAATATGTACCATCATCTAATCTTTCAATACCTTATTTTCCTTTTTTTTTTTTTTTTACATTGGAGTTTGGTCTGATCATTTCTAGAGCACTTTATGTGTTAATCCTTCTTATGATTATAACTACACAAATGAAAAATCCCATCCTAGAATACTATTACTTAGGCAAATCTGAAGAGAATATTTTTATATGTTTTATTGAATGCTTATAGCTTAAATTTTTGAAAATTAAAGTCTATTTTACCAGCAACCAGATTAAGATAGAGAATATTTCCAGAGTCCTCAGAGTTCTCCTACTATTGCTCTATTTAGTTACATCCCCAAACTAAATAATATGATAAGCTTTATCATCATAAATTTGTGTTTTTTAAAAGTAATACATCTGACTTTTTGCACTTAACATGATGATAATTGCTATTCATTTATTTTTTTGCATATCATATTTTTCATTCTTATTACTGTATGTTATTGATTAGATTTTTTAATCTGTATATTTGTACATATATTTATACTAGGTCATGTTCTTAGTTTATACAAACCTTTATATAAAATAGTTAGAATAATATATAGTGACAAATCTATATTAATATATGTTTGTGTTCTTTACCAGTGGGTTAGTGGTAAAAAACGCTCCTGCCAATGCAGGAGATGCAGGTTTGATCCCTGGGTCAGGAAGATACCCTGGAGAAAGAAATGGCAAGCCACTCCAGTCTGGTGGGCTACAGTACATGGGGTCACAAAAGAGTCTGACATGACTTAGCAACTAAACAACAACAGATAAACAGTAATGTATACATATAAACAGCAACAGAATATAAACATATATACTTATATGTGCCATTCATATAACATATACTTGTATATATACATATATCTATGTAATATGTGTGTGTGTATGTATATTGATCCATTTTAGTGTTCATGGAGATGTGAATCCTGTCTAGCTCTCTAGTTTGGGCTGTTATTGAGAGTGTTACTGAGAATATTCTCGTATCTCTTCTGCTAGGAATGCTTTTTGGATCATAGAATAATCAAATGCTAAATAGTTTCCCCCAAAAGTTTTATCAGTGCATATTCTCATCAGAATTATAGTATAAAGCTGCTTTGCATTATTGTCAAGATAAAATAATATTGACTTTAACAGTTTTTGGCATCCTGGTATGTGTGGCAGTATTTCTTTGTGATTTTGATTTACATTTTCCTGCTCAGTAACAGAGATGAAGAAATGTTCATAGGTTTATTGGACATTTTACTTTCCTCTTTTGTGAAATTTATATTTAATTCCTTAAGTATTTTTAAATTATTGATATTTAGAAATTCCTTACTAACAGCAGTCAATTGTTAGATCTATGTATTGTATATAAGTATGTAGTGCCATATATTTATATTCTCTTGATTGGTATTTGAATGAACATAATTTAAAAAATAATGATTTTTTTCCCCAAAATCTGATCCACCAGTCATCATAGTGAACTGTGTATTTCCATTTTATATCTATTAAGGAGTGAACTCTGGGAGTTGGTGATGGACAGGGAGGCCTGGCGTGCTGTGATTCATGGGGTTGCAAAGAGTCGAACTCGACTGAGTGACTGAACTGAACTGAACTGAATACTTTTTTAAATAAGAAGATTATTTTGTTGTTTTTATGGATATACCTATATATTATCATTGTATACTTTAAACTGCTACAAGAAAAACATTTATTTCATAAAAAAAATCAAACTTCGTTTGATATGAGGAATAATGAATAAATTGTTAATTGCAAAATTACTTTCTCTCAAGATGTACTATGAAATTTGAGGAGCAAGTTATCATCAATAAATTGCTTTAAGTAATTTGAACTAGACAGAGTTTCTGAAACTCTTAGTTGATAAGTTGGTATTGTAGACTACAAAAAAGCAATTTATTTCAAAAATTTTAGGTAATTATACATCTCAGGCTATGTTAGATGCAGAAATAATTTTTCTGTACAGTACATAAGTAGCATAAACCTGTTATATGGAAAAATTTGATATCGTATAGTAACCTTTTAAAAATATTTTTGTTTTCTTAATTAAGTTAACCACAGAAAAACTGTTAAAATTTATATAATACTGAATTTCATGCATGGTGCTTTAGGCTACAGAGAAAAGTCCCTTTAGCCACCTATTTTTTAGGTAAGAGAGGTAATTAGTTCTTAAAAGCTAAATCTGCCAGGAAATATTTCTAAAATTGATTCTGAATAATGATCTACACACTTTCATCCTTAGTGTCTGGACATGACTGGCAGTATCTCTGAACTTTGCATTTACCACAAGACAGCCTAACTCATTCTCCAAATTTTACCTTTCCTCTCCTCTATTAAGGACTAGGTCAACACTTTCTTTAACAAGCCTACAACCACATCCTCAAAAAAGAGTCCTTAATTTCAAATTATATTTACTAATTGTTAATTCAACTAGAAATTCAAAACTAAAAAGCAAGTTAATGAGGCATAATATTTTAGGAGTGTCAGACTGAGAACACAAAAATTACATTTTATGTAGTATGTATGTTAGCTGATTACATATATTTAGATAATAAACTTGAGAGTTTGGTGATGACATAAGTTAATGTAAATAATATCTCCATGTATATATCACATTGAAAATATTTTTTATTATCTACTTGTTATTTAAGCTATAATAATGACCACTTCTCTCCTTTTTTTCTCAACTTTTCATTCTCTTTTCTTCATTTATCTTCTCTTCTCCTCCTGAACAATTTCAACATTTGCTGTTGTGTTGGTCACTCAGTCATATCTCACTTTTTGCAACCCTATGGACTGTAGCCTGCCAGACTCCTCTGTCCATGGAATTCTCTAGGCAAGGATACTGGAGTAGTTTGCCATTCCCATCTCCGGGGGATCTTTCTGACCCAGGGATCGAAGTCAGGTCTCCCATATTGCAGGCAGATTCTTTATCATCTGAGCCACCATGAAAGCCCAGTTTCAACATAAATCCATTCAATGGTGCAGATAGACACAAGCATGTATGTCAGAAGTTAAGGATGAGGGATCTGATGGCTTGAAACTGGGAGTTGGAATCTAAACAAGATGAAGGTTAAATCCATGTAGGGGGCCACTTAGCAAAGGAAGTTAGAGCTCATATGGGGATGATTCAGAACAGAAGTCACAGTCTAAGCAGATTGGAGAGAAAACCTGCATTGTGGGGTGGTTGTAGTCTAAGCAGGGTGATGGAGGCACTTTGGGGGGATAAAATTGATATTGGAGAAGGGAGATTCACAGAGAGATTGATTAAAAGAGCAAATGTATTATGAATGAGGGCTCTAGGTATATCACTTTCAGGGTGATATAGTTACATATATGAAAAGAGAGAAAACAGTTTAAAATCTACTGTTGTGCTATACCTGGAAGTATAGATCTAAACTCATGGTTTGAAATATACAGAGAAATAAATACAGGTATAAATTGCTGTGTGTATGCATAGTTCTTTGCAGTGATAGAGTATAGGAGCAGCAACACCATCACAGTGATGTGTGTCTCTAACATCTAGGTGTTTTGAATTCTAAAGAACATAAACAGGGGCAAAGATTCCTCTTTTGAAAATGACTGACTGAGTGGCTGGGAAGGGTAGACATAAGATGAACCTGAAGCATCTTTTTGTATCAGAGATCAATAAAGTGTTCAACAAACAATGGGGATGTGTCAAGAAGACATAGAAACAGGCTTGAATGTCTTCTTATTGGCCAAATCTTGGACAACGTGAACATCAGAGTAAAATTTCAATAATGGTTTTAACCTGTTTAATATCTACCCATGAATCAATACAGATACAAATAAATCAATGAATAATTGAAATTTGAAAGAGAAGCAGGATATATCAAATGACATTGATAATGGGTAAAAATGAGGGAGATCTTAAAAGAGGAAAGAAGGTATATGTGTTTTAAAAAATGGAAGAGTGACTACAAATTCTAAAATTAATATTAAAACTATTACAGAAACTTTTCCCAATGTTATATTAATAGTGAAGTGAAAGTTGCTCAGTCATGTCCGACTCTTTGTGACCCATGAACTGTATGGTTGTGGTGGTTTAGTCTCTAGGTCGTATCAGACTCTTGTGACCCCATGGACTGTAGCCTGCCAGGCTCCTCTGTCCATGGGATTCTCCAGGCAAGAATACTGGAGTGGGTTGCCATTTCCCTCTCCAGGAGATCTTCCCAACCCAGGGATGGAACCCAGGTCTCCCTTATTGCAGGTGGATTCTTTACCAGCTGAGCCACAAGGGAAGCCCAGGAATACTGGAGTGGGTAGCCTACCCCTTCTCCAGCATATCTTCCATCCCAGGAATTGAACCGGGGTGTCCTGCATTGCTGGCAGATTCTTTACCAACTGAGCTATCAGAGAAGCTGACACATTAACAGTATTATTAATCAAATATTTTTGTCAGGAACTGTGGTTAAATTTATGTATAACTTTATCCTGTCAAACAACAAAAGAGATTACAGTTATCACCATCTCACTTATCTGTAAAGATGAGGAAAATGAGGACAGAAATTGAAGTACTTATATAATAAGTACATAATATAATGTATATTATATACATTATACATTACATGGTTTACTGTGCTCTATTGTATTGTTCTCTATTTTAAAAACATCATCTGTAGCTTCTAGCTACTACTTTGTGCTCTATTGTAAGCATATACCAGCTGAGAGGTTCTCTATTTGTAAATTGCCTTTTTTTTAAACCTTTCTTAGGATATTGAGGAATGCAAATAAGTCTGGGTAAAGAAAACCATCTATGTCTAATGATGTCATTATTATAGTAAAATCTATGTTTGAGGCTTTTCTTTTTTAGAGTTCCTGGTTTGACTTAATATATGACTGGATTGGGAAATTGCAAAGTGATTTATAACATATTTTATTGCATTTGATTCTCCATGAATAACTCAGCACAAGTGTTACTTTTGCTGATAAGAACCCTTTATATTTTTCTATTCCCTAGTCTGGGAAAACAGATTGTTGAATATATTGAAGAAAAAATACTTTAAAATCTCAAAATATGTTTCCCTATGCAAAGGATGAAAAAACTCTAAATCTTTATGTACTGTGGTTAAAAGTAATAACCACCTAAGGTAGACATGTGGATGTTAATATTCTAATATATCTGGTATATATTATAACCTCTTCTAACATTTACTTTATATTAAATTAAACTTTATCAGCAAGGTAATTTGAATATTATTTATTTGAATATTATTTGTATATTGGCATATGAACTCTATTTCTGTTATGTTTACTTGTGATAAGTATGGAAGAACTAAATACCTGGTAAATTAGTATTTATTCAAAATAGGAAGAAAAATGTAATAGTAGATGAAGGAAAAACTTCATCTAAATAATAAAGATCAGAAGAGTTTCCTCATGATGAGGTGATAGGTTTTAGTCATATTGAGACTAAGTGTCTTTCAAGCTGTTTATGTCTAACAAGCTATAAGTGTGAACTTCTTGGATAGGTGAATCAGGATTGAGTTGAAGGTGATGACAATTCTGTGTTTATAAGATATTCATGACCAAACTGAGATGCTGGAGTGGGTTGCCATTTCCTTCTCCATTGCATGAAAGTGAAAAGTGAAAGTGAAGTCGCTCAGTCGTGTCCGACTCCTAGTGACCCCAGGGACTGCAGCCTACCAGGCTCCTCCATCCATGGGATTTTCTAGGCAAAAGTACTGGAGTGGGGTGCCATTGCCTTCTCCAAAACTGAGATGAATGTATTCTTAATCTTAAAATAATTCACTATATTGTAGGTATGCTTTAAGTCCTTTCATACAAAGAATACTGATTGGATCTTTTCAAGTAAATGTGTTAGTAAACCATTTGAACATGCAGTTGCAAATCGATTTTAATTTGAGAATAAATGGATATTTTTGTGTTTAGAAAAACTAGTAGCCACCTAAGGACCTTCCAGATTTCAAAATCAAGAAGAGTTGATACTCAGGGTTTCCTCTAGATAATGAGATTTGATATGTTTTCTTTTGGACATTTTGGCATACATGTCATTCGCCAACAGTATGGGATAGATAGATGGGTATATAAATCAACTTGCTAGAGATACTAATACTGTAGGTGTGCTTAATATTCATTTCATACTAAGAATACTGATTCAATATCTATCTAATCTATCTATAATGACTTTTGTTGTTTCCACTCTCTGATATTGATATCATCTACAACTTCTTTGCATTTTAGCCATTTTAGTAAATGAATAGCAGTACTATATTGTGGTGTTAATTTTCATTTCACTGATGTCAAAGTTGAGCTGTTTTTATTTATTGACTTCTTTCATATCATCATTTGTGAAATTTCTGCCTGAGTCATTTATCTATCTTTCTGTTGGACTGTCTACTTTTTAAAATAGATTTGTAATAGCTTTTGTTGTGGGCCTGAATACTTAGATCAACATTTCAATTAAATTTGAATAAACTTAATTCCAATTAATTTCACTGTATCTTATTTATCAAAGCTCCCTGTATGATTATCTAACTGCCATATTTTTAAACATTAATAAGCATATAGTATTCCCCATTAAATTAAATACACATAATGACAAACAGTCACTAAAATTGTTTCAAATGGCTTTTCCTTCAATCTCTGTAAAGTATGACATGGACTAGATTGTATCATAGAGCAGAGCCACTGCTAAATTGGCTATTTTCTCTTACATTTGTAGATTGTAGAGAGGGATGATTGAATGTGAAATCAAGATTTCAGAGTTCCTGGACTAAGTAATCACAGCAAGAAGCTATGGTACTCAGATTTTTCTCTAGATAAATGAGTCTCTCTCTTTTTCTCTCTCTTTCACACACACACACACACACACACATATATGCTGAATATTTTTTTCAAATATATATGCATATATTTAGGAGAGACTTTATATGTAAATTATATCTGTAAATTTATAATATGTTAATTATAATAATATAATGATATGATTATTGTGTGTATGTATATATATGTATATGTATGTATGTGTGTGTGTGTGTATATATATATATATATATAATTTCTCCCCTGAACTAAAACTTCAGGTATCCATCCTCCGGATACCCAGGATGCAACTTAATCTCTCCATGTCTAAAACAGAAATGTTGATTTTTTTTTTCCTACTCTCCCCTAGTCTGTCATATCCTTCCTTTTTTTTCTACGTTAGAAATTTACACTTCCTCCCATTCCATTGCTTAAGACAGAACCCTGTCACTTATTCTGATTCTTCCTTTTGACTGTATTTCTAAAATGAAGTTCTAAATTTCCCCAATTTTCACCTTTTACATGACCATTGTTCTAGACTAAACAATATTCATCTCCACCAAGATTTTAGAGCTTTCTAACTGGTTTCTCTGATCTATTCTCACTGCTTGATGTTCACCAGGCGACTGAAGTGGTCTTTCACAAAGTAAATCGTATCGCATCACTTCTTTCCTTAAACTCTCCAGTAATGTCTTATTCCACTATGAATATGATCAAAATGCCTTCTGTCAACTGATCTGATGCACTGCTGGACTTGAACCTCATCTCACTTAATCTGGACTGAGTGGGATTGACTTACCTACGTCCTGAATTCTTAACACCAGATAATTTGTCACCAGCGTAGCTTAAGTGAGTCTTTTTCCCAGTCAGCCCCTCTGTTTCTATCTCCTCTATGAGAAAACCTAACTCCTTATTATTATTCCCTGATTTTGAGACCTTTATCTTTTCCCTTCTTATTTTCTAGGCATCAGAAACAAGGCTGTTTACGTTTTCTTTTAATTCCTGTTTCCATTTTTGTTAAGGGCATTTATTTTTTGTTTGGTTCCCATTTTTGTCTTCTTTGTTGATTCTCTAGAGAAGGGAAATTTCCTCTTCATACCTAAATTGAACTTCCTCAGTGTTACTTGTTTATTTCTATTTTTCTCATCTCAAAAATTTTGTGAAGAAATATTTCTAGCCAATGATTCTAGAAAATATCAACATTCTTGGTTTTAATTATATTGGGTGGATTTTAATCATAAAAACTTTTATATATTTAATTATATAAACAGTTCATTTGGATTTTTCTATAACATCTTGGAAAACCTAAGTGAACTTTTTGGTCAACTAAATGTTTTGGTCTTGAGTTTTTAAGCAAAGCAAAATGCCTCTCTTCTTAGGGTGAACCCTTTTTCCTTGAAGATATTTTTCAAGCAGTTCAATTGCAGCAAATCAGTTTAAAGAAGTACACTTTCAAAATTCTCATACTGAATATGATTTTTAATTTTGATTATGATTCTGACCATAAACATCCAACTAAAACCTTACTGTGTAAAACTCACACCTAATACAGCAAAAGGGCAATAAAGCTAAGTAAAAGTCAACTTTTAAAGGATGTATTAATAATAGTTATGAAGAAAAAGAGAAAATCAGATTTGCAATCAACTGGATTGGGCAAATATTTTCTATGCATTGTAATCTAAAGATAACTTATTTTTTAATGATTTAGTTTTTTTACTTATGAAATAAACAGGAAAAAAATTCTAAACTATCTCCCAGTGTTTTTAGGATCAAAGGGATACTGTATGTGGTATTTTATGCTTACAAAGGAGGCATCTTGCAATGAGAAAGGCAGGACATGAATCCCTATTCTGGCCCTTCTTATAGGCATGACTTTATTAAGCTCTCCATGCCTCATTTTCTTGTTGCAAAAATATGAATAACTGTAATTTAATATCAGAGATTATAGTTTTATAAAACAGAACTTTACATGGCAGGGATTCAATAAATTATAGTTATGAAATATTACTTTAAGAACTTATAAACAACTATAGAATATAGCATTGATAATTGCTATCATTATTTCATTCAAGTGCTAGGATGGGAGTTACTCTAAAAGAGAATTGTTAATAAATATGCAAAAAGTGTTAATTATGGTTCAGCCTAATTTTTCTTCTTTTCATCTCATTCTTCTGTCTTGGGAAAAGATGTACATTTGTTTTATAACATATATTTCATTTTTTTCATAACAATGACATTAAAGTTGCTAATGATACTTATGACACAGAAAAGTCCCTGCTCTGTTTTGAATGTTGTGTAGTTCTGATAAATCTTGTCATAAGCAGAAGTAACAAACTTAAACACAGTACATACTAATGTTTAAAATGTATTGTTATAGTTCATGATAGAGTTCATGCCCTAATTTAGTTGTCTGGTTTTGCTTCTTATCAAAAAAGAATTACAACTGGAGTCAATAATAACTTTGCCTCAGTAAATCTTACATTATTGGGTTGTATTAGAAATTTAAATCTGATTATTCCAGGAATACTTTGAGATAAAAGTAATTAAGAGACTACTAGGTATCAATATTTGTACAGAAACCTATAAGGATTAAAACTATTTAGTATTTATTATTGGTGTAACAATGGAAAAAAATAGATAAGTATAACATAAAAGGACATTTGAAAATAACACATACATGGTCTCTTTTTATATCTAAGTTGATTTACAATATAATCACTATGTTATAGGGATGAAACTATATTATATTTTAAATCAACTATTCTTCAATTAAAAAGACCATCCTTATTCCAATGCACTATGATGTCAATATTTGTATTTGTGTTCTTTTTGATAATAGTCATTCTGACAGATGTGAAGTGATATCTCATTGTAGTTTTGATTTACATTTCTCTGATAATTAACAATATTGAGCATCTTCTCCCATCCCTGTTGGGCATTTTATATATTCTTTGGAAAAATGTTCATATCTTCTGCCCATTTTTTATCTTATTGTTTGTTTTAGAAACTGAGTTTTATAAGCTGTTTATATAATCTTAATATTAACACTTTATCAGGAATATCATTTGAAAATATTTTCTTGCACTCTATAGGAGGTTGTCTTCTCATTTTGACTGTGGTTTCCTTTGCCATGCAAAAGCATTTAATGAAGTCATATTTGGTTATTTGTGCTTTTGTTTCTTTTCCCTTTGGAGATGGATCTAAAACAAATATTGCTGACATAAATGTCAAAGTGTGTTCAACTAATGTTTTATTCTAGGCATTTTATGATTTCATGTTTTACATTTAGGTTTAATCCATTTTGGATTTCTTTTTGTGTACAGTGTTAGAGAATGTTCTAATTTCATTCTTTTGCATGTAGCTGTCCTACATGATGATGCTGTTTATTCTATATTGCATAGTTTTTCATTCTATGTTATAGATTGGCTACAAGTGCATGAATTTAGCTGGTTTGGCTGTTCTATTCCATTGATCAATGTATCTGTTTTTGTATCATGCTGTTTTGAATACTGTAGCTTTGTGGTATAAATTTGAAGTTTAGGAGTGTGATACTGCTAACTTTGTTATTTTTCAAGATGACTTTGGCAATAAAATCTTGTGATTCCATATACATTCATAGATTATTTGTTCTAGTTCTGTGGAAAATGTCATGGGTATTTTGGTAGAAATTACACTAAGTCTGTAGTTTCAAACATGTTGAAATCACGTAGTTTCAGCAATACAAGAACCTGGGATATCTTTCACTTGATAGTATCATTTTCAACTTCTTTCATTAATTTTTTTTAGAGTATAGGTTTTTACCTCCTTAATTAAGTTTATTCCTAGTTATTTTATTTTCATGTGATTTTAAAAGCAGCTGTTTTCTTGCTTTCTCCTTCCGATAGTTAATGATTAGCATATAGAAAGTAATACATTTCTGTATATTAATCTTTTATCCTTAAATGTTACTGAATTTACTAGTTCTCACTGTTTTTTTGGGGGGTGACATTTCAGAATTATACACACATAGTATTATTTTATCTACATAAAATAACAGTTTCACTTTTTCACTTCAAATTCAGATGCTGTTTATTTCTTTCTTTCTTTTTTTTTTTGTTCATTTGATTGCTGTGTCTGGAACTTCTGATAAAATGTTAGATAGAAGTGGGAGAGTGAGCTTCCTGGTTTTGTAAGCTTTATAGGAAAAGCTTTAAAGCTTTTAACCATGGACCATGATTTTAACTTTGGATTTGCCATAAATGGCCTTTATTGTGTTAATAATGTTCACTCTATATCATTAATTGGATGACAATATTTATAATGAATGTATCTTGAACTTTGTGAAATATATTTTATATGATTATTGTGATGATGTGATTTTATCCTTATTTTGTTTAATGTAGTATATTACATCAATTAATTTGTGGGTATTGAAGTATCCTTCCATCTCTGAAATAAATTCTACTTGATCATGATATTTGATCCATTTTATGTATTGTTGCATTTGATTTGCAGATGTCTTGATGAATGCATCTGTATTATATTGACTTGTATTTTTGTTGTCATTACTGTCTTTGATAGTTTTCGTATCAGGATAATGTTGGCCTCAGAATGAATTTGGGAATGTTTCATTTTCTTCTGTTTTTTAGAAAAGTTTGAAAAGGATATGTAGTAGCTCTTCTTTATGTTTGGTAGGATTGCTCAGGTCCTGGGCTTTTGATTGATCAGGGTTATTAAATAATAAATTCAATTCCACTATTAGTGATAATTTGTTCAAATTCTCTCTTCCTTCCTTATTCATTCTTGGATAGTGAATTTCTTCTGGGTAGTCCAATTTTTTGCTACATAACTGTTCTTAGTATCCTCTTATGATTTTTGTTTTTGTATCTCTATGATATCAGTTGTTATTTCTTCTCTCTCATTTATTATTGTGGGTTTTTTTGGGTCCTTTCTTTTTTTCCCTTGATGACCACATCTAAGGAAATACCAATTTTGCTTATCTTAAAAACAGCTCTTGATTTCATTGATATTTTCCCTCTTTTTATGTATTTATTTTTAAAATTATCTCTCTAATCTTTTATTACTTTCTTCATTCAGCTTTCTCTGGGTTTTAATTGTTTTTCTTTTTCTAGTTTCTTTCTATGGCAGGTTAGAGTGTTTAAGATTTTTGTTGTTTCGTGAGTTGGTCCTGTATTGTTATAAACTTCCTTCTTAGATTTGCTTTTGGTTAGTCCCGTAGATTTTGGAAAGTTGTGTTTCCTTTTTCATTTGTCTCTAGACATACAACATCAACACACTGAAGAATGAAAGCCATATTATCATTTCTATCAGTTCAGTTCAGTCCCTCAGTTGTGTCTTACTCTTTGTGACCCCATGGACTGCAGCACTCCAGGCTTCCCTGTCCATCACCAACTCCCGGAGCTTACTCAAACTCATGTCTATCATTCAGTGAGGCCATCCCACCATCTCATCCTCTGTCATCCCCTTCTACTCCCACCTTCAATCTTTCCTAGCATCAGGGTCTTTTCCAATAAGTCAGTTCTTCGCATCAGGTAGCCAAGGTATTGGAATTTCAGCTTCAGCATCAGTCCTTCCAATGAATATTCAGGACTGGCTTCCTTTAGGATTGACTGGTTGGATCTCCTTGCAGTCCAAGGGACTCTCATCTCAATAGATGTATCTCAATAGATGTAGAAAAAGTTCTTAAAAATATCAGCACTATTTGATTTAAAACCCTCTAGAAAGTGAGCATAGAGGGAACGTATCTCAACACAATAAAGGCTATAAATGATCAACCAAAGCTAACATCATACTCAACACTGAAAAGCTAAAAATAGTTCCTCTAAGATCAGGAACAAAAGAAGGACGTCCAGTCTCACCACTTTTATTTACCATGTGTTTGTCTTTACTAGTGGGTTTTTCCCCTTTCTTTTACTTGTTCTTGTAGCTTTTTCTTTTCCACTTAGAGAAGACCCTTTAATATTTATTCTAGGGTAGGTTTATTATTGATAAACTATTATAGTTTTTTCTTGTCTGAGAAGTTATTTATCTTTCCATTATTTCTAAATGATAATATTTATGGATAGAGTATCCTAGATTGCAAAGTTTCCCTTTCAATACTTTATATTTCCTTCTAGTATTTTTTTTCATTTAAGTTATCATATTATTAGCTCTGACTGGCTCACTCATCTATCTTTTTTTTTTACACTCATCTCTCTTTATATTTTGCAGTTCTTTATTAAAATTCTCACTGTATTCATTGCTTTGTTTTTCTTGACAGAAATTCCTCATTCTTTTTTTTTTTTTTCCTTTAGTTTGTCTGTTTGTACAAAATTAAGAGAAACAGTTATCTAACTTGGTCTTAAAGTGGAATCCTTGTATGGGAGCTCTTATATAGTCTATACGTGCCCAGTTGCTTTGGTAGGAGAGATGGATTTAATATGAGCATGAGTCATGTATGCCTCAAAGGTGTACTGGCAACTATCACTTTGGGAGGATGCAGGGATAGAGATGGAGAGGCAGGAGCCAGAGCCAGGGGTGATCTGAGACTTCTACTCTGCTCACTGGCCAAGTTCACTGTTCTACCTTACTGTGGAAAATTCTTAAAGAGATGGGAATACCAGACCACTTTACTTAACTCCTGAGAAATCAATGTGTAGGTCAAGAAGCAACAGTTAGAAACGGACACGGAACAGCCTGGTTCCAAATCAAGAAAGGAGTATGTCAAGGCTATATATTGTCGCCCTGCTTATTTAACTTATATGCAGAGTATATCATGTGAAATGCCTGGCTGGATGAAGCACAGCTGAAATTAAGATTGCCAGGAGAAATATCAATAACCTCAGATATGCAGATTACACCACCCTTATGGCAGAAAGCGAAAAAGAACTAAAAAGCCTCTTCATGAATGTGAAAGAGGAAAGTGAAAATGTTGGCTTAAAACTCAACATTTTGAAAACAAAGATCATGGCATCTGGTCCCATCACTTCATGGCAGATAGATGGGAAAACAATGGAAATAGTGAGAGACTTTATTATTTTTTGAGGGGGGGGGCTCCCAAATCATTGCACATGATGACTGCAGGCTTGAAATTAAAAGACATTTGCTCCTTGGAAGAAAAGCTATGACAAACTTAGACAGCATATTAAAAAGCAAAGACATTAATTTGCCAACAAAGGTCTGTCTAGTCAAAGCTATGGTTTTTCCTGTAGTCATGTATGGATGTGAGAGTTGGACTATAAAGAAAGCTGAGTGCCAAAGAACTGGTGCTTTTGAACTGTGGTGTTGGAGAAGGGTCTTGAGAGTTTCTTGGATCAAGGAGATCCAACCAGTCAATCCTAAAGGAAATCTGTCCTGAATATTCATTGGAAAGACTGATGCTGAAGCTCGAACTCCAATCCTTTGGCCACCTGATGTGAAGAACTGACTCATTGGAAAAGACCCTGGTGCTGGGAAAGATTGAAGGTGGGAGGAGAACCGGATGACAGAGGATGAGATGGTTGGATGGCATCACCGACTCAGTGGACATGAGTTTGAGTAGGCTCCAGGAGTTGGTGAGGGACAGGGAAACCTGGCGTGCTGCAGTCCATGGGTTTGCAAAGAGTTGGACATGACTGAGTAACTGAGTGACTGCCACCCTACTTATGGTGGTTTCGGGTTCCGAGTTGCTGGATCAGAAGCCCTGAGAGTCAGGTCTGTGTTGGCTCCATTCCCTCTAAGTGTGCTCTTCCCCCTCCCAATGCTGGGACCCTCTACCCAGAGGGGGCCTGTGCTGGAGCAAGAGGGACTGGATCAGGTTCTCAGCATTGTTTAGGGTGCTGACTTCTTAAGAATCAAAAATGGGTGCCTGTCACTTCAGATGCATTTTCAGGTTCAAGCCAGCTTTGTTCTTCACAACTGAGTACTCTCCTCAGCCCAGGCAGCACTGCTCCTTGTCTGGAGCTGCATTGTGGAGCTTGTGGGGCCAGAGTGGGCACTCAGCTCAGTCAGGCACAAATACTGGACTGGTCATGGGAACCTGGCCAGAACTCCATGCTTTTCATTCTGCTCTCTCCACCTTGTTTTAGGAGTAAGCAAGTGTGTACAGAGTCTTGATCAGCAGAGTCCATGTTTCTTACAGAACTCCTGTTAGTCCTTCTCATTTTTAAATTAGCTAAGTGGACTTATCTTGCAAATATTGGACCCCACGACTTGGGCACCCAATATGTGCACCCAATATGTGCACTTACTTCCAGGAAGGATATCTGCTCTTTTAAACCCTCTTCTTTTTTTTGTTTGTCCCCTCCAAGGGCATAGGTCTGAACCTAATCACTTTTCTTTCCTTCTTACTGGATTCTGTGGGGATCTTTCTTTCATTCTTGGTTGTATGGGATTCTTTTTACCAGTATCCAGTTAGTTTTCAGTGATAAGTGCTCCACATGTAAACATACTTTTGATGTGTGCATGGGATGGGGTGAAGTCCTTGTGTTCCTGTGTATGTGTGCTAAGTCACTTTAGTCGTATCCAACTCTATGAGAGCCTATGGACTGTAGCCTGCCAGGCTCCTCTGTCCTTGGGATTCTCCAGGCAATAATACTGGAGTGAGGTACCATGCTTTACTCCAGGGTATCTTCCTGACCTAGGGATTGAATCTATGTCTCCAAATTGGCAGACAGGTTCTTTACCACTGGTGCCACCTGGGAAGCCTGCCCCTATCTTCTTACTCTGCCATTTCGATCTTTTCTCAATGATGGTATTTTAAATAAAATGTTCTGAATTCATTGGATATCTTTCTGAAAAACATGAATCTTGTATCTTATAAACAAACATTAATTTCAGGTAAGTCAGAGCCTAAATATGAAAGGTATAAAAAAGAAAGGTTCTATAGAAAACACAGACTATAACCAATACAGTAAAGATTCATTAAATAGCACAAAAAATAAAGGGAAAATAGATAGGTTCCGTTCAATTCAGTTGCTCAGTTGTGTCCGACTCTTTGTGACCCCATGAATCACAGCACACCAGGCCTCCCTGTCCATCACCAACTCCCAGAGTTCACTCAGACTCACGTCCATTGAGTCAGTGATGCCATCCAGCCATTTCATCCTCTGTCGTCCCTTTCTCCTCCCGCCCCCAATCCCTCCCACCCCCAATCCCTCCCAGCATCAGAGTGTTTTCCAAAGAGTCAACTCTTTGCATGAGGTGGCCAAAGTACTGGAGTTTCAGCTTTAGCATCATTCCTTCCAAAGAAATCCCAGAGCTGATCTCCTTCAGAATGGACTGGTTGGATCTCCTTGCAGTCCAAGGGACTCTCAAGAGTCTTCTCCAACACCACAGTTCAAAAGCATCAATTCTTCAGTGCTCAGCCTTCTTTACAGTCCAACTCTCACATCCATACATGACCACAGGGAAAAACATAGCCTTGACCAGACAGACCTTTGTTGGCAAAGTAATGTCTTTGCTTTTGAATATGCTATCTAGGTTGGTCATAACTTTCCTTCCAAGGAATAAGCGTAAATTCTATTTATTAAACAAAATCACAGAAAGACTAAAAAGTCATGCATAAAACTTTTCTATCCATTGTAAATATACATGTATTGATATACATTGATATATGTCCAAAGACTTAAATTCATAGTGTAAAGCAGATGATGATGATGAATAAGGAATTTCAACAAGCATTTCATGTAATAGAAAAAACAAGGTTTTGAAATGGGACTAAACTTTTAAAAATAGTTTTCAGAAAAATATAAATTAAAACCACAATACAAATTATTATGCATCCAAAAGAATGACTAAATTTTTAAAAGGCAGGCAATATCAAGTATTGACAAGATGTCAATTCAAATGAGAAAAACTGAATTATCCTAACTGCCACAGCAAAGTGAGTTTATACTAATAACTTGAATAAAACCTTTGGTTTTATCTATAAAGCTAAACCCATACCAATCCAATGACTCAGCAGTTCCATTCCTAACACCCAATGGAAGTGGGTATGTATGTTCTCCAAAATGAAAGTACCTGAAATATGTATCCATCAGTTGTATAGTGCATAATTGTGATTTGTTCATACCATAAAAAACTACATATATCTCATAGATAAAATACTGGGGGAAAGTTGCCAAACAGAAATAATGCTTACTGTAGGCCTCCACAACTCTTAGTTTCACATTTTCTATATGAATGTTATGCTTCAAAAAAAATTCTATGGATGAGAGAATATTTCTGATTCTGAGATCGCATGTTTACCGTGTATTTAAGAGGATACTGAATTAATGATATATAAAGATATTATTTATTTATTCATATTTGACACAAATTGAATCATAGTTTAAATAAATTCATGGCAAGCAGGACTGTTGAAAATGGTAAACAAAAACATGATGTAGTTTTCTAAGCTCATTTTATCCTTTGTCTGTATCCATTTCCGAGTGACTATAATTGGTTGTTTATGTCACATGCATTGTTTCAGTGTTTTTCAAGCACTGCTTCATCACAGAAGGTGAGTATTATATTCATTTTATTGTTGAGTGATGGACATGAAGAGTCTGTCCATACTGAGGATCAGGCTTAACTCTTTGGATTTTTTTTTTTTTCCTGTACTCTTTTAAATATATTGACGTATCAAATCACCTAACTCTTGACCTTGGCTTAGTTGAGAAATAATTATCTTAGGATAATTCTTTGACATTTAAAGGAAAGAAAGATTTTGAAAATACTGTATATAAACTAGATGTGATCTATTGTTAAAATATATTAATAATATTAATTGGGTTTCCCTGGTGTCTCAGTGGTAGAGAATCTGCCTGCAACACAGGACATGTGGGTTTGACCCCTGGGTCAATAAAATCCCCTGGAGAAGGAAATGGCAACCCACTCTAGTATTCTTACCTGGGAAATTCCAAGGGGCTGTAAAAGAGTTGGACATGACTTAGTGACTAAACAACAATTTCATTCTCACAGACATTAATGAACTCTCTTAATTTTACACCAGGAGAAAGAAAGTAATTTCAGATCAAGCCTGTTTTTTTTTTTTTTTTCACTCTAAAACTAGAGTTTGTTGCCATTGAAAAAGATATATTCAAATGCATGTGCTAAATTACTTCAGTGTCAAGACTCTTTGGGATCCTATGGACTATAGCCTGCCAGACTCCTCTGTTCATGGAAGTCTCTAGTCAACACTAGAGTGGGTACCTATTCCGTTCTCCAGGGGATCTTCCTGACCCAGGGATGGAATCTGAGTCTCCCATATTAAGGAAGTTTCTGAACTACCAGGGAAGCCATTTATTTTTACAATATTTTTAAGAAATGAAAAAAAATATATATAATATTATAAAAACTTATTTTTATAATTTTTATTTTTGGCTATGGTGGGTCTTTGTTGCTTTGTGAAGGCTTTCTCTAGTTGCGGCAAGTGGGGTTTACTCTTCATTGCAGTGACTTGTCTTGTTGCAGAGCACGGGCTCTAGGGACACCAGCTTCAGTTGTTGTGGCATGGGAGCTCTAGGGCACGTGGTCTTCAGTAGTTGCAGAGGGTGAGCTCAGAAGTGGCGACCTGCAGACTCTAAAGCGGAGGCTCAGCAGTTGTGGTGCACCAGCTTAGTTGCTCCATGGAGTGTGGAATCTTCCAGGGACTGAACTCATGCCCTTGCATTGGCAGGCAGATTCTTATCCCTTGTGCCACCAGGGAAGTCCTAGTACCATATTAAAAAGTTCTTTGGTTATAGAGTTATTATCCCCCACCAAAAGGCAATTAATTATTCTCTTAAGATTTTTTTCTTTTTAAAAAGTATAAAATTCACATTGTTCAATGTATCACATTTTTATAATATTGAAGATACTAACATCTCTCAATGGTAGATTTAGTTACCTATGATTGCCTGAGTTCAGATAATTAGTCAAGTGTCTGACATAATATGCAGCATAATTAATATAACTTAATGGAAAGCAGTTTTTTTAATGGAAAGCAGTTTTTAAACCCTCATGTATTTCTCAGAATTACACTAATGAAATGAATATCCAAAGGTTATAATAATATCGCTTTTGGAAAGCATTCCTTCAGGAATGAATTTAAAATGAGTCATTGAGTCATATTTTCTCATATGATTGATTAGAAAGAATAAAATCAGTATTTTAAAAGCTGATTTATAAGTTAATGTTCACATTGTTGTTGGCATTTCATTTTGTTAAGTAAATTGATTTTACAATCTCTAAAGTTGAGAAAAAATTCTACAAGGTTAAATCATTGGAGTGTATTTATGTAAAATTACCAAACTAGTATAAATATCGAGTTTGAATGAAGTTGTCCAATTTATTTCTATCGTAAGTTAAGTTGAAATGAATTCAGTTCAGTTCAGTTGCACAGTCATGTCCAACTCTTTGCGACTCCATGAATTGCAGCACTCTGGGCCTCCCTGTCCATCACCAACTCCCGGAGTTCACTCAGACTCACGTCCATCGAGTCAGTGATGCCATCCGGCCATCTCATCCTCTGTCATCCCCTTACCCTTCTTCCCCCAATCCCTCCCAGCATCAGAGTCTTTTCCAATGAGTCAACTCTTCTCATGAGGTGGCCAAAGTACTGGAGTTTCAGCTTTAGCATCATTCCTTCCAAAGAAATCCCAGGGCTGATCTTCAGAATGGACTGGTGGGATCTCCCTGCAGTCCAAGGGACTCTCAAGAGTCTTCTCCAACACCCCAGTGCAAAAGCATCAATTCTTCAGGGCTCAACTTTCTTCACAGTCCAACTCACATCCATACATGACCACATGAAAAATCATAGCCTTGACT
Organism: Bos taurus; assembly: GCF_002263795.3. Lineage (NCBI taxonomy): Eukaryota > Metazoa > Chordata > Mammalia > Artiodactyla > Bovidae > Bos > Bos taurus. The sequence goes on from NC_037335.1 coordinate 32,266,974, forward strand.
AGACGAACCTTTGTTGGCAAAGTAATGTCTCTGCTTTTGAATATGCTATCTAGGTTGGTCATAACTTTCCTTCCAAGGAGTAAGCGTCTTTTAATTTAATGGCTGCAGTCACCATCTTCAGTGATTTTGGAGCCCCAAAAAATAAAGTCTGACAGTGTTTCCCCATCTATTTCCCATGAAGTGATGGGACCAGATGCCATGATCTTGGTCTTTTGAATGTTGAGCTTTAAGCCAACTTTTTCACTCTCCACTTTCACTTTCATCAAGAGGCTTTTGAGTTCCTCTTCACTTTCTGCCATATGGGTGGTGTCATTTGCATATCTGAGGTTATTGATATTTCTCCTGGAAATCTTGATTCCAGCTTGTGCTTCTTCCAGCCCAGCGTTTCTAATTATGTAATCTACATATAAGTTAAATAAACAGGGTGACAATATACAGCCTTGACGTACTCCTTTTCCTATTTGGAACCAGTCTGTTGTTCCATGTCCAGTTTTAACTGTTGCTTCCTGACCTGCATATAGGTTTCTCAAGAGGCAGGTCAGGTGGTCTGGTATTCCCATCTCTTTCAGAATTTTCCACAGTTTATTGTGATCCACACAGTCAAAGGCTTTGGCATAGTCAATAAAGCAGAAATAGATGCTTTTCTGGAACTCTTTTGCTTTTTTGATGATCCAGCAGATGTTGGAAATTTGATCTCTGTTTCCTCTGCATTTTCTAAATCCAGCTTGAACATGTGGAAATTCATGGTTCACATATTGCTGAGCCTGGCTTTGAGAATTCTGAGCATTACTTTATGAGCGTATGAGATGAGTAAAATTTTGTGGTAGTTTGAGCATTCTTTGGCATTGCCTTTCTTTGGGATTGGAATGAAAACTGACCTTTTCCAGTCCTGTGGCCACTGCTGAGTTTTCCAAATTTGCTGGCATATTGAGTGCAGCACTTTCACAGCATCATCTTTCAGAATTTGAAATAGCTCAACTGGAATTCCATCACCACCAGTAGCTTTGTTCGTAGTGATGCTTTCTAAGGCCCACTTGACTTCACATTCCAGGATGTCTGGCTCTAGGTGAGTGATCACACCATCGTGATTATCTGGGTCATGAAGATATCTTTTGTACAGTTCTTCTGTGTATTCCTGCCCTTAGGTCCATACCATTTCTGTCCTTTATCAAGGCCATCTTTGCATGAAATGTTCCCTTGGTATCTCTAATTTTCTTGAAGAGACCTCTAGTCTTTCCCATTCTGTTGTTTTCTTCTATTTCTTTGCACTGATCGCTGAGGAAGGCTTTCTTATCTCTCCTTCCTATTCTTTGGAACTCTGCATTCAGATGCTTATATCTTTCCTTTTCTCCTTTGCTTTTCACTTCTTTCTTTTCACAGCTATTTGTTAGGCCTCCCCAGACAACCATTTTGCTTTTTTGCATTTCTTTTCCATGGGGATAGTCTTGATCCCTGTCTCCTTTACAATGTCACAAACCTCTGTCCATAGTTCATCAGGCACTCTATCAGATCTAGTCCCTTAAATCTATTTCTCACTTCCACTATATAATCATAAGAGATTTGATTTAGGTCATACCTGAATGGTCTAGTGGTTTTCCCCATTTTATTCAATATTAAGTGTTAATTTGGCAATAAGAAGTTCATGATCTGAGCCACAGTCAGCTCCCAGTCTTGTTTTTGCTGACTGTATAGAGCTTCTCCATCTTTGGCTGCAAAGAATATAATCAATCTGATTTTGGTGTTGACCATCTGGTGATGTCCATGTGTAGAGTCCTCTCTTGTGTTGTTGGAAGAGGGTGTTGCTATGACCAGTCCATTTTCTTGGCAAAACTCTATTAGTCTTTGCCCTGCTTCCTTCCATATTCCAAGGCTAAATTTGCCTGTTACTCCAGGTGTTTCTTGACTTCCTACTTTTGCATTCTAGGCCCTTATAATGAAAAGGACATCTTTTTGGGGTGTTAGTTCTAAAAGGCCTTGTAGGTTTTCATAGAAATGAATTAATAGTCCATATTTTATATGTTTGGAGAAGGCAATGGCACCCCACTCCAGTAATCTTGCCTGGAAAATCACAGGGATGGAGGAGCCTGGTAGGCTGCAGTCCATGGGGTCGCTAGGAGTCGGACACGACTAAGCGACTTCACTTTCACTTTTCACTTTCATGCATTGGAGAAGGAAATGGCAACCCACTCCAGTGTTCTTGCCTGGAGAATTCCAGGGACAGGGGAGCCTGGTGGGCTGCCATCTCTGGAGTTGCACAGAATCAGACACGACTGAAGTGACTTAGCAGCAGCAGCAGCAGCATTTTATATGTTTAAAAAACAGCTAGGTAATGTCTTAATAATAGTAGTAGACTGAAAAATTGCTGTGTTTTCTGAATCATAAATATAATGAATTATTTGAGTGTATTCAGATTTTGGCTTCCCTGATAGCTCAGTTGGTAAAGAATCTGCCTGCAATGTAGGAGACCCAATTTGATTCCTGGGTCGGGAAGATCCCCTGGAGAAGGGTTGGCTACCCACTCCAGTATTCTTGGGCTTCCCTGTGGCTCAGCTGGTAAAGAAACCACCTGAAATGTGGAGACCTGGTTTCGATCCCTGGGCTAGGAAGATCCCCTGGAGAAGGGAAAGGCTACCCACTCCAGTATTCTGGCCTGGAGAATTCCATGGACTGTATAGTTCATGGGGTTTCAAAGAGAGTCAGACACGACCGAGCGACTTTCACTTCATATCTTTCTAAATCATATCTATGAAAATTATTAGTCTGATTATTGCCACCAAATGCTAGCAAATAATCATTAAGTATTATTTCATATTTCAAGCTTTAGAATATAATTCTATAACAAAACATTTTTCTTCTCCCAATACATATTTTTATTTATTTATTTTAATTGGAGGTTAATTACTTTACAACATTATGGCAATTTTTGTCATACATCGACATGAATCAGCTGCAGTGTACATGTGTTCCCCATTGAATGCCCCCTCCCACCTCCCTTCCCAACCCATCCCATCCCTCTGGGTTGTCCAAGAACACCAGCTTTGAGTTTCCTGCTTCATGCGTTGAACTTGCACTGGTCATCTATTTTACATATGGTTATATACATGTTTCAAAGATATTCTCTCAAATCATCCCACCCTTGCCTTCTCCCACATAGTCTAAAAGTCTGTTCTTTACATCTGTGTCTGTTTTGCTGTCTTGCATATAGGGTCGTCTTTACCATCTTTCTAAATTCTATATATATGTATTAATATTCTGTATTGGAGTTTTTCTTTCTGACTTACTTCACTGTATAATAGGCTAGAGTTTAATTCACCTCATTAGAACTGACTCAAATGTGCTCCTTTTATAGCTGAGTAATATTCCAGTGTGTATATGTACCACAACTTTGTTATCCACTCATCTGCTGATGGACATCTAGGTTGCTTCCATGTCCTAGCTGTTGTAAACAGTGCTGCAATGAACATTGGGGTACATATGTCTCTTTCAATTCTGGATTCCTTAGTGTGTATGCCCAGCAATGGGATTGCTGAGTCATATGGCAATTCTATTTCCAATTTTTTACGGAATCTCCACATTGTTCTCCATAGTGCTTATACTAGTTTGCATTCCCATCAACAGTGTAAGAGGATTCCTTTTTCTCCACACCCTCTCCAGCATTTATTATTTGCAGACTTTTTGATGGCAGCTGTTTTGACCAGAGTAAGATGGTACCTCATTGTGGTTTTTCATTTGCATTTCTGTGATAAAGAGTGATGTTGAACATCTTTTCATGTGTTTGTTAGCCATCTGTATGTCTTCTCTGGAGAAATGTCTGTTTAGTTCTTTGATCCACTTTTTGATTGGGTCATTCATTTTTCTGGTATTGAGCTGCATGAGCTGCTTGTATATTTTAGAGATTAATTCTTTGTCTGTTGTTTGGTTTGTTATTATTTTCTCCCATTCTGAAGGCTGTCTTTCCACCTTACTTATAGTTTCCTTCGTTGTGCAAAAGCTTTTAAGTTTAATTAGGTCCCATTTGTTTATTTTTGTTTTTATTTCCTTTACTCTGGGAGTTGGGTCATAGAGGATCTTGCTGTGAATTATGTTGGAGAGTGTTCTTCCTATGTTTCCCTCTAAAAGTTTTATAGTTTCTGGTCTTACATGTAGATCTTTAATCCATTTTTGGTTTCTTTTTGTATATGGTGTTAGAAAGTGTTCCAGTTTCATTCTTTTACAAGTGGTTGACCAGTTTTCCCAGCACCACTTGTTAAAGAGATTGTCTTTTCCCCATTGTATATTTTTACCTCCTTTGTCAAAGATAAGGTATCCATAGGTGCATGAATTTATCTCTATTTTGTTCCACTGATCTATATTTCTGTCTTTGTGTCAGTACCATACACCAAATAGTAGCAAATAATTATTAAGTATTATTTCATATTTTAAGTTTAAGAATATAATTCTATAACAAAATTTTTTTTTCTCACACATGAAATATTTGCTTATGGTTTATTTATTGGTATTTGATTGATTTACAGTGTTGTTTTACGGGCATATAGTAAAGTGATTTGTATATATATACACAAATATATATTTGTATATATACATATGTTCATATATGTATATATAGAACATACATATATACTTTTTCATATTCTTATCCATTGTAGGTTATTACAATGTATCAAATATATATAGTTCCCTGTGCTATATAGTAGGTATTTGTTGTTTATTTTTATATATAGTGTAAAATATATACAATATTTTTGTGGTTGATTTTATATATAGTAGTGTGTACCTGTTAATCCCAGACTTCTTATTTATCCCTCACCCTCCATTCCCCTTTGGTAACCATAAGTTTGTTTTCTATGTCTTTGAGTCTTTTAAATAAGCTGATTTGTACCTTTTTTTTTTTTTTTAAGATTCCACATATAAACGATATCCTATGATATTTGGCTTTCTCTATCTGGCTTACTTTTCCATGATCCAGCAGATGTTGGCAATTTGATCTCTGGTTCCTCTGCCTTTTCTAAAACCAGCTTGAACATCAGGAAGTTCACGGTTCATGTATTGCTGAAGCCTGGCTTGGAGAATTTTGAGCATTACTTTACTAGCGTGTGAGATGAGTGCAATTGTGCAGTAGTTTGAGCATTCTTTGGCATTGCCTTTCTTTGGGATTGCAATGAAAACTGACCTTTTCCAGTCCTGTGGCCACTGCTGAGTTTTCCAAATTTGCTGGCATATTGAGTGTAGCACTTTCACAGCATCATCTTTCAAGATTTGAAATAGCTCAATTGGAATTCCATCACCTCCACTAGCTTTGTTCGTAGTGATGCTTTCTAAGGCCCACTTGACTTCACATTCCAGGTGTCTGGCTCTAGGTCAGTGATCACACCATCATGATTATCTGGGTCATGAAGATCTTTTTTGTACAGTTCTTCTGTGTATTCTTGCCATCTCTTCTTAATATCTTCTGCTTCTGTTAGGTCCATACCATTTCTGTCCTTTACTGAGCCCATCTTTGCATGAAATGTTCCTTTGGTATCTCTGATTTTCTTGAAGAGATCTCTAGTCTTTCCCATTCTGTTTTTTTTTTTTTTTTGGTTTATTTCTTTGCATTGATTGCTGAAGAAGGCTTTCTTATTCTTCTTGCTATTCTTTGGAACTCTCTGATGCTGGGAGGGATTGGGGGCAAGAGGAGAAGGGGATGACAGAGGATTAGATAGCTGGATGGCACCACTGACTCGATGGATATGAGTCTCAGTGAACTCCGGGAGTTGGTGATGGACAGGTAGGTCTGGCGTGCTGCACTTCATGGGGTTGCAGAGTCAGACAGGACTGAGCAACTGATCTGATCCGATCTGATCTGGCTTACTTAATATGATAATCTCTAGATCCATACATTTTGGTACAAATGACACTTTTATCCATTTTATGGCTTAGTAATATTCTACTATGTGTGTGTGTGTGTGTATACCACATCTTCTTTATCCATTCATCTGTGCATAAACATTTAGATTTCCTCCATGTCTTGGCTACTACAAACAGTGTTGATATAAATATTGAACTTCATGTTTTTTTTTAAATTTTTAATTAGAGTTTTTATCTTTTCTGAATACATGTCCAGGAATTGGTATCAGGGTGGTAGATCACACGGTTACTGTATTTTCAGTTTTTTAAAAAATAGAACCTATTCTTCTCCATAGTGGCTGCACCAATTTACATTCCTACCAGTGGTATAAAATGGTTTCCTTTCCACCAAACCCTCTCTAGTACTTATTATTTGATAATATTTTTATGATTACCATTCTGACCTGAGTGGAGTGATACATCATTGTAGCTTTGAGTTGCAGTTCTCTAATAATTAGCAGTGTTGAGTATCATTTCATATGCCTTTTGACCATCTGTATGTCATCTTTGGAAAAATGTCTCTTTAGGTCTTCTGCACATATTATTTTTTTTTCCATTGAGCTATATGAGTTTTTGGTATATTTTGGAAATTAACCCATTGTTGGTTGACTATTTTATCCCAATCTGTGGAATTTTTGTTTTGATTATGGTTTCCTTTGCTATGAAAAAGCTTTTGAGTTTAATTAGATCCCATTTGTTTTTGTTTTTATTTGCATTACTCCAGGTAATGAATCCAAAAATATATTGCTGTGAATTTATGTCAAGGAATTTCCCCCTATTTTTCCTCTAGAAGCCTTATAGAAACTGTCTTGCCTTTAGGTCTTTCATCCATTTTGTTTTCATCTTTGTATATAGTGTTAGAGAATGTTCTAATTTCATGATCCTACATGTAGCTGTCCTTTTTACCCAGAATCACTTATTGAAGAGACTACCTTTTCTCTATTGCATATTCTTGCCTCCTGTGTCACAGATGAATTGACCACAGGCATGTGGATTTATTTCTGGACCTTCTGTCTTGTTCCATTGATATCTGTGTCTATTTTTGGGCCAGAACCATACTGTTCTGATTACTGTAGCTGTTTTGTCTGAACAGGAAGCCTAATTGCTCCAGCTCCATTTTTTTTTTCCCCCCTCGAGGCTGTTTTGGCTATTCAAGGGCTTTTATGTCTTCATACAGATTTTAGGGTTATTTTTCCTGTTCTGTAAACATGCCATTTGGAATTTGATAGGGATTGTATTGAATCTATAGATTGCTCTGGGTAGTATGATAAAAACTTGTATCCATTTATGATAAAAACTCTCCAGAAAGTGGGCATAGAGGGTACATACCTCAACATAATAAAGGCCATAAATGACAACCCCACAGCTAATGACATATTCAATGGTGAAAAGCAGAAATCATTTTCTCTGAGATCAGGAACAAGACAAGGATGCCCCCTCTTACTGCTTTTATTTCATTTTGGACTTCTTGAAAACTTTAGAACCATATATGCTGATATTTTTCCTTTCTTTTTCTTTGTTACCAGTTTTGTAAATTTATGAAATAAACATTTTCTAAGAAGTTTAATAACATAAATAAGATGACAGCTGAATTAATAACACAATAAATGTTATGACAACTAAAATAGACAAAAAATGGCACCGTTAGGATTGTTATGCAATTAAATTTTTCCTGGGAAAGCCTAAAATGAGGGAAAAATATTAAATGATATTTCTAGGAGAAGTCTCAGCATTTATTATTAATATCCCTATAGTTCCCTATTTAGTTATGTAGTTTCCTAATAAGGATGTACCGTCCTTCCTAGAGTACAGTGGCTTTTGATCAATTATGTTCTTAAATATTTTAGTACTACTACTATGTGTAAAGAGTTTACTGCTTATAAATTATTTACTTTCATGAGAGTATTTAATAGAATATGCTCACACACTTTGCAGTTTTGTGTATTGATCAACTGTAAATAATAATGGTGATTTCTTAATAGTCCAAATGTTGATTCCATGCCACACTCCTACTAATCTATAACAATTAAGTCTTTATATCACCCAAATGTTTGTAAATCAGAGCTCTAATGACAAAAAATAATTTATTAGAGGAAAGATGGAAGTGGGTTCTGAATTGAAATAACAGGAAAATCTAAAAGATTTTATTTAAATGATTCAAATATAATAGTTTGTTAGAAATACATGGATTTTTTCTTGCAGTTTTAGTGACTTTATATCATTTGTCAATATGAAAATTGCATTGCATTAAAATATAGATAGTCCTTTCTCTGTGTAATATTAAATTTTTGTGATATGTCTGTAATGAAACCAAGGTATATATCTAGCAATTCTGACATTATGCAACTTATTTTAAAAGATGAAACAAATTGCTTTATTTTAGAAACCTAAGAAATATGTGAAAATATATTTCGGTTTTAAGGATTCCTGTAAAGAGATGAGAGTTAAAAAATGCTGGTACTAATCTACTTCCAACCATTCCTTATCATTTTATTTTATTATTTTTCAGCTATCTTTTGAGATTAATGTTTTAGAATCATCCTTTTTAGAAAATTCTATTGTTTTTCACTATGTAATAGATCTAATGAAATATTTTCTCCTCTTTTCGAAAAGTTCCCAATTAACCCTACAAAGATTCTCCAATTTGTCTCCTTGTCTCCTAAATCCTTTCTCCATTAAAAACTGAATAAAACACAACAATAAAAAATGCTTTTGATAATTTTACCATTTGTTTCCATTTTGGTAATTTTAGTGAATTGTGTTCAGTCCTCATTTAACTAGACTAGACTACAGGATTTGACATGGTTAATCATCCTCTCTTCCATAACTCTTGATTTCTAAGACTTCATTTTTTGCAGAGAGGATTTTCTTATGTTTTAAGGTAATCATTAATCAGTTCTCATTCTCTGCTTTTATCACCATTTACTTCCTTATTGAGTGAGTGTTGAGTAGTATCCCGGCTTTAAATTGAATCCACATATCAAATCCCCTGAAATTTATATCTTTAGTCCAGACCTTCCTCTGAATCACCAGATCTGTGGTTTAATTGTCTATTTAATATTTTAAATTTTATGCCCAGTAAATATTCCATATAAGTCCTATTCAAAATTACTGTTATGATATTTTTAAAAGCGGCTGTACTCCCAGCTCTCTCAGTATTGGTTGTCAGTATTGGTTTCCTTCTTGGTTCTCTCTTTTTTCCCATATCCCCGGTAGATGAGATATAGTCAGCATCAGACATCATTTCATCATTTAACTGTTAGCCTTCTGGACAAGTTACTAACCCTCCTCTTCATGTGTATAACTACTAAAGTCTTTTGATTGATCTCCTCACCTCCAACTTTGCTTCTAAAGTCTCATCATGTAGCATAAATAGTGAGCTTTTTCAAATTGTTTGTTATTTTTGAAATAAGAATTGTATATGCAAGATTTTCAACGTAATTTGATATACATAGTGAAACAGTTTCTACAATCAAACTAATCAACCTATTCATATGCTCATGTAGTTAACTTGTTGTTGTTGTTGTTTGATGGTGAGGAGACCTGAAATCTACTGTGAGTGAATTTCCAGTATTCAGTACTGTATTATTCACTATAGTCATCATCCTCTACATTTTTTTTCTAGGCTTAACCATTCTATGTAATTGCAGCTTTATACACTTTAACCAACACATCTCCATATATCCTATGTCAGTTCAGTTCAGTTCAGTCACTAAGTCATGTCCGACTCTTTGCAACCCCATGGACAGCAACATGCCAGGCTTCCCTGTCCATCACTGATTCCTGGAGCTTGCTCAGACTGTTGTCCATTGAGTCAGTGATGCCATCCAACCATCTCATCCTCTGTTGTCCCCTTCTCCTCCCACCTTCTCTTTCTCAGCATCAGGGTCTTTTCCAAAGAGTCCGTTCTTCACATCAGGTGGCCAAAGTATTGGAATTTCAGCTTCAGCAGCAGTTCTTCCAATGAATATTCAGGACTGATTTTCTTTAGGATTGACTAGTTGGATCTCCTTGCAGTCCAAGGGGCTCTCAAGAGTGTTCTCCAACACCACAGTTCAAAAGCATCAATTCTTCAGCACTCAGCTTTCTTTATAATCCAACTCTCCCATCCAAACATGCCTACTGGAAAAGCCATCCTATGTCACTGCCCCGTGATCAGTGTTCCACTCTCTGCTTCTATGTTCTTGACTTTTTTAGATTCCACATGTAAGTGAGATCATGCCATTTATTTATTTGTTTGTTTCCTTGTGTCTGGTTGTATCATAATGTCATTTAGCATAATGCCATCTACATTCACCCATGTTTTTATAAATGGCAAGATCTCTTCTTTTGTGGTTGAATTATACATATAGTTTTCTATTGTAACTTATTACAGTGAACATGGGATTGCAAATATCTTTTTTAAGTACTCATTTCATTTTGTTCGGATATATACTCACAGGAGGGATCAAACTTTAAAAATGTAAATCAGATCATATCTTTTTTCTGGTCCCCTTATTTTATTCAGAGTAAAATCTAAAACAATGAGATCTCTACATAATCTTGTGTAATTTGGCCTTTCTTGTTCCTTCTTTGACTTCACATTTTTAAAATTTCACTGATTTCTAGCCACACCTCCTGGCTGTCCTAGGATATGGCAATCACAGGTCTACATTTTCGCTGTTGTCTGGAAATGTCTTCCAACAGACATGTATATATAGTCAGTTACTCAACTTTAAATCTTCTTCATGTTAACTACTCTAAACTTTCAATTTAAAATTACAAATTACCAATCTGCCCTTCAGTGTTCATACTGTTTTTTTCTTTTCATTATTTTCATTCCCTTCTAAAATATTATATAGTTGACTCATTTACTATATTTATTCCTTATTTCTGTTTCCTTTTGTCTACTTTGTGCACTTAAAATGAAGCAAACACTTGATGAACTCACCAATGATATCTGTTACATGACTGCATATCACAAGTTAAATGAAAGGATTAACTGTAGTTAGGTATGCCATGCAAAACTGTTAAACATATCATGCTTAAGATAAAATACATCAAAAGTGTTTTATAAAGATATGGAAATTAGTAAATATCCCAGACCTCACCTATGAAATCTAGCTACACATGTACCCCTCTGGCTAGCAGAATTGGATACGGTCACTAGGATAGCCAGGAAGGCACATGTGGAAGACTGCAAAACTTCCATCAGCCTGAATTAGTTTTTTTTTTTTTTTTTAATATAAATTTATTTATTTTAATTGGAGGCCAATTACTTTACAATATTGTATTGGTTTTGCCATACATCAACATGAATCCGCCACGGGTGTACACGTGTTCCCCATCCTGCACCCTCCTCCCACATCTCTCCCCATACCATCCCTCTGGGTCATCCCAGTGCACCAGCCCCAAGCATTGTGTATAATGCATCGAACCTGGACAGGCGATTCGTTTCATATATGATATTATACATGTTTCAATGCCATTCTCCCAAATCATCCCACCCTCTCCCTCTCCCACAGAGTCCAAAAGACTGTTCTATATATCTATGTCTCTTGCTGTCTCACATACAGGGTTATCGTTACCATCTTTCTAAATTCCATATATATGTATGTGTTAGTATACTGTATTGGTGTTTTTCTTTCTGGCTTACTTCACTCTGTATTATAGGCTCCAGTTTCATCCACCTCAGCCTGAATTCTTAATTTGCAGTGGAAGGTGACTTTTCAGAGCCTCTTTAGAGGAAGTGATTAAGAAAGAGTTGTAACTGAATCACTTTGCTGTACACCAGAAACTAGCAAAATGTTGTAAATTAACTATACTTCAGTAAACAAAGGGGTCTAGGGATGTAATATCAGCAAGATGACAAAATAAAATTTCTCAACACATACAGTATGAGGTAATGGATGTGTTAACTAACATATTGTGGTTATAACCTTGCAATCTACATGTGTATGAAATCACATTGCATTTCTTAAACTTTCTGTGCTGTGAAAGTCGCTCAGTTGTGTCCAACTCTTTGCAACTCATGGACTGTAGCCTGCCAGGGTCCTCTGTTCATGGAATTCTTCATGTCAGAATACTGGAATGGGTAGCTGTTCCCTTCTCCAAGGGCTCTTCCCAACCCAGGGATCGAACCCAGGTCTCCTGCATTGCAAGCGGATTCTTTACTGTTTGAGCCACCAGGGAAGCCCAAGAATACTGGAGTGGGTAGTCTATCCCTTTTCCAGGGGATCTTCTGGACCCAGGAATCAAACCAGGGTCTCCTGGATTGCAGGCAGATTCAATACCAACTGCTCTATCAGGGAAACTGTTAATATTAATTAGATCTCAATAAATCTGGAAAAAAGTTAGGAAGCAAATATTAGTAAACATGATTATCTTAGAAATAATGTTTTATCTTACATATAAGAATTAATTTTAAGACTAAGGGTTATAAAAGTTTGTCACCTTTCAGTATTTAGCATATAAAAAATAATTGATAGTCATTAAATTAATATTACTTCTTACTCATTGCCTTTCAAAGAATGCTTCTATTCTCATGTTCCTCCAGCCTATCTTCTATAGTGACAGTGCTGTCATTTTAAAATCTAAATCTAAAATCTTTTGCTGAAAAAGTCTTCAGTAGATTATCATTTTAAAGATTATGTGCTTCAATCCAGTGGGTAGGCACCATTACAATTTGACTTTTCTTACTTTATCACCCCCATCTCTTCTCAAACATTATCAACGTATACTATTCAAATAAATTGTCTAGGACACAATGAATAGCTTCTATTAGGCTAATGCTCCCATTGAAAAAAAAAGTAGAAAAGACACCTCAAGTCTCAAAGAACTGCTGAGTCCAAAACCCTCTGAGAGTCAAGATTACTGAAAGAAAGGAATAATGGAGGGTGAGTTGAAAGTCTATAAGCAGACTTTCTGGTCCTTTATTCTTGAAGCAGGGAATATACTGAGATTATCAATTAGTTGCAGCCATGTAGGTGACAAGTCAGAAGTTTTGGCAGTCTCATAAAGCTGGAGGAATATGTTAATGAATTGTGGTCTGTCCAAAAACTTGCTTAACATCCTCGAAAGTAACTTCTCCTTTGCCAGCTTTGTCAAACAGCTGCAAGGCCACCAGAGAAGCATGGAAGGGAATTTGTCACTAACTACATAGACAAGACTTGAAGGGGTCAGTGTTGCCAGAGGAAGGGAGAGTCAGGGAAAGAGTGCCCTCCCCTCAGCAACTTCTCCAACATGGCTTTTACAGAATTGGTAATTCTACAGATCTAAGCAGAATACTGCTGAAATAGATGGTAATTTACATCAGTCAAACAGGGAGAACAAGACATATATTGGAATTCAGAACCTTTCAAGTAAGAGAAACCCCAGAAAACTCCCAGACTCTCAGAAAGAACTCCTATGGTACTACACGGTGGTAGGCAGACCTTAGCAAAAACTCCAGCCCAGCATCTAGTCAACTCAGCCTCTGATTAGTTGTTCTAGTCCTATCCTGTTTGTTTATCAGAGAATGGGACTCAATCTTTCTTTAAAGAGGATGATAAATGTGTTACATTCTATCAGTAATTACTCTGCAGGACCAAGAGACTTTACTATGTGCAGGCAACCCAAATAATTGGACTTAGAAGTCACAAGTTGGATGCACTTGTGTTAAATATATATTAGATTTGTGTGAAAGTAATTACAGTTCCAGACTCTGAATTTTAAATCATTACAACACGGCTCAAATACATCTTTATTAATCAAAATAGGAACTGTTACAGTGTACACATTTTTGCCAAAAAGAAATATGTATGCTTATTCCTGTATTATAAAAATCCATGCTTCTGGATTCAGTAAACTCTTGGAAAGCATTTTCTGTATCCTGCTGGTTGTGGCAGCATTTTTCTGCAAAAATTGTGGAGATTCTTTAAGAAGTGATAGTCGATTGGTGAGAGGTCAGGTGAATATGGTGGATAAGGCAAAATTTTGTAGTGAAATTTGTTCAACTTTAGAAGCATTGGTTGTGTGACATGTGGTCAGGCATTATCATCGAGAATTGGGCCCTTTTTGTTGACCACTGCTGGATGCAGGCATTGTAGTTTTCAGTGCACCTCTTCAATTTGCTGAGAATACCTCTCAGATGTAATGGTTTTGCTGGGATTCAGAGAGCTGTAGTGGATCAAACAGGCAGCAGACTACGAAAGAGTGACCGACCATTACCCTTCTTTTGGTGCAAGTTTGGTTTTGGGAAGTGTTTTGGAGCTTCTCAGTCCAGTCACTGAGCTAGTTGTCATTGGTTGTCATATAAAATCTACTTTTCATCGCACATCACAATCCAGTCAAGAAATGGTTCCTTGTTGTTTCATAGAATGAGAACATGACACTACAAAACAACATTCTTTTTTTTTATTTGTGGTCAGTTCATAAGGCACCCACTTACTGATCTTGTTTACTTTTCCAGTTTGCTTCAAATGTCCAATGACCATAGAAAGGTCGATGTAGAGTTCTTAGGCAACTTCTCATGTAGTTCTAAGAGGATCAGCTATGATGACCCGCTCAATTTGTCATTGTCAACTTCTGCTGGGTGGCCATTGTGCTCCTTATCTTCAAGGCTCTAGTCTCCTTTGCAAAGGAGACTTGCAAAGACCACCTCTTGAACCACCACTGCACTGTATTCCCATTAGCAGTTCCCAGGCAAAATGTGTTGTTGATGTTGTGAGTTGCCCCTGCTGCTTTAAGACCCATTTTGAACTTAAATAAGAAAATTGCTTGAATTTGCTTTTTATCTAACATCATTTCCATAGTTTAAAATACATGTAAATTAAACAGCAAGTAATTATTCATTAGCAAAAAACATAAAGCAAGACGTGCATTAAAATGGTGTACAACATAACCACATTTATTTAAGAATGCATTCCAATATCAAATGGCAAAGTTCAACAATGCAGAACTGAAACTACTTTTGTACCAACCTAGTAAAAAATGACATGAGATGGAAAACTTCACCAGAGAACTGGATTAGATTATACAAATTCAGTTCAGTTCAGTTCAGTTGCTCAGTTGTGTCCGACTCTTTGTGACCCCATGAATTGCAGCATTCCAGGCCTCCCTGTCCATCACCAACTCCCGGAGTTCACTCAAACTCATGTCCATTGAATTGGTGATGCCATCCAGCCACCTCATCCTCTGTCATCCCCTTTTCTCCTGCCGCCAATCCCTCCCAGCATCAGAGTCTTTTCTAATGAGTCAACTCTTCGCATGAGGTGGCCAAAGTATTGGAATTTCAGCTTTAGCATCATTCCTTCCAAAGAAATCCCAGGACTGATCTTTAGAATGGACGGTTGGATCTCCTTGCAGTCCAAGGGACTCTCAAGAGTCTTTTCTAATACTACAGTTCAAATACAGCATCAATTCTTTGGCGCTCAGCTTTCTTCACAGTCCAACTCTCATATCCATACATGACCACTGGAAAAACCGTAGCCTTGACTAAATGGACCTTTGTTGGCAAAGTAATGTCTCTGCTTTTCAATATGCTGTCTAGGTTGGTCATAACTTTCCTTCCAAGGAGTAAGCGTCTTTTAATTTCATGGCCGCAATCACCATCTTCAGTGATTTTGGAGCCCCCCCAAAATAAAGTCTGACACTGTTTCCACTGTTTCCCCATCTATTTCCCATGAAGTGATGGGAACAGATGCCATGATCTTCGTTTTCTGAATATTGAGCTTTAAGCCAGCTTTTTCACTCTCCTTGTTCACTTTCATCACTTTCCCTCCGTATCTCTAATTTTCTTGAAGAGATCTCTCGTCTTTACCATTCTGTTGTTTTTGTCTATTTCTTTGCAATGATTGCTAAGGAAGGCTTTCTTATCTCTCCTTGCTGTTCTTTGGAACTCTGCATTCAGATGCTTATATCTTTCCTTTTCTCCTTTGCTTTTCACTTCTCTTTCCTCTTCACTTCTCTTTTCCTCTTCATTTTCTGCCAGAAGGGTGGTGTCATCTGCATATCTGAGGTTATTGATACCTTTCTCGGCAATCTTGATTCCAGCTTGTGCTTCTTCCATCCCAGCCTTTCTCATGATGTACTCTGCATATAAGTTCAATAAGCAGGGTGACAATATACAGCCTTGGTGTACTCCTTTTCCTATTTGGAACCAGTCTGTTGTTCCATGTCCGGTTCTAACTGTTGCTTCCTGGCGTGCACATAGGTTTCTCAAGAGGCAGGTCAGGTGGTCTGGTATTCCCATCTCTTTCAGAATTTTCCACAGTTTATTGTGATCCACACAGTCAAAGGCTTTGGCATAGTCAATAAAGCAGAAATATATGTTTTTCTGGAACTCTCTTGCTTTTTCCATGATCCAGCAGATGTTGGCAATTTGATCTCTGGTTCCTCTGCTGTTTCCTAAAACCAGCTTGCACATCTAGAATTTCACTGTTCACGTATTGCTGAAGCCTGGCTTGGAGAATTTTGAACATTACTTTACTAGCATGTGAGATGAGTGCAATTGTGTGGTAGTTTGAGCATTCTTTGGCATGGCCTTTCTTTGGAATTGGAATGAAAACTGATCTTTTCCAGTCCTGTGGCCACTGCTGAGTTTTCCAAATTTGCTGGCATATTGAGTGCAGCACTTTTATGGCATCATCGTTTAAGATTTGAAATAGCTCAACTGGAATTCCATCACCTCCACTAGCTTTGCTCATAGTGATGCTTTCTAAGGCCCATTTGACTTTACATTCCAGGATGTCTGGCTCTAGGTGAGTCATCACACCATCGTGATTATCTGGGTCATGAAGATCTTTTTTGTACAGTTCTTCTGTGTTCTTGCCACCTTTTCTTAATATCTTCTGCTTCTGTTAAGTCCATACCTTTTCTGTCCTTTATCGAGCCCATCTTTGCATGAGCTTGTTCCCTCCGTATCTCCAATTCCCTCCCTTTGCATGACATGTTCCTCCGTATCTCTAATTTTCTTGAAGAGATCTCTCGTCTTTCCCTTTCTGTTGTTTTTGTCTATTTCTTTGCATTGATCACTAAGGAAGGCTTTCTTATCTGTCCTTGCTATTCTTTGGAATTCTGCATTCAGATGCTTATATCTTTCCTTTTCTCCTTTGCTTTTCACTTCTCTTCTTTTCACAGCTATTTGTAAGGCCTCGCCAGACAGCCATTTTGCTTTTTTGCATTTCTTTTCCATGGGGATGGTCTTGATCCCTGTCTCCTGTACAATGTCATGAACTTCATTCCATAGTTCATCAGGCACTCTATCTATCAGATGTAATCCCTTAAATCTATTTCTCACTTCCACTGGATAATCATAAGGGATTTGATTTAGGTCATACCTGAATGGTCTAGTGGTTCCCCACTCTTCAAGTAGGGAAAATTCAAGTCTGAATTTGGCAATAGTAAGTTCATGATCTGAGCCACAGTCAGCTCCCAGTCTTGTTTTTGCTGACTGTATAGAGCTTCTCTATCTTTGGCTGCAAAGAATATAATCAATCTGATTTCGGTGTTTACCATCTGGTGATGTCCATGTATAGAGTCTTCTCTTGTGTTGTTGGAAGAGGGGGTCTGCTATGACCAGTGCGTTCTCTTGGCAAAACTCTATTAGCCTCTGCCCTGCTTCATTTCGTATTCCAAGGCCAAATTTGCTTGTTACCCCAGGTGTTTCTTGACTTCCTACTTTTGCATTCCAGTTCCCTATTTTGAAAAGGACATCTTTTTTGGGTGTTAGTTCTAAAAGGTCTTGTAGGTTTTCATAGAACCGTTCAACTTCAGCTTCTTCACCGTTACTGGTTGGGGCATAGACTTGGATTACTGTGATATTGAATGGTTTGCAAACAGAGATATACTGTCGTTTTTGAGATTACATCCAAGTACTGCATTTTGGACTCTTTTGTTGACCATGATGGCTACTCCATTACTTCTAAGGGATCCCTGCCCACAGTAGTAAATATAATGATCATCTGAGTTAAATTCACCCATTCCAGTCCATTTTAATTCGCTGATTCCTAGAATGTTGACACTCGCTCTTGCCATCTCTTGTTTGACCACTTCCAATTTGCCTTGATTCATGGACCTAACATTCCAGATTCCTATGCAATATTGCTCTTTATAGCATCAGACCTTGCTTCTATCACCAGTCACATCCACAACTGGGTATTGTTTTTGCTTTGGCTCCATCCCTTCATTCTTTCTGGAGTTATTTCTCCACTGATCTCCTGTAGTATATTGGGCCCCTACTGTAGTATCTCCTGTAGTATATTGACCTGGGGAGTTTCTCTTTCAGTATCCTATCATTTTGCCTTTCATACTGTTCATGGGGTTCTCAAGGCAAGAATAATGAAGTGGTTTGCCATTCCCTTCTCCCGTGGACCACATTCTGTCAGACCTCTCCACCATGACCCGCCCGTCTTGGGTGGCTCCACATGGCATGGCTTAGTTTCATTGAGTTAGACAAGGCTGTGATCTGTGTGACTAGATTGACTAGTTTTCTGTGATTATGGTTTCAGCGTGTCTGCCCTCTGATGCCTTTTGCAACACTTACTGTCTTACTTGGGTTTTTCTTACCTTGGACGTGGGGTATCTCTTCACCACTGCTCCAGCAAAGTGCAGCCCCTGCTCCTTACCTTGGACCAGGGGTATCTCCTCATGGCCTCCCCTCCTGACCTGGAGTGTGGAGTAGCTCGTCTTGGCCCTCCTGCTTCCACACACCCACCACTCCTTGGACGTGGGTTTGCTCCTCTTGGCTGCCGTCCCTGACCTCGATTATACAAAGGTAATAAAAATTCTAAAACTGATGAGTATTAATACAACAATTAAAAATTCAGTATATAATTGTATATGGAACCATGAGAAAAGAGGATGAGTGAAACAAGATAGAGGTTTAAATCATGAAGAGCTAAACAGGTGGGGAACAAAAGAGAATCTGAAACACTGGGACACAATGAAAAGTTCTAGTATAACAAGAGCTGGAATCCCAGAGGGAGAGAAAACAGAATCAAAGTATTGGAGAGAGAAAGATTAATAATTTTTATGCACATACCCATTCCAATTTTTACCCTTTTCAGATCATAATTTTCTTTTCTTTACACCTGTCATTCATAATGCTTTGTTCTTATTTATAATAACTGTTCTTACCAGTAAGTTACATATATATTCACAATACTCGGCACAAGAAGTTCTCAAAACCTCCTTTCTAATTGACTAAGTGCCTAAAAGCATACACACAGATTTCTCTTTCATTTTATGTTTCTTTTCTACTGATGTTAACATATCTGTCCAGTATTATCTCTCTCTAAGATACCTGAATGAAGGAAAATACATATGAAGACTCTCTGTTAAGCATCAACTGATTAATCTGGGAAGTTAATTAAGTACTTGTTGAAGAGAATTAAAGAATTATAATGGAAATGATATCACTTAGTATAAGAGAAATATCTTATGTTTTGAACTTAGCTCTTTGCAGCAGGGGGCAGTGTGATTCTCTTGTCTTTTCCCCATAATTGATTGAACTTTGAGGTTAACTTATTCTTACAGACTTTCATAAATGTTATGGTTTTTTTTGTAACTAAAGCAGAGAGAAACAATGAAAATTACTAGTTTTCTCTTTCATTTTATTTAAAGATTCACAAATATTGTCAAAAATAGCATGGGTTTGAATAGCAATGCCAGTGGTAAACTTTCATAGGGAAATGATGACAATATGCCATTTGCCTTCATGAGGTTTTTAAAGCCTACACACACACACACACACACACACACACACACAGAGTTAAGCATGATCAGATTTAAATCCATTCTCAAGGCAATTGATCCATGGAACAGGAAAAAAATAGCCTTTGTCATTTCTGTCTTGCAGAAAAGTACCCTTATACTTACCAGACCTGAGGGGTCAAATGAGAAGGTGAGCCAATAGCACATCTTCAGTTTGTAGACAGTCCTAGCAGTTACAATCGATAATGTTGTTATGAATTTGTACTCAGAATGAAAGGGCATGTAGCACTTCCAACATAATTGATTTTAAAACTGATTTAAACGTATATGATTCTTACTTGTAAGTTGTAAAAACCCAAAGCCACAAACAAAAGATTTCTGTTAACACTAAAGATTCTAATTTGTGGTATACTTCTCTGACACATAAAGCAGACAGTTGTCCTTGTGATGACATAAATTAGAAGCAGGAGCAAAATTGCTTACTAATTGCCATGAAAGTAGTAAAATAAAATTAATAATGTCATAGCCTCTAGACTGGGATCAGTGGTTTCTCAAACAGCACAGTAAAATTCCTTGAACTATGATCAGTTTTACCTGATTAAAGGATACTGCTGACAATTAATGACCATGTAACTTAAATCATTGAGGTCTGCTGAAAGAAATTATGAAGTTCACACCATTTTAACAATTTGGGTAATTTGCCTAGAGATTATTATGAAAAGGAATCTGGGCAATTGTAAGATAATGATGAAATAATGAATGAACAAGTAACGGGAATTGGAGAATCCTAAATCTTATATGAATTATTGCTACTAGAAATAAATGGATTTTGCTGTCTTATTAGAAATTTATAACATATGTAATATTATTATGCTTGCAAATATTTAAAAATGGTATTAATGAGTCTATCATATTTCTATTTATAATTGATAGCGTTTTATTTTCATTTCTATCATAACATGATAGAATTTAGTTTTCTTTTACTAGATTTACTATAGTACCTTGTCACAATTGCATCATTTTCACAGCATGAACATTCTCTCTGCACCAACAGTGTTATAAAAACTACTAAACCCTAAGTCAAATATAGAATTTAATTCCAAATGTTTTAACCATGAAACCATAAATAAATATTTCATTTATTCTTACTTTAACACAATATATAGACATTTATAGTTTTCTTTAAGCTAAGATTTTTCCCATTAGTTACATAAAAACATTATTAATTTTGTTATGTGTCTACATTTCGGATTGAAAGCCAAGATTTTAGGCTGAGTTCTAAAACATCCAATTAAACTGTCATAAAGAGTGTACATATTAGGCTTACAAGTTGAAACTAATTTTTTTTTGTAAAGATGTGTTTCCTTTTATTTATTTTTTTTAAATTTTATTTTATTTTTAAACTTTACAATATTGTATTAGTTTTGCCAAACATCAAAATGAATCCGCCACAGGTATACCCGTGCTCCCCATCCTGAACCCTCCTCCCTCCTCCCTCCACATATTGAAATTTATTTCAGGCTGGATGTCAAAATTATGGGTCCATCTTGATTTACTACTTTCCACGTAAAATTAACCATCTGATCACTTATGAAACTGTCTATCTTACCCTCCTACCCTGTGAATGAAAGCGATCCTGTGAAGCCTTTTCCAAACATATGTTTGGGATGCAGACATCAAGCTTTCACTTGAAGTAGTCAAATAAGTAATAAAATGTCCATTCAGAAGGGTAACACTGAGAACCAGGTTTGATTATTGTGTGTTCAGGGAAAAATATGTTAACTAAGAAATCAGAGGAGAACAAGATGGCAGAGGAGTAGGAGGATGTGGAGTACATCTCTCTCCATGGATACATCAGGAATACACCTTCAGACATGGAAGTGCATGCAGAACACCAGCTGAGAGCAGACAGGAGTTCCTGACCAGCAGAAAAGAATATATAGAACCACAAAAAACTTGGTAGGATGAAGGAACTAGGGGGAAAAATAGGAGTGTTACTAGGACTGAACCTGCCATTGGTGGGTGGGGAAACTGAAGCAGGGGTCCAATCCCCACACTGGGACAATTGTCTGAGTCAGAGGATAAACAGTTGAGGCTGAGAGGGAACCAGCTAATCTGTGGCAGCCTAAGTGGAATGAGAATCAGACAGTCCCTGCCATGGCCATATGTATTCTGGACAGGGACGCAGGTACCCTAGAAGGCACAGCAGCTGGGAGCCAGAGCTTAGGGTTTGTGGAACAATCCCAAGGCAAGGGCTGATGTTGACTGTGGAGAGATGGACCAAGGGGAGGTGAGGTAGGAGACTGTGGTGGGAAACACCTGTGGAGGAAAGCAGGCAGTCATGGAAGGAAGATAATATTGCTGAGTCATACGTAGTAGGTGGAGCCATCACCATAGCTTCTCTGTCCCCACATGCCAGTATCAGCAGCTGAACAACAGAGAGGCTGGCCCATCAAGCTCCTGACACACTGAACTACAGAGTAGGACCCCACCCAAGGTATATTTTAAGTGCCTGGTGCCTGATATGCAGAGTAGGACCCCAGCCATGGGGGCCCCTCTATATGCCTGACATGCCAAACAACAGAGAAAAACCCCAGGCAAGGGAGCCCTCTAAATGCCTGAATGGGTGGAGCTATGGAGAGAGACAAGCCAAAGAGCCTGATTGCCAGCTACCAGAGGTTCAAAAAAAGACTCTGATAGGGTCATAATTCCAGCGGCTGAGGCAGTCCATGTCTCCGCACACTTGGTGCTGCCAGGGTCCCCATGACCCAAGCAGCTGTGCCACCTTCACGCTCAACCCTCACTGAAGCAGAGCTGCCACAGGCCAAAAAAAAAAAAAAAAAGTCTTATGTTTATGCACACAGGGGTTGTTTCAGTCACATCCAATTCTTTGAGAACCTGTGGACTGCCCTTTTAGAGCATTATATTTCCTACTGTCCTAGCTGCCAACTCCTCTGAGTACCTGGTGCTGCCAGAACCCCTGTGACCCATGCAGCTGCACCACCTCCACACCTGGTCCTCACTGGGGAAAATCCAAGTCCTCCAGGGCAGCCTTAGGAGCAAACCCCAGTGGACAACCCACATGCAGAAGTGGAAATCAAACATAATTGAACCCAGGGGCAGTGTGCCTAAGTAGGAAGACCCAAAACCTTCCCACCAGCTGTACAAGCTGCAGATTGAATCCACATGATCATCTAGGCAGGCTCTGCATCTACAGAGTATATAAAAGTACATTGAGAGCTCCCACAAAAGAAAACTCAGTAGTTCTGATAGCCGTGGACATTGGAGGCAAGAACACACAGGTGTAGGACCAGATTAGAATCTGAGCTGCCCCTACAGCAGATCCAGAGACCAGCACAGTTTTGGAGTGCATCCTAGGGAAGTGAGGTGGACTGACTCCCAGGACTGGAAGGGACTCTGACAGCAGTGACTCAAGAAAAACATTTATTATTCTTATGCTTTGACTTCTGTAGTTTCTTTTGGATTTTTCTTTTTTCTTTTTTCCCTTTCTTCCACCCTCCTCGATTGCTGTTCTTGGTTTTATTGGCACTATGAAATCTAATTAAGCTTTTGAGTTTTTTCTTTTTCTTTTTATTTCAATTACACATTTTATTGTTGTTATAAACCTCTGCCTCTACGTTGGACTTCTGAGGTTCTGTGGAGTTTCCTTTTTATTTTTTTTTCCCTCCTTCCTCTTCCTTTTTTTTCTTCTTTTTTTAATTTAAATATTTTAAACCAATTATTATTTTTCTACATTTATTCCTTTGTTTCTTTTCCTACTGTTTTTTCCTCTTGCAGTTAATCTTTAATGTATATGTATATCCTCTTTATCTACCTCTATTTAGCTTTGCATATCTATTCTCCCTTTCTTTCCTTTTCTCTCAACGTATTGATTAATATTCTTTTCATTGCTTTATTCCCCAGTTGGCACCTTGCTTTAGTTTTGCTTTCCAGTTTGTTTTAGTTAGGTTTGTCCTTAACTGGTTGATATAATTTTTGGTTTCCTTTGTTCACCAGGTCAATTTATTGTACTTTGGTTTTGTTGGACTATTTGGTTTTTCTTATGGATATATATGTGTTTGTGCATATTCCATTATTTTAATTATTATTTGCCTGATTTTGTAACTGCCATTAGTCTGGGGGTTCTCTTCATTTCTTGTTTTTAGGTATGTGTTTAAATCTCATTTAATGCCATAACAAACCACTTGTGGAATCTTTGTTCCTGATCAGAGATCAAGCCCTGGGCCTTTCGAGTGGGAGCACTGACTTCAAGACTCTAGACTACCAGAGAACTCACCCTAGGGAGTATCAAATAGTGAGAACTCTCACAAAGGAAACCACTTGAATAAAAGACCCGCATCACCCAACCACCAGCAGCACACTCTGCAGGATGCCTCATCCAAACAACAAACAAAAAAAAAAAGTAAACTCAATAATCAACAAACAGGATTACCACCTCACTCAGCCTTGCCCATCAGAGGAAAAACAAACAAACAAACAAAAAAACTTAGCATAAATCTCATGTATAGGAAGCTTACACAAACCACTGAACCAACCTTAGAGGGTGCAGAAACCAAAAGGAAGAAAGAATTCAACCTTGAAGCCTGGGAAAAGGAGACCTCAAACACATTCAGTTTAAAAAAATAATAATGAAAAGGCAGAGAAATCTTGCACAAATGAAGGAACAAACTAGAAACACAAAAGTTCAAATAAATGAAGAGGAAATAGGCAAACTACCTGAAAAAGAATTCAGAATAATGATAGTAAAGATGATCAAAAACCTTGAAAACAGAATGGAGAAAATGCAAGAATCAACTCACAAAGACCTAGAAGAATTAAAGAATAAACATATAGAGACAAACAACAAAATTATTGAAATTAAAAATACTCTAGAAGGAGTCAATAGCAGAATACCTGAAGCAGAAGAATGAATCAATGAGCTGGAAGATAAAATGGTGGAAACAACTTCTGAAGAGCAGAATAAAATAAAATGAATGAAAATGACTGAGTAAAGTCTCAAAGAACTCTGGGACAATATCAAATGCACCAACACTCAAATTATCGGGGTCCCAGAAGAAGAGAAAAAGAAAGGGTCTGAGAAAATTTTTGAAGAGATTATAGTTGAAAATTACCTCAACATGGAAAAGGAAATAGTCAATCAAGTCCAAGAGGCACAAAGAGTCCCATACAGGATAAACCCAAGGAGAAACATGCCAAGACACATACTAATCAAACTAACAAAGACTAAACACAAGGGAAGAATATTAAAAGAAGCAAGGGAAAAGCAACAAGTAACTTACAAGGGAAAGCCCATACATTTAACAGCTGATCTTTCAGCTGAAACTTTGCAGGCCAGAAAGTAATGGTAGGATATATATAAAGTACTGAAAGGGAAAGATCTGCAGCCTAGATTACTCTACCTGGCAAGGATCTCATTCAAAATTTATGGAGAAGTTAAAATATTTTTAGACAAGCAAAACTTAAGAGAATTCAGTACCACCAAACCAGCTTTACAACAGATGTTAAAGGAACATAAATAGTCAAGAAATACAGAAGAAAAAAAGATTCACAAAATCAAACTCTGAACAATTAAGAAAATGGCAATAGGAACATATATATCAATAATTACTTTATATGTAAAATGGATTAAATGCTGCACCCAAAGACACAGACTGGCTGAATGGATAAAAAAAACAAGACCCATATATATGATGTCTACAAGAAATCTACTTCAGACATAAAGACCCATATAGACTGAATGTGAGAGGATGGAAAAATATATTCCATGCAAATGGGAAGGAAAAGAAAGATGGAGTAGCAATTCCATATCAGAAAAAATAGACCTTAAAATAAAGAATATTAAAAGAGACAAGGAAGGACACTACATAATGATCAAAGGATCAGGCCAAGAGGAAGACATAAAACTTGCAAATATCTATGACCACATATTGAGTCACAAATCAAATCTCAGTACATTTAATAAAATTGAAATTGTGTCAAGCATCTTCTCCAACCACAACACTGTGAGACTAGATATCAATTACAAGTAAAAAAATTGTAAAAAACACAAATGTATGGAGATAAAACAACACATTTCTAAATAACAAACAGGTTACTGAAGAAATAAAAAGGAAAATCTAAAAACTTCTAGAAGCAAATGACAATGAAAACATAATAACTCAAAACTTATGGGATGCAGAAAAACCAGTCCTAAGAGGGAAGTTTATAGCAATACAAACATACTTCAAGAAACACAGTTGTATTGCAGTTGAAAAAGCAGTCCTAAGAGGGAAGTTTATAGTAATACAACCCTACTTCAAGAAACAGGGCTTCCCTGGTGGCTCAGAGGTTAAAGCATCTGCCTGCAATGTGGGAGACCCGGGTTTGATCCCTGGACTGGGAAGATTCCCTGGAGAAGGAAATGGTAACCCACTCCAGTATTCTTGCCTGGAGAATCCCATGGACAGAGGAGCCTGGCAGGCTATAGTCTACAGGGTCACAAAGAATCAGACACAACTGAGCGACTTCACTTCACTTCAAGAAACAAGAAAAATCTCTAATAGACAACTTAACATTACACCTAAAACAGCTGGAAAAAGAAGAAGAACAACAACAGAAGCAAAGCAGAAGGAAAGAAATAAAGATCAGAGCAGAAATAAATGAAAAGGAAATGAAAGAAACAATCAAATCAGATCAGATCAGTCGCTCAGTTGTGTCTGATTCTTTGCGACCCTATGAACTGCAGCACGCCAGGCCTCCCTGTCCATCACCAACTCCCGGAGTTCACCCAGACTCATGTCCATCGAGTCAGTGATGCCATCCAGCCATCTCATCCTCTGTTGTCCCCTTCTCCTCCTGCCCCCAATCCCTCCCAGCATAGTAAAGATTAATAAAACTAAAAGCTGGTTCTTTGAGAAGATAAACAAAAATGACGAACCTTTAGCCAGACACATCAAGGAAAAAGAGAGAATAATCAAATCAACAAAATTAGAAATGAAAAAGAAGTTACAGCAGACAATGCATAAATACAAAGGAGTATAAGAGAATGTTATGAACAACTATATGGAAATAAAATGGATAACCTGAGAAAAGTTCAGTCTTCCAAGACTGAACCAAAAGGAAATATAAAGTATGAACAACCCAATTACAAGTACTGAAATTGAAGCTGTGATTAAAAAAAAAAAATCTCCCAGAAACATGTATAATATCATAAGAAACGAATTGCCAGTCCAGGTTCAATGCAGGACACAGGATGCTTGGGGATGGTGCACTGGGATGACCCAGAGGGATGGTATGGGAAGGGAGGTGGGAGGGGAGTTCAGGATGGGGAACACATGTACACCCGTGGCAGATTCATGTTGATGTATGGCAAAACCAATACAATATTGTAAAGTAATTAGCCTCAAATTAAAATAAATAAATTAAAAAAAAATCTGCCAAAAAACAAAAGCCTGAGACCAGATGGCTTCCCAGGAGAATTCTATCAAATGTTTAGAGAAAAGCTAATGCTTATCCTCCTAAAAGTCTTTCAAAAAGTTGCAGAGGAAAGAACACTTCCAAACTTATTCTACAAGGCGACCATCACCCTGATACCAAAACCAGACAAAGACAACAGAAAAAAGAAAACTACAGGCCAATATCACTGATGAACATAGATGTAAAAATCCTCAACAAAATTTTAGGAAAGAAATTCAACAACACATTAAAAGGCACATACACCATGATCAAATTGGGTTTATTCCAGTGATGCAAGGTTACTTTAATATATGCAAATCAATCAATGTGATACAGCATGATAACAAATTGAAAGATAAAAACCACATGATAATCTCAATAGCAAAAGAAAAAGCCTTTGACAGAATTTAGCATCCCTTTATGATTAAAAACTTCAAAAAATTGGCATAGAAGGAACCTACCTCAAAATAGTAAAGGTCATAAATGATAAGCTTACAGTAAGCATTATTCTTAATGGTGAAAAATTGAAAGCATTTCTCGTACAATCAGGAACAAGACAAGGGTATCCACTTTCACCACTATTATTCAACATAGTTTGGGAAGTCTGAGCTACAGCAATCAGAGAAGAAAAAGAAATAAGAGGAATCCAGATCAGAAAAGAATAAGTAAAACTCTCACCGTTTGTAGATGCCATGATATTGTACATAGAAAACCCTAAATATAGAATCAGAAAATTACTAAAGCTAATCAGTGAATTTAGAAAGTTGCAGGATACAAAATCAATACACAGAAATCACTTGCATTCTATATACTAATAATGCAAAATCAGAAGTAGAAATTAAGAGATCAATCCCATTCACCATTGCAACAAAAAGAATAAATATCTAGGAAGAAACCTACCTAAGAAGACAAAAGAACTACACACAGAAAATATAAGACACTGATGAAAGAAGTCAAAGATGACATAAACTGATGGAGAGATATTCCATGTTGCTGGGTAGGAAAAATCAATCCTGTGGAAATGACTATACTACCAAATGCAATCTACAGATTCAATGTGATCCCTATCAAATTACCAGTGGCATTTTTCACAGAACTAGAAAAAAAAAATTTCACAATTCATATGGAAATACAAAAGACCCTGTAATAGCCAAAGCAGTCTTGAGAAAGTAGAATGGAGCTGGAGGAATCAAGCTTCCTTTCTTCAGATTATACTACAAAGCAACAGTCATCAAGACAGTATGGTACTGGCACAAAAACAGAAATATAGACCAATATAATAGGATAGAAAGCCCAGATATAAAACCATGCACCTATGCATACTTTATTTTTGACAAAGGAGGCAAGAATATACCATGAGGTAAAGACAGCCTCTTGAATAAATGGTAAAGGGAAAACTGACAGCTACATGTAAAAGAATGAAATTAGCACACTTCTAATGCCATACCCAAAGATAAACTCAAAATGGATGAAAGGCCTAAATGTAAGACCAGAAACTATAAAACTCATAGAGGAAAACATAGGCAGAATGCAATAACATAAATCAAAGCAAGATCCTCCATGACCCACCTCCTAGAGTAATGGAAATTAAAAAAAAGTAAACAAGTGGAACTTGATTAAATATAAACTTTTGCACAGCAAAGGAAACTATAAGCAAGCTGAAAAGACAACCCTCAGAATGGGAGAAAATAATAGCAAATGAGACAACTGATAAAGGATTAATTTCCAAAATATACAAGCAGCTCATACAACTCAGTACTAGAAAAACAAACAACCCAGTTAAAAAGCGGGAAAAAGACCTAAACCGACATTTCTCCAAAGAAGACATACAGATGGCTAACAAACACATGAAAAGATGCTCAACATCACTCATTATCAGAGAAATGCAAATCAAATCTGCAATAAGATATCACATCACACCAGTAAGAATGGCCATCATCAAAAAGTCTATAAACAGTAAATTTTGGAGAGGGTGTGGAGAAAAGGGAACACTCTTGCACTGTTGGTGGGAATGTAAACTGATACAGCCACTATGGAAGATGGTATGGAGATTCCTTAAAAAACTAGGAATAAAACCATCATATGACCCAGCAATCCCGCTCCTAGGCATATACCCTGAGGAAACCAAAATTGAAAGAGACACATGTATCCCATTGTTCATTGTAGCACTATTTACAATAGCTAGAACATGGAAGCAACCTAGATGCCCATTGACAGATGAATGGATAAAGAAGTAGTGGTAGAGATATACAATGGAATACTACTCAGCCTTAGAAAGGAATAGATTTCAGTTCTAATAAGGTAGATGAGCCTAGAGCCTATTATACAGAGTGAAGTAAGTTAGAAAGAGATAAATATCCTATACTAACACAGATATACAGAATCTAGAATAATGGTACTGAAGAATTTATTTGCAGAGCTGGGAGAAATATCAGTAACCTCAGAAATGCAGATGACACTACCCTTATGGCAGAAGAAAGATGGTAACAATAACCCTGTGTATGAGACAACAAAAGAGACACTGAGGTATAGAACAGTCTTATGGACTCTGTTGCAGAGGGAGAGGGTGGGAAGATTTGGGAGAAAGGCATTGAAACATGTATAATATCGTGTATGAAACGAGTTGCCAGTCCAGGTTCGATGTACGATACTGGATGCTTAGGGCTAGTGCACTGGGATGACCCAGAGGGATGGTATGGGGAGGGAGGAGGGAGGAGGGTTCAGGATGGGGAACACATATATACCTGTGGCAGATTCATTTTGATATTTGGCAAAACTAACACAATTTGTAAAGTTTAAAAATAAAATAAAATTAAAAAAAAAAAAAAAAAGCCTCTTGATGAAAGTGAAAGAGGAGAGCGAAAAGTTGGCTTAAACTCAACATTCAGAAAACGAAGATCATGGCATCTGGTCCCATCACTTCATGGGAAATAGATGGGGAAACAGTGGAAACAGTGTCAGACTTTATTTTGGGGGGCTCCAAAATCACTGCAGATGGTGATTGAGGCCATGAAATTAAAAGGCGCTTACTTCTTGGAAGGAAAGTTATGACCAACCTAGACAGCATATTAAAAAGCAGAGACATTACTTTGCCAACAAAGTTCTGTCTAGTCAGGGCTATGGTTTTGCCAGTAGTCATGTATGGATGTGAGAGTTGGACTGTGAAGAAAGCTGAGCACCGAAGAATTGGTGCTTTTAAACTATGGTGTTGGAGAAGACTCTTGAGAGTCTCTTGGACTGCAAGGAGATCCAACCAGTCCATTCTAAAGGAGATCAGTCCTGGGTGTTCTTTGGAAGGAATGATGCTAAAGCTGAAACTCCAGTACTTTGGCCACCTCATGCGAAGAGTTGACTCATTGGAAAAAACTCTGATGCTGGGAGGGATTGGGGACAGGAGGAGAAGGGGACAACAGAGGATGAAATGACTGGATGGCATCACCGACATCATCACCGATGGACATGAGTCTGAGTGAACTCCAGGAGTTGGTGATGGACAGAGGGGTCTGGCGTGCTGCAATTCATGGGGTCGCAAAGAGTCGCACATGACTGAGCGACTAAACTGAACTGAACTGAATGGAGAAACAGACATAGTGAAGATTTATGGACGTGGGGAGAGGGTGAGATGTATGGAGAGAGTAACATGGAAATTTACATTATGATATGTAAAATAGATAGACAGTGGGAGTTTGCTGTATATCTCAGGAAACCCAAACAGGGGCTCTGTATCAATCTAGATGGGTTAGATGGGGTGGGAGATGGGAGAGAGGTTCAAAAGTGAGGGCATATATGTATACCTATGGCTGATTCATGTTGAGGTTTGACAGAAAACAACAAAATTCTGTAAAGCAATTATCCTTCAATTAAAAAGCAAATAAAAAATGAAATCAGAGAGCATATGAATCCTGTAGTTTATAAAACTGCAGCATTAGTAAATTTGGGAAAATGATGTTCCATAGGATGTTAGGAACATTTAAAATTTGTTCCAACTAACTATATTCCTGCCCATAAAACTAACATATGATGCAGAAATGCCAGTTGATATTTTCAGTTTGTAACTGATCAACCTTAGGATAAAGCTTTTTCTTATCTAGAACGGGAAATTGTTCTTTACGTTAACCTGAAGTAGGTAGGAATAAATCACCTGGGTCTTTCTAGGACTAAAGAATGCATAACTGTTTCAAGGTCTGTAAACTTCTAAGTGGCAGACCAAGAATTAAAACTGAAATTGATCAAACTCTACTTTTATTATAATTGCTGTGCCAGTGGCTCTCAAATTATATTTAACAGTTAATTTTTTTAACTGAATTAAACAGAGCCAAGTTAAATTATAATAAAAACTGAGCTACACTGGTTGAAGTTAGGATGAGGAGTAGTCCATTTAAAATTATTTTTTTCACAGCAACCTCACCTTGCTCTGACCCTACAATGATCTCCAAAGCACTTTACAGAACAAACTCTGGCCTTCTCTGGATGTGTTTTAAAAATCACTACATTAAAGATGCTAGATGCCACATTAATGTATCAATTTTCCCTGTGGACATATTATCACTCATGACATTCCTATGATTACATTAGAATGAATTAACTTATTACATGGCTAATTTAAAATAGAAGAAAATTAAGTATTTATTATTCCTTAGGCACAATCAGATTGTTCTGAAATATACCTAAAGGGTTTGGCTATGTTGTAAGGACTAAAAGATACAGTTACCACCCTTAAGAAACTTTGTAGACCTAAAAGCTCCTTGCAAGGGTAAGAAAACAAAGGTGCATGATACAACATTATTAGCAATAAGGAGTTATAAAGCAGTTGTTCTAAACTCTTTCACTTATGTTTTTCTTTTAAGTCAAAATATTGCAATTTATGATCAAGTGTGATAAGTGCTATAAATAAGAAAGTACAAAATATTAAAATTTAGAAGTAGGTAAAAGTACTTTCCCAAGTACTAGGACCTCACTAGGAAGGCATTTGTGGATGTAGTGATATATAATCTGGGTTAAGTAAAACAGAGAAGGAATTGGAGGAAGTGGGAAACAGAATAGATATACCAAGGCATCACTGATTATTCTTATTCTAATTCTAAAAACTTATTGTAAAATGATGCTATTCACTTTAACAGTATTTCTTATTATCTGTATCACTTCTGATACCACACCAAAGAAGTAACATTCTTTTAATTTCCTCTGATGTTTTCTTCCCTCAATAATTCCTTGAAAGTGAAAGTTGCTCAGTTGAGTCTGACTCTTTGTAGCTCCCTTAAAGCTAATCCATAATTCCTTAAAGTTGACTAATTCAAATATTCTTGGCATTCTTTTTTCTTAAAGCAAAAAAAAAAAAAGAAAAAATTATGGGGTGCAATGGTGAAACCAGTCACATGGTAAAACCTCTCGAAATTTACCCTCACTCTTTGGTCTTGAGATTAGGAAACCATTCCAGTTGGAAGTGCCCATGATTGTGGATGCCCAAGAAATGGCATAGACCAGAAACTGCCGATAAATTGAACTTCCTCAGTCACTTGTCTGGAGAAGGCAATGGCAGCCCACTCCAGTACTCTTGCCTGGAAAATCCCATGGACGGAGGAGCCTGGTGGGCTGCAGTCCATGGGGTTGCTAGGATTCGGATTCAACTGAGTGACTTCAATTTCACTTTTCACTTTCAGGTATTGGAGAAGGAAATGGCAACCCACTCCAGTGTTCTTGCCTGGAGAATCCCAGGGATGGGGGAGCCTGGTGGGCTGCCGTCTCTGGGGTAGCACAGAGTCGGACACGACTGAAATGACTTAGCAGCAGCAGCAGTCACTTGTCACAGGAGAGTCACCACTGCACCTACCCTCCCGACTAGGTGAACTGGCCTTTTATCTTCGATATTTAGCCCCTGACAGTCATAGGTGGGATATTGTCCTGTGACTTAGATAGTCATCTCAGTCATCTGCAGAGAGAGGAGGTTGGTCCTTAATGAGTCATTTTGCCTGCAATCCATTATTGGAAAAATTCCTGGCCCTTCTCATGTATCTCCAATCTGACCTTTGTGATTTTGTTGTCATTTTTTTTCTCACAGGTATTTACTCAACCCAGGAGATTGTAAGGTATGAATGATTATACAATAGTTTTACCAACATTGTCCCATACATGACATTTCTATGATTAATTCCAAAACCCTAGCACAAAAAATGAATAGTACAGTAGCCATGTCCACCTGGGGCATGAGGGCTTTTTGAAAATCATTTATCCCAATATGCTGTACCACTCTGTGAGCTCCTTTTATTCTTCTCTTTATTGGCTGTATTACTTAGCTCAGTTTCAGTCAAGCAATTAACATATTTGTGTAGTGAATGAAAGTTTTTTGTATAAATATTGAAAGAAATAGCTCATTTACTAGTTCATATGTTACTGGTGTATTAACTTTTATGTTAAAGTTGTGCTATGAATTAATGAATAGGTTTAATCTTATTTAAAAATAAGGGTATAGTTTAATGATAATAAAATATTTCAGAAACATATTTTATTCATTTCCAAAATGCATGGATCACAATGTAGTATATGCCACAATTTGCCTCTTAGGCCAAATGATTTGTATTTCCTTTACCATTTCAACTTCTGCGATATTCTACACTAAAGCTGTAAACTTTCTTCAGATAGTTTTGTTAGCCTTGTATTATTTTGGCTCTCACTTCTCTGTCTTTGGTCAAACACAGTCATTCCCATTGTTTCAACTCTCATAAAAAGCATGTCAAACTAAAATATATTACCTGCATGACTTTTTTCTGAATTCCATACTGGAGTTTCCTGATGTTATATATACATGTCATATATACCACCCTATAATAATATAACATAATATAATAATAATATAAATCATCATGATTTATGAATGAAATCTATTACTTTTCCTGCTGTTCTTAAAAAGTATTTGAGCATAACCAAACAGATGCTGAGGAAAAGTCAACTTTCTAAAGAAATCAGAGCTAATAAATGGTAGTTAGTTCAGTAATACCTGCTAACCATTGTGAGATATTGATGTGAAATATTGTAATAGGAGGATCAAGCTAATACACTTGAATTTCTCAATAGTACTAAGATTATTAAACAGCAGGAAAGCAAACATCATGTATTTCCTAATATGATATGAATTAGATGATATATTTTTTCCAACCATTGAACATGGGTCACATTTTTAACTCTATCAGTTTAGAAAAAAGATTGGGAGAAAAAAATTCCTAAATGACATTATAAAGATGCTATCAGCTAAACACAGAGTATGGAAATTTATTTATGACAAGTGACATGTTTCCTTAAGGTAATGACACTGGGGAAGAATGAAACAGAGATATAAACCTAATATAATTTATTGTTGATCAGCCACTCAGTGGTGTCTGACTCTTTGTGACCCCATGGACTGCAGCACACCAGACTTTCCTATTCTTTACTATCCCCCATAATCTGCTCAAACTCATTGCCATTGAGTCAATATTGCCATCCAACCATCTCATCCTCTGTCACCCCCTTTTCCTCTTGCCCTCAACGTCAGCATCAGGGTCTTTTCCAATGAGTTGGCTCTTTGCATCAGATGACCAAAGTATTAGAGCTTCAGCATCAGTCCTTCCAATGTATATTCAGGGTTTATTTCCTTTAGGATTGACTGATTTGATCTCCTTGCAGTCAAAAGGACTCTTAAGAGCCTTCTCTAACACCACAATTCAAAAGCATCAATTCTTTGATGCTAAGCTTTCTTTATGGTCCAGCTCTCACATCTATACATGACTACTGAAAAAACCATAGCTTTGACTAGGTGGACCTTTGTTGGCAAAATGACGTCTCTGCTTTTGAATACACTGTCTAGGTTGGTCATAACTTTTCATCCAAGGAGAAAGCGTCTTTTAATTTCATGGCTACAGTCACCATCTGCAGTGATTTTGGAGTCAAGAAAATAAAATCTTCTACTGTTGCCACTTTTTCCTCTCCTTTTGTCCAAGAAGTGATAGGACCAGAGGCCACAATCTTCATATTTTGAATGTTGAGTTTTAAGCCAGTTTGTTCACTCTTGTCTTTCACCTTTATCGAGAGGCTCTTTAGTTCCTCTCTTCTTTCTGCCATAAGTGTGGTGTCATCTGCATATATGAGGTTATTGATATTTCTCCTGGCAATCTCGATTCCAGCTTTTGCCTCATCCAGCCTGGCATTTCACATGATGTACTCTGCATATATGGAGAAGGCAATGGCACCCCACTCCAGTACTCTTGCCTGGAAAATCCCATTGACGGAGGAACTTGTTGGGCTGCAGTCCTTGCGGTCGCTAAGAGTTGGACACGGCTGAGTGACTTCACTTTCACTTTTCACTTTCAGGCATTGGAGAAGGAACTGGCAACCCACTCCATTGTTCTTGCCTGGAGAATCCCAGGGACGGGGGAGCCTGGTGGGCTGCTGTCTATTGGGCTGCACAGAGTCGGACACGACTGAAGCAACTTAGCAGCAGCAACTCTGCATATAAGTTAAATAAGCAGGGTGACAATATACAGTATTGATGTACCACTTTCCGACTTTGGAACCAGTCCCTTGTTCCATGTCCAGTTCTACTGGTTGCTCTTTGACCTGTGTACAGGTTTCTCAGGAGGCAGGTAAGATTTTCTGGTATTCCCATCTCTTTTAAGAATTTTCCATAGTTTGTTGTGATCCACAAAATCAAAGGTTTTAGTGTAGTCAGTGACGCAGAAGTAGATGTTTTTTCTGGAATTCCCTTGCTTTCCTATGATCCAATGGATTTTAACAATTTGCAGTCAAATTATCTACCACTAAGCCATAGCCCCATGTTGGCAATTTGATTTCTTGTTCTGTCTTTTCTAAATCCAGCTTGTATATCTGGAAGTTCTCAGTTAATGTGCTGTTGAAGCTTAGTTTGAAGGATTTTGAGCATGACTTTGCTAGCATGTGAAATGAGTGCAATTGTGCAGCAGTTTCAACATTCTTTGGCATTGCCCTTCTTTGGGATTGGAATAGAAACTGACTTTTTCCAGTCCTATGGCCACTGCTGAGTTTTCCAAATTTTCTGGCATTTTGAGCACAACACTTTAACAGCATCATCTTTTAGGATTTGAAATAGCTCAGTTGTAATTCTATCACCTCCGCTACCTTTGTTCATACCATTGTTTCCTAAGGCCCACATGACTTTACACTCCAGGAATCTGGCCTTAGGTGAGTCATCACACCATCATGGTTATACATGTCATTAAGACCTAATAATATGTAGGTTATATGGATATAAGTTCTACAAAACAAATAAAGTTAACTAAAAATAATATTAACTATCAGTAAAAATTTAATAGAGATTGTTTTAAATTAGTAATGAATTACTTTTAATTTTGTTTGTAGAAATCATCTTGATATTATATATTTTTAAAGTCTTGTATTATATACTATTCAGAATTTAATTAAATTTTGTCTGGAATATTCTTTAAAGGATGTCATAAATAAAAGATGGGTTCAATTAAGTAAGAAATACATAATGTTTTATTGAAACTGGATGAGGTCATGATGATTCACTACACTATTCTTGTTTCTGTTTATTTGAAAATTCTATAAAATCATGAAAAGATTTGAACGAATTCTAGTTTGTTTTTCTTCTCTTCTATCTTCTCTTTGCACACAAATTGAAATAATTTCCCTGTAAAAGGTAGAGTTTATACATTATTAGCTAAAGAGTTATCTTGGATTTTAGAATTTTGAGAAGTAAAAAAAAATTAAAATCAAAATAACACGTCAAGAGGTAGTAAATGGAATAGTGGGCTTTCCTGGTGGCTCAGCAGTAAAGAATCTGCCTGCCAATGCAGGAGACTCAGGTTCGTTCCCTGGGTCAGGAAGCTCTCCCAGACAAGGAAATGGCAACTCTCTTCAGTATTCTTGCCTGAGAAATCCCAAGGACAATGTGGCCTTGCAGGATAAAGTTCATGGGGTCATGGAAGAGTTGGATACAACTTAATGACTAAACAACAAATGTAGAAGTGGCATGTTTTTTTTAAGCTTTTAAAATACCTTTTTTGAGGTATAATTGATATACAAATAACAACATATTTAATGTATAGACTTGATGTATTTACTATATGCAAATATTTTGGTAGGTGTTGGGTATGTTTTAGTATATCTTTGTGTTGATGGTATCACAGAGACATATTTTATGGAAAAAGAATTGTTAAGACTAGTGGCATTTAAAAACTTTGATTTGATCTTTCCACAGATTTTCTTCTCCAGTATTCCTGTTCTGATTTAATAAATGGGTTGATATTTCAAGAGGTCAAAATGTCTATTTTTGAACTTTTCAGTACTATCATGTTAAGCTATTCATGACAGATGAAACATTAAAAAAGGCTTAAGAATGAGAGTTCAAAGCTTTCCTTAGGTATGTTCTAATATTTAATATTAGATTATGTAGTGTCATGACTTAGAAGATTCAGGTTCTTAGAATAGGTCTTGTAACACAAGTCATGTGACCTTGGACAGATTTGCATCTCAATTTTCTCCATAGTAAATGTAATGTGAATATTAATTTATAATAACATGTGAAAGCTTATGGCTTCCCAGGTGATGCAGTGGTAAAGAATCCACCTGTTAATGTAAGAGACACAAGAGACGCAAGTTTGATCCCTGAGTTGGGAAGATCCCCTAGAGAAGGAAATGGCATCCCACTCCAGTGTTCTTGCCTGGAAAATTCCATGGACAGAGGAGTCTATGGAGTTGCAAGGAGTTAGACATGTTGAAGCAACTGAAGGCGCGCGCACACACACAGACACACATGACTGCTACCTATCTATCATGTATCCCAAAGGCATTCAATTATTGGAAATTTTGTGTGGCATGTAATAATCTTATTCAATACACTAATAGTTTTCTTTAACTCCTATTTTACTTCAGTGGTAGTAATTTTATCTCTGTCATTTCCCCCCCGTCCTTTTAGGAGGTTGTGTCTAATTTCTAGAGGCTTCTATAAGGATAATACCTTAGTTGAAGGAAGGTATTATCCTTAGGGAAAGAATCCCATAACTTCTTCATTGGCCATATAATAAACTCTAATAACCACTTAGGTATTAATGTTTTCTCTGGTGTTCTATTGTTGGTTCATATAG
The DNA here is from genome assembly GCF_002263795.3 of Bos taurus. Classification (NCBI taxonomy): domain Eukaryota; kingdom Metazoa; phylum Chordata; class Mammalia; order Artiodactyla; family Bovidae; genus Bos; species Bos taurus. The sequence continues at coordinate 32,305,100 of NC_037335.1, forward strand.
GTCATGGCAGAATTATCCTTCAAACCTATTCACAATCCCCTTCAAGTTCAAGACGTTGCTTTTTCTCTGTTTCACTGCTGCTGCTGCTGCTAAGTCGCAACAGTCGTGTCCAACTCTGTGCGACCCCATAGACGGCAGCCCACTAGGCTCCGCCGTCCCTGGGATTCTCCAGGCAAGAACACTGGAGTGGGTTGCCATTTCCTTCTCCAATGCAGGAAAGTGAAAAGTTGAAAATGAAGTCGCTCAGTTGTGTCTGACTCTTTGCGACCCCATGGACTGTAGCCCACCAGGCTCCTCTGTCCATGGGATTTTCCAGGCAAAAGTACTGGAGTGGGGAGAAAGCTTCCTCTCCCAACCACACTTTGGGAGAATTCTAATGTTCTTATACTTTGGTAGCATCTAGAATTCTGGGTCTGATTTCTTACCTATATTCTGCTGTTTCTATTGCCTATACCTAGAGTTACTATTTTAGGGATTATTTAAAGCATGGACTCTAAAGTCAGATTGAGGCTGAATCCTACACATCTACTGACTACCTTCTCAACCTTGTTATTTAACCAATATGCACTTTGCTTTCTTCATTTGATAAGTAATAAACGTAATAGTATTTTCCTCAGAAAAGGTGAAATGTATGAATAATCAGAAAT